>NC_142265.1:1242969-1551836 GCF_052056855.1 Sturnus vulgaris | reverse complement strand
CACTGCTGCTTGTGCTGCTCCTTGGTTCCCTTGCAGTCCGCTGTGAAAGCATTGGCAGTCACTTCTAGGCGCCGAGTTGCACACACACAGCACCCCGCTAAGTGCCGCGGAGAAGGGAAATCCAGAGTGCAGCGAGGAGCTTGACGTGGCTTACGTGCAGTAAGGAGAAGGTGAACCTAAGCACAGCCTCTTCAATCTGGCCGCCTCTGCTCTGGTTGCAACTTTTGCAAGTCAGCAAAGGGAGACGCGAGTATGTAGAACGGAGGGCAGCGAGACGCCGTGTGTTATGCGCCCTTTCAGGGCTGCTGACAAGGGGCTACTTTAAGAACGCCTTCTTCGTCCTCGCGTCCTTCTCGCTTCGCTCTAGCTGCAAGGAGTACAGCACAGCGAAGGAGTGAGGACGGGCACTGCCCTAGCTTTTGTCCTGGCGTGCAACGGCTGTGTGCTGCTTTTCCAAGCAGCAAGAGCACTGAGAAGTGAAAGCGATTGTGAAGGAGCTCTTTGGCTGCTCGTGTGCTCTTCGCTGCACTGCGCCGCTCGCAAGCGGCTTCGTTCTTCGGCGTCTGCCGTCCGGAGAGAGCTGAACTGCAGCGGTCAGTTTCAGCTCTGCCCAACAGCGCGCTCTCAGTTCTGCGGACAAGCACGCCCTGTTGCCTTGGCTCCGAGTGCAAAGTCCCTAGCGAGCACTCACTCAGTGCAATGCACCCAGAAAGACGCTCTCGCTCGTCTTTCAAGGAGCGATTCCTAACAGCAGAAGCAGCAGAGGCACAAACAGGATGACGAGAAGGGACAATGTAGAACACGTCTCTGTCCTGGCACATTGTCGTGTGCGATACGTCCCTCCGGGTCTTCGGTCCTTGCGAAGCTCTATGTACTGCGAGCGCAGCTACTTGAAGCTGAGACGGACCGCGGAGCTAGCAGCGAATTCGGAGAGCGCTAAGCACGAAGTCAAGAAGCGAGACGTGTCCCTGCAATGCGGTGCTAAGAGCAGCTTCCTCGCGGCGGGGGCGAGCTCCGGCCACAAGACATTCTCGTCCTAGCAACGGATCTCTGTGAAGGGCGTAGGCGAAAAGCTTTCGATTTCCATTCGAACTGCGAGAAAGGCAGACTGTTACACGGAGCTCTGAGAACAAAGGTGCACGCCCTAGGCGGGCTTGGGCAGAAGCAGCGTTCTCGAGCTCTTGGCTGCCGGCACACTGCTGGGTATGTGGCGCCCCTGCGGCGGCTTCTGGCCGCCGGCAAGTGAAAGCGGAGCAAGGCGTGGGCGAGGGCGAGGGCGGTGAACGAAGCGGCTATGTGCCGTGCTTGTGTGCACCACGTCAGAGGCTACTAGGAGAGGAAGGTGGTTGACTCTCGCTTGCCTTCCCAAGTGCCCTTAGCAGTCGGAAGGAGCAAGCTGAAGCACTGCTGCTTGTGCTGCTCCTTGGTTCCCTTGCAGCCCGCTCTGAAAGCATTGGCGGTCACTTCTAGGCGCCGAGTTGCACACACACAGCACCACGCTAAGTGCCGCGGAGAAGGGAAATCCAGAGTGCAGCGAGGAGCTTGACGTGGCTTACGTGCAGTAAGGAGAAGGTGAACCTAAGCACAGCCTCTTCAATCTGGCCGCCTCTGCTCTGGTAGCAACTTTTGCAAGTCGGCAAAGGGAGACGCGAGTATGTAGAACGGAGGGCAGCGAGACGCCGTGTGTTATGCGCCCTTTCAGGGCTGCTGACAAGGGGCTACTTTAAGAACGCCTTCTTCGTCCTCGCGTCCTTCTCGCTTCGCTCTAGCTGCAAGGAGTACAGCACAGCGAAGGAGTGAGGACGGGCACTGCCCCAGCTTTTGCCCTGGCGTGCAACGGCTGTGTGCTGCTTTTCCAAGCAGCAAGAGCACTGAGAAGTGAAAGCGATTGTGAAGGAGCTCTTTGGCTGCTCGTGTGCTCTTCGCTGCACAGCGCCGCTCGCAAGCGGCTTCGTTCTTCGGCGTCTGCCGTCCGGAGAGAGCTGAACTGCAGCGGTCAGTTGCAGCTCTGCCCAACAGCGCGCTCTCAGTTCTGCGGACAAGCACGCCCTGTTGCCTTGGCTCCGAGTGCAAAGTCCCTAGCGAGCACTCACTCAGTGCAATGCACCCAGAAAGACGCTCTCGCTCGTCTTTCAAGGAGCGATTCCTAACAGCAGAAGCAGCAGAGGCACAAACTGGATGACGAGAAGGGACAATGTAGAACACGTCTCTGTCCTGGCACATTGTCGTGTGCGATACGTCCCTCCGGGTCTTCGGTCCTTGCGAAGCTCTATGTACTGCGAGCGCAGCTACTTGAAGCTGAGACGGACCGCGGAGCTAGCAGCGAATTCGGAGAGCGCTAAGCACGAAGTCAAGAAGCGAGACGTGTCCCTGCAATGCGGTGCTAAGAGCAGCTTCCTCGCGGCGGGGGCGAGCTCCGGCCACAAGACATTCTCGTCCTAGCAACGGATCTCTGTGAAGGGCGTAGGCGAAAAGCTTTCGATTTCCATTCGAACTGCGAGAAAGGCAGACTGTTACACGGAGCTCTGAGAACAAAGGTGCACGCCCTAGGCGGGCTTGGGCAGAAGCAGCGTTCTCGAGCTCTTGGCTGCCGGCACACTGCTGGGTATGTGGCGCCCCTGCGGCGGCTTCTGGCCGCCGACAAGTGAAAGCGGAGCAAGGCGTGGGCGAGGGCGAGGGCGGTGAACGAAGCGGCTATGTGCCGTGCTTGTGTGCACCACGTCAGAGGCTACTAGGAGAGGAAGGTGGTTGACTCTCGCTTGCCTTCCCAAGTGCCCTTAGCAGTCGGAAGGAGCAAGCTGAAGCACTGCTGCTTGTGCTGCTCCTTGGTTCCCTTGCAGCCCGCTCTGAAAGCATTGGCGGTCACTTCTAGGCGCCGAGTTGCACACACACAGCACCACGCTAAGTGCCGCGGAGAAGGGAAATCCAGAGTGCAGCGAGGAGCTTGACGTGGCTTACGTGCAGTAAGGAGAAGGTGAACCTAAGCACAGCCTCTTCAATCTGGCCGCCTCTGCTCTGCTTGCAACTTTTGCAAGTCGGCAAAGGGAGACGCGAGTATGTAGAACGGAGGGCAGCGAGACGCCGTGTGTTATGCGCCCTTTCAGGGCTGCTGACAAGGGGCTACTTTAAGAACGCCTTCTTCGTCCTCGCGTCCTTCTCGCTTCGCTCTAGCTGCAAGGAGTACAGCACAGCGAAGGAGTGAGGACGGGCACTGCCCCAGCTTTTGCCCTGGCGTGCAACGGCTGTGTGCTGCTTTTCCAAGCAGCAAGAGCACTGAGAAGTGAAAGCGATTGTGAAGGAGCTCTTTGGCTGCTCGTGTGCTCTTCGCTGCACTGCGCCGCTCGCAAGCGGCTTCGTTCTTCGGCGTCTGCCGTCCGGAGAGAGCTGAACTGCAGCGGTCAGTTTCAGCTCTGCCCAACAGCGCGCTCTCAGTTCTGCGGACAAGCACGCCCTGTTGCCTTGGCTCCGAGTGCAAAGTCCCTAGCGAGCACTCACTCAGTGCAATGCACCCAGAAAGACGCTCTCGCTCGTCTTTCAAGGAGCGACTCCTAACAGCAGAAGCAGCAGAGGCACAAACAGGATGACGAGAAGGGACAATGTAGAACACGTCTCTGTCCTGGCACATTGTCGTGTGCGATACGTCCCTCCGGGTCTTCGGTCCTTGCGAAGCTCTATGTACTGCGAGCGCAGCTACTTGAAGCTGAGACGGACCGCGGAGCTAGCAGCGAATTCGGAGAGCGCTAAGCACGAAGTCAAGAAGCGAGACGTGTCCCTGCAATGCGGTGCTAAGAGCAGCTTCCTCGCGGCGGGGGCGAGCTCCGGCCACAAGACATTCTCGTCCTAGCAACGGATCTCTGTGAAGGGCGTAGGCGAAAAGCTTTCGATTTCCATTCGAACTGCGAGAAAGGCAGACTGTTACACGGAGCTCTGAGAACAAAGGTGCACGCCCTAGGCGGGCTTGGGCAGAAGCAGCGTTCTCGAGCTCTTGGCTGCCGGCACACTGCTGGGTATGCGGCGCCCCTGCGGCGGCTTCTGGCCGCCGGCAAGTGAAAGCGGAGCAAGGCGTGGGCGAGGGCGAGGGCGGTGAACGAAGCGGCTATGTGCCGTGCTTGTGTGCACCACGTCAGAGGCTACTAGGAGAGGAAGGTGGTTGACTCTCGCTTGCCTTCCCAAGTGCCCTTAGCAGTCGGAAGGAGCAAGCTGAAGCACTGCTGCTTGTGCTGCTCTTTGGTTCCCTTGCAGCCCGCTCTGAAAGCATTGGCGGTCACTTCTAGGCGCCGAGTTGCACACACACAGCACCACGCTAAGTGCCGCGGAGAAGGGAAATCCAGAGTGCAGCGAGGAGCTTGACGTGGCTTACGTGCAGTAAGGAGAAGGTGAACCTAAGCACAGCCTCTTCAATCTGGCCGCCTCTGCTCTGGTAGCAACTTTTGCAAGTCGGCAAAGGGAGACGCGAGTATGTAGAACGGAGGGCAGCGAGACGCCGTGTGTTATGCGCCCTTTCAGGGCTGCTGACAAGGGGCTACTTTAAGAACGCCTTCTTCGTCCTCGCGTCCTTCTCGCTTCGCTCTAGCTGCAAGGAGTACAGCACAGCGAAGGAGTGAGGACGGGCACTGCCCCAGCTTTTGCCCTGGCGTGCAACGGCTGTGTGCTGCTTTTCCAAGCAGCAAGAGCACTGAGAAGTGAAAGCGATTGTGAAGGAGCTCTTTGGCTGCTCGTGTGCTCTTCGCTGCACTGCGCCGCTCGCAAGCGGCTTCGTTCTTCGGCGTCTGCCGTCCGGAGAGAGCTGAACTGCAGCGGTCAGTTTCAGCTCTGCCCAACAGCGCGCTCTCAGTTCTGCGGACAAGCACGCCCTGTTGCCTTGGCTCCGAGTGCAAAGTCCCTAGCGAGCACTCACTCAGTGCAATGCACCCAGAAAGACGCTCTCGCTCGTCTTTCAAGGAGCGATTCCTAACAGCAGAAGCAGCAGAGGCACAAACAGGATGACGAGAAGGGACAATGTAGAACACGTCTCTGTCCTGGCACATTGTCGTGTGCGATACGTCCCTCCGGGTCTTCGGTCCTTGCGAAGCTCTATGTACTGCGAGCGCAGCTACTTGAAGCTGAGACGGACCGCGGAGCTAGCAGCGAATTCGGAGAGCGCTAAGCACGAAGTCAAGAAGCGAGACGTGTCCCTGCAATGCGGTGCTAAGAGCAGCTTCCTCGCGGCGGGGGCGAGCTCCGGCCACAAGACATTCTCGTCCTAGCAACGGATCTCTGTGAAGGGCGTAGGCGAAAAGCTTTCGATTTCCATTCGAACTGCGAGAAAGGCAGACTGTTACACGGAGCTCTGAGAACAAAGGTGCACGCCCTAGGCGGGCTTGGGCAGAAGCAGCGTTCTCGAGCTCTTGGCTGCCGGCACACTGCTGGGTATGTGGCGCCCCTGCGGCGGCTTCTGGCCGCCGGCAAGTGAAAGCGGAGCAAGGCGTGGGCGAGGGCGAGGGCGGTGAACGAAGCGGCTATGTGCCGTGCTTGTGTGCACCACGTCAGAGGCTACTAGGAGAGGAAGGTGGTTGACTCTCGCTTGCCTTCCCAAGTGCCCTTAGCAGTCGGAAGGAGCAAGCTGAAGCACTGCTGCTTGTGCTGCTCCTTGGTTCCCTTGCAGCCCGCTCTGAAAGCATTGGCGGTCACTTCTAGGCGCCGAGTTGCACACACACAGCACCACGCTAAGTGCCGCGGAGAAGGGAAATCCAGAGTGCAGCGAGGAGCTTGACGTGGCTTACGTGCAGTAAGGAGAAGGTGAACCTAAGCACAGCCTCTTCAATCTGGCCGCCTCTGCTCTGCTTGCAACTTTTGCAAGTCGGCAAAGGGAGACGCGAGTATGTAGAACGGAGGGCAGCGAGACGCCGTGTGTTATGCGCCCTTTCAGGGCTGCTGACAAGGGGCTACTTTAAGAACGCCTTCTTCGTCCTCGCGTCCTTCTCGCTTCGCTCTAGCTGCAAGGAGTACAGCACAGCGAAGGAGTGAGGACGGGCACTGCCCCAGCTTTTGCCCTGGCGTGCAACGGCTGTGTGCTGCTTTTCCAAGCAGCAAGAGCACTGAGAAGTGAAAGCGATTGTGAAGGAGCTCTTTGGCTGCTCGTGTGCTCTTCGCTGCACTGCGCCGCTCGCAAGCGGCTTCGTTCTTCGGCGTCTGCCGTCCGGAGAGAGCTGAACTGCAGCGGTCAGTTTCAGCTCTGCCCAACAGCGCGCTCTCAGTTCTGCGGACAAGCACGCCCTGTTGCCTTGGCTCCGAGTGCAAAGTCCCTAGCGAGCACTCACTCAGTGCAATGCACCCAGAAAGACGCTCTCGCTCGTCTTTCAAGGAGCGATTCCTAACAGCAGAAGCAGCAGAGGCACAAACAGGATGACGAGAAGGGACAATGTAGAACACGTCTCTGTCCTGGCACATTGTCGTGTGCGATACGTCCCTCCGGGTCTTCGGTCCTTGCGAAGCTCTATGTACTGCGAGCGCAGCTACTTGAAGCTGAGACGGACCGCGGAGCTAGCAGCGAATTCGGAGAGCGCTAAGCACGAAGTCAAGAAGCGAGACGTGTCCCTGCAATGCGGTGCTAAGAGCAGCTTCCTCGCGGCGGGGGCGAGCTCCGGCCACAAGACATTCTCGTCCTAGCAACGGATCTCTGTGAAGGGCGTAGGCGAAAAGCTTTCGATTTCCATTCGAACTGCGAGAAAGGCAGACTGTTACACGGAGCTCTGAGAACAAAGGTGCACGCCCTAGGCGGGCTTGGGCAGAAGCAGCGTTCTCGAGCTCTTGGCTGCCGGCACACTGCTGGGTATGTGGCGCCCCTGCGGCGGCTTCTGGCCGCCGACAAGTGAAAGCGGAGCAAGGCGTGGGCGAGGGCGAGGGCGGTGAACGAAGCGGCTATGTGCCGTGCTTGTGTGCACCACGTCAGAGGCTACTAGGAGAGGAAGGTGGTTGACTCTCGCTTGCCTTCCCAAGTGCCCTTAGCAGTCGGAAGGAGCAAGCTGAAGCACTGCTGCTTGTGCTGCTCCTTGGTTCCCTTGCAGCCCGCTCTGAAAGCATTGGCGGTCACTTCTAGGCGCCGAGTTGCACACACACAGCACCACGCTAAGTGCCGCGGAGAAGGGAAATCCAGAGTGCAGCGAGGAGCTTGACGTGGCTTACGTGCAGTAAGGAGAAGGTGAACCTAAGCACAGCCTCTTCAATCTGGCCGCCTCTGCTCTGCTTGCAACTTTTGCAAGTCGGCAAAGGGAGACGCGAGTATGTAGAACGGAGGGCAGCGAGACGCCGTGTGTTATGCGCCCTTTCAGGGCTGCTGACAAGGGGCTACTTTAAGAACGCCTTCTTCGTCCTCGCGTCCTTCTCGCTTCGCTCTAGCTGCAAGGAGTACAGCACAGCGAAGGAGTGAGGACGGGCACTGCCCCAGCTTTTGCCCTGGCGTGCAACGGCTGTGTGCTGCTTTTCCAAGCAGCAAGAGCACTGAGAAGTGAAAGCGATTGTGAAGGAGCTCTTTGGCTGCTCGTGTGCTCTTCGCTGCACAGCGCCGCTCGCAAGCGGCTTCGTTCTTCGGCGTCTGCCGTCCGGAGAGAGCTGAACTGCAGCGGTCAGTTGCAGCTCTGCCCAACAGCGCGCTCTCAGTTCTGCGGACAAGCACGCCCTGTTGCCTTGGCTCCGAGTGCAAAGTCCCTAGCGAGCACTCACTCAGTGCAATGCACCCAGAAAGACGCTCTCGCTCGTCTTTCAAGGAGCGATTCCTAACAGCAGAAGCAGCAGAGGCACAAACTGGATGACGAGAAGGGACAATGTAGAACACGTCTCTGTCCTGGCACATTGTCGTGTGCGATACGTCCCTCCGGGTCTTCGGTCCTTGCGAAGCTCTATGTACTGCGAGCGCAGCTACTTGAAGCTGAGACGGACCGCGGAGCTAGCAGCGAATTCGGAGAGCGCTAAGCACGAAGTCAAGAAGCGAGACGTGTCCCTGCAATGCGGTGCTAAGAGCAGCTTCCTCGCGGCGGGGGCGAGCTCCGGCCACAAGACATTCTCGTCCTAGCAACGGATCTCTGTGAAGGGCGTAGGCGAAAAGCTTTCGATTTCCATTCGAACTGCGAGAAAGGCAGACTGTTACACGGAGCTCTGAGAACAAAGGTGCACGCCCTAGGCGGGCTTGGGCAGAAGCAGCGTTCTCGAGCTCTTGGCTGCCGGCACACTGCTGGGTATGTGGCGCCCCTGCGGCGGCTTCTGGCCGCCGACAAGTGAAAGCGGAGCAAGGCGTGGGCGAGGGCGAGGGCGGTGAACGAAGCGGCTATGTGCCGTGCTTGTGTGCACCACGTCAGAGGCTACTAGGAGAGGAAGGTGGTTGACTCTCGCTTGCCTTCCCAAGTGCCCTTAGCAGTCGGAAGGAGCAAGCTGAAGCACTGCTGCTTGTGCTGCTCCTTGGTTCCCTTGCAGCCCGCTCTGAAAGCATTGGCGGTCACTTCTAGGCGCCGAGTTGCACACACACAGCACCACGCTAAGTGCCGCGGAGAAGGGAAATCCAGAGTGCAGCGAGGAGCTTGACGTGGCTTACGTGCAGTAAGGAGAAGGTGAACCTAAGCACAGCCTCTTCAATCTGGCCGCCTCTGCTCTGCTTGCAACTTTTGCAAGTCGGCAAAGGGAGACGCGAGTATGTAGAACGGAGGGCAGCGAGACGCCGTGTGTTATGCGCCCTTTCAGGGCTGCTGACAAGGGGCTACTTTAAGAACGCCTTCTTCGTCCTCGCGTCCTTCTCGCTTCGCTCTAGCTGCAAGGAGTACAGCACAGCGAAGGAGTGAGGACGGGCACTGCCCCAGCTTTTGCCCTGGCGTGCAACGGCTGTGTGCTGCTTTTCCAAGCAGCAAGAGCACTGAGAAGTGAAAGCGATTGTGAAGGAGCTCTTTGGCTGCTCGTGTGCTCTTCGCTGCACTGCGCCGCTCGCAAGCGGCTTCGTTCTTCGGCGTCTGCCGTCCGGAGAGAGCTGAACTGCAGCGGTCAGTTTCAGCTCTGCCCAACAGCGCGCTCTCAGTTCTGCGGACAAGCACGCCCTGTTGCCTTGGCTCCGAGTGCAAAGTCCCTAGCGAGCACTCACTCAGTGCAATGCACCCAGAAAGACGCTCTCGCTCGTCTTTCAAGGAGCGACTCCTAACAGCAGAAGCAGCAGAGGCACAAACAGGATGACGAGAAGGGACAATGTAGAACACGTCTCTGTCCTGGCACATTGTCGTGTGCGATACGTCCCTCCGGGTCTTCGGTCCTTGCGAAGCTCTATGTACTGCGAGCGCAGCTACTTGAAGCTGAGACGGACCGCGGAGCTAGCAGCGAATTCGGAGAGCGCTAAGCACGAAGTCAAGAAGCGAGACGTGTCCCTGCAATGCGGTGCTAAGAGCAGCTTCCTCGCGGCGGGGGCGAGCTCCGGCCACAAGACATTCTCGTCCTAGCAACGGATCTCTGTGAAGGGCGTAGGCGAAAAGCTTTCGATTTCCATTCGAACTGCGAGAAAGGCAGACTGTTACACGGAGCTCTGAGAACAAAGGTGCACGCCCTAGGCGGGCTTGGGCAGAAGCAGCGTTCTCGAGCTCTTGGCTGCCGGCACACTGCTGGGTATGCGGCGCCCCTGCGGCGGCTTCTGGCCGCCGGCAAGTGAAAGCGGAGCAAGGCGTGGGCGAGGGCGAGGGCGGTGAACGAAGCGGCTATGTGCCGTGCTTGTGTGCACCACGTCAGAGGCTACTAGGAGAGGAAGGTGGTTGACTCTCGCTTGCCTTCCCAAGTGCCCTTAGCAGTCGGAAGGAGCAAGCTGAAGCACTGCTGCTTGTGCTGCTCCTTGGTTCCCTTGCAGCCCGCTCTGAAAGCATTGGCGGTCACTTCTAGGCGCCGAGTTGCACACACACAGCACCACGCTAAGTGCCGCGGAGAAGGGAAATCCAGAGTGCAGCGAGGAGCTTGACGTGGCTTACGTGCAGTAAGGAGAAGGTGAACCTAAGCACAGCCTCTTCAATCTGGCCGCCTCTGCTCTGGTAGCAACTTTTGCAAGTCGGCAAAGGGAGACGCGAGTATGTAGAACGGAGGGCAGCGAGACGCCGTGTGTTATGCGCCCTTTCAGGGCTGCTGACAAGGGGCTACTTTAAGAACGCCTTCTTCGTCCTCGCGTCCTTCTCGCTTCGCTCTAGCTGCAAGGAGTACAGCACAGCGAAGGAGTGAGGACGGGCACTGCCCCAGCTTTTGCCCTGGCGTGCAACGGCTGTGTGCTGCTTTTCCAAGCAGCAAGAGCACTGAGAAGTGAAAGCGATTGTGAAGGAGCTCTTTGGCTGCTCGTGTGCTCTTCGCTGCACAGCGCCGCTCGCAAGCGGCTTCGTTCTTCGGCGTCTGCCGTCCGGAGAGAGCTGAACTGCAGCGGTCAGTTGCAGCTCTGCCCAACAGCGCGCTCTCAGTTCTGCGGACAAGCACGCCCTGTTGCCTTGGCTCCGAGTGCAAAGTCCCTAGCGAGCACTCACTCAGTGCAATGCACCCAGAAAGACGCTCTCGCTCGTCTTTCAAGGAGCGATTCCTAACAGCAGAAGCAGCAGAGGCACAAACTGGATGACGAGAAGGGACAATGTAGAACACGTCTCTGTCCTGGCACATTGTCGTGTGCGATACGTCCCTCCGGGTCTTCGGTCCTTGCGAAGCTCTATGTACTGCGAGCGCAGCTACTTGAAGCTGAGACGGACCGCGGAGCTAGCAGCGAATTCGGAGAGCGCTAAGCACGAAGTCAAGAAGCGAGACGTGTCCCTGCAATGCGGTGCTAAGAGCAGCTTCCTCGCGGCGGGGGCGAGCTCCGGCCACAAGACATTCTCGTCCTAGCAACGGATCTCTGTGAAGGGCGTAGGCGAAAAGCTTTCGATTTCCATTCGAACTGCGAGAAAGGCAGACTGTTACACGGAGCTCTGAGAACAAAGGTGCACGCCCTAGGCGGGCTTGGGCAGAAGCAGCGTTCTCGAGCTCTTGGCTGCCGGCACACTGCTGGGTATGTGGCGCCCCTGCGGCGGCTTCTGGCCGCCGGCAAGTGAAAGCGGAGCAAGGCGTGGGCGAGGGCGAGGGCGGTGAACGAAGCGGCTATGTGCCGTGCTTGTGTGCACCACGTCAGAGGCTACTAGGAGAGGAAGGTGGTTGACTCTCGCTTGCCTTCCCAAGTGCCCTTAGCAGTCGGAAGGAGCAAGCTGAAGCACTGCTGCTTGTGCTGCTCCTTGGTTCCCTTGCAGCCCGCTCTGAAAGCATTGGCGGTCACTTCTAGGCGCCGAGTTGCACACACACAGCACCACGCTAAGTGCCGCGGAGAAGGGAAATCCAGAGTGCAGCGAGGAGCTTGACGTGGCTTACGTGCAGTAAGGAGAAGGTGAACCTAAGCACAGCCTCTTCAATCTGGCCGCCTCTGCTCTGCTTGCAACTTTTGCAAGTCGGCAAAGGGAGACGCGAGTATGTAGAACGGAGGGCAGCGAGACGCCGTGTGTTATGCGCCCTTTCAGGGCTGCTGACAAGGGGCTACTTTAAGAACGCCTTCTTCGTCCTCGCGTCCTTCTCGCTTCGCTCTAGCTGCAAGGAGTACAGCACAGCGAAGGAGTGAGGACGGGCACTGCCCCAGCTTTTGCCCTGGCGTGCAACGGCTGTGTGCTGCTTTTCCAAGCAGCAAGAGCACTGAGAAGTGAAAGCGATTGTGAAGGAGCTCTTTGGCTGCTCGTGTGCTCTTCGCTGCACTGCGCCGCTCGCAAGCGGCTTCGTTCTTCGGCGTCTGCCGTCCGGAGAGAGCTGAACTGCAGCGGTCAGTTGCAGCTCTGCCCAACAGCGCGCTCTCAGTTCTGCGGACAAGCACGCCCTGTTGCCTTGGCTCCGAGTGCAAAGTCCCTAGCGAGCACTCACTCAGTGCAATGCACCCAGAAAGACGCTCTCGCTCGTCTTTCAAGGAGCGATTCCTAACAGCAGAAGCAGCAGAGGCACAAACAGGATGACGAGAAGGGACAATGTAGAACACGTCTCTGTCCTGGCACATTGTCGTGTGCGATACGTCCCTCCGGGTCTTCGGTCCTTGCGAAGCTCTATGTACTGCGAGCGCAGCTACTTGAAGCTGAGACGGACCGCGGAGCTAGCAGCGAATTCGGAGAGCGCTAAGCACGAAGTCAAGAAGCGAGACGTGTCCCTGCAATGCGGTGCTAAGAGCAGCTTCCTCGCGGCGGGGGCGAGCTCCGGCCACAAGACATTCTCGTCCTAGCAACGGATCTCTGTGAAGGGCGTAGGCGAAAAGCTTTCGATTTCCATTCGAACTGCGAGAAAGGCAGACTGTTACACGGAGCTCTGAGAACAAAGGTGCACGCCCTAGGCGGGCTTGGGCAGAAGCAGCGTTCTCGAGCTCTTGGCTGCCGGCACACTGCTGGGTATGTGGCGCCCCTGCGGCGGCTTCTGGCCGCCGACAAGTGAAAGCGGAGCAAGGCGTGGGCGAGGGCGAGGGCGGTGAACGAAGCGGCTATGTGCCGTGCTTGTGTGCACCACGTCAGAGGCTACTAGGAGAGGAAGGTGGTTGACTCTCGCTTGCCTTCCCAAGTGCCCTTAGCAGTCGGAAGGAGCAAGCTGAAGCACTGCTGCTTGTGCTGCTCCTTGGTTCCCTTGCAGCCCGCTCTGAAAGCATTGGCGGTCACTTCTAGGCGCCGAGTTGCACACACACAGCACCACGCTAAGTGCCGCGGAGAAGGGAAATCCAGAGTGCAGCGAGGAGCTTGACGTGGCTTACGTGCAGTAAGGAGAAGGTGAACCTAAGCACAGCCTCTTCAATCTGGCCGCCTCTGCTCTGGTAGCAACTTTTGCAAGTCGGCAAAGGGAGACGCGAGTATGTAGAACGGAGGGCAGCGAGACGCCGTGTGTTATGCGCCCTTTCAGGGCTGCTGACAAGGGGCTACTTTAAGAACGCCTTCTTCGTCCTCGCGTCCTTCTCGCTTCGCTCTAGCTGCAAGGAGTACAGCACAGCGAAGGAGTGAGGACGGGCACTGCCCCAGCTTTTGCCCTGGCGTGCAACGGCTGTGTGCAGCTTTTCCAAGCAGCAAGAGCACTGAGAAGTGAAAGCGATTGTGAAGGAGCTCTTTGGCTGCTCGTGTGCTCTTCGCTGCACTGCGCCGCTCGCAAGCGGCTTCGTTCTTCGGCGTCTGCCGTCCGGAGAGAGCTGAACTGCAGCGGTCAGTTTCAGCTCTGCCCAACAGCGCGCTCTCAGTTCTGCGGACAAGCACGCCCTGTTGCCTTGGCTCCGAGTGCAAAGTCCCTAGCGAGCACTCACTCAGTGCAATGCACCCAGAAAGACGCTCTCGCTCGTCTTTCAAGGAGCGACTCCTAACAGCAGAAGCAGCAGAGGCACAAACAGGATGACGAGAAGGGACAATGTAGAACACGTCTCTGTCCTGGCACATTGTCGTGTGCGATACGTCCCTCCGGGTCTTCGGTCCTTGCGAAGCTCTATGTACTGCGAGCGCAGCTACTTGAAGCTGAGACGGACCGCGGAGCTAGCAGCGAATTCGGAGAGCGCTAAGCACGAAGTCAAGAAGCGAGACGTGTCCCTGCAATGCGGTGCTAAGAGCAGCTTCCTCGCGGCGGGGGCGAGCTCCGGCCACAAGACATTCTCGTCCTAGCAACGGATCTCTGTGAAGGGCGTAGGCGAAAAGCTTTCGATTTCCATTCGAACTGCGAGAAAGGCAGACTGTTACACGGAGCTCTGAGAACAAAGGTGCACGCCCTAGGCGGGCTTGGGCAGAAGCAGCGTTCTCGAGCTCTTGGCTGCCGGCACACTGCTGGGTATGTGGCGCCCCTGCGGCGGCTTCTGGCCGCCGGCAAGTGAAAGCGGAGCAAGGCGTGGGCGAGGGCGAGGGCGGTGAACGAAGCGGCTATGTGCCGTGCTTGTGTGCACCACGTCAGAGGCTACTAGGAGAGGAAGGTGGTTGACTCTCGCTTGCCTTCCCAAGTGCCCTTAGCAGTCGGAAGGAGCAAGCTGAAGCACTGCTGCTTGTGCTGCTCCTTGGTTCCCTTGCAGCCCGCTCTGAAAGCATTGGCGGTCACTTCTAGGCGCCGAGTTGCACACACACAGCACCACGCTAAGTGCCGCGGAGAAGGGAAATCCAGAGTGCAGCGAGGAGCTTGACGTGGCTTACGTGCAGTAAGGAGAAGGTGAACCTAAGCACAGCCTCTTCAATCTGGCCGCCTCTGCTCTGCTTGCAACTTTTGCAAGTCGGCAAAGGGAGACGCGAGTATGTAGAACGGAGGGCAGCGAGACGCCGTGTGTTATGCGCCCTTTCAGGGCTGCTGACAAGGGGCTACTTTAAGAACGCCTTCTTCGTCCTCGCGTCCTTCTCGCTTCGCTCTAGCTGCAAGGAGTACAGCACAGCGAAGGAGTGAGGACGGGCACTGCCCCAGCTTTTGCCCTGGCGTGCAACGGCTGTGTGCTGCTTTTCCAAGCAGCAAGAGCACTGAGAAGTGAAAGCGATTGTGAAGGAGCTCTTTGGCTGCTCGTGTGCTCTTCGCTGCACTGCGCCGCTCGCAAGCGGCTTCGTTCTTCGGCGTCTGCCGTCCGGAGAGAGCTGAACTGCAGCGGTCAGTTTCAGCTCTGCCCAACAGCGCGCTCTCAGTTCTGCGGACAAGCACGCCCTGTTGCCTTGGCTCCGAGTGCAAAGTCCCTAGCGAGCACTCACTCAGTGCAATGCACCCAGAAAGACGCTCTCGCTCGTCTTTCAAGGAGCGATTCCTAACAGCAGAAGCAGCAGAGGCACAAACAGGATGACGAGAAGGGACAATGTAGAACACGTCTCTGTCCTGGCACATTGTCGTGTGCGATACGTCCCTCCGGGTCTTCGGTCCTTGCGAAGCTCTATGTACTGCGAGCGCAGCTACTTGAAGCTGAGACGGACCGCGGAGCTAGCAGCGAATTCGGAGAGCGCTAAGCACGAAGTCAAGAAGCGAGACGTGTCCCTGCAATGCGGTGCTAAGAGCAGCTTCCTCGCGGCGGGGGCGAGCTCCGGCCACAAGACATTCTCGTCCTAGCAACGGATCTCTGTGAAGGGCGTAGGCGAAAAGCTTTCGATTTCCATTCGAACTGCGAGAAAGGCAGACTGTTACACGGAGCTCTGAGAACAAAGGTGCACGCCCTAGGCGGGCTTGGGCAGAAGCAGCGTTCTCGAGCTCTTGGCTGCCGGCACACTGCTGGGTATGTGGCGCCCCTGCGGCGGCTTCTGGCCGCCGACAAGTGAAAGCGGAGCAAGGCGTGGGCGAGGGCGAGGGCGGTGAACGAAGCGGCTATGTGCCGTGCTTGTGTGCACCACGTCAGAGGCTACTAGGAGAGGAAGGTGGTTGACTCTCGCTTGCCTTCCCAAGTGCCCTTAGCAGTCGGAAGGAGCAAGCTGAAGCACTGCTGCTTGTGCTGCTCCTTGGTTCCCTTGCAGCCCGCTCTGAAAGCATTGGCGGTCACTTCTAGGCGCCGAGTTGCACACACACAGCACCACGCTAAGTGCCGCGGAGAAGGGAAATCCAGAGTGCAGCGAGGAGCTTGACGTGGCTTACGTGCAGTAAGGAGAAGGTGAACCTAAGCACAGCCTCTTCAATCTGGCCGCCTCTGCTCTGGTAGCAACTTTTGCAAGTCGGCAAAGGGAGACGCGAGTATGTAGAACGGAGGGCAGCGAGACGCCGTGTGTTATGCGCCCTTTCAGGGCTGCTGACAAGGGGCTACTTTAAGAACGCCTTCTTCGTCCTCGCGTCCTTCTCGCTTCGCTCTAGCTGCAAGGAGTACAGCACAGCGAAGGAGTGAGGACGGGCACTGCCCCAGCTTTTGCCCTGGCGTGCAACGGCTGTGTGCTGCTTTTCCAAGCAGCAAGAGCACTGAGAAGTGAAAGCGATTGTGAAGGAGCTCTTTGGCTGCTCGTGTGCTCTTCGCTGCACAGCGCCGCTCGCAAGCGGCTTCGTTCTTCGGCGTCTGCCGTCCGGAGAGAGCTGAACTGCAGCGGTCAGTTGCAGCTCTGCCCAACAGCGCGCTCTCAGTTCTGCGGACAAGCACGCCCTGTTGCCTTGGCTCCGAGTGCAAAGTCCCTAGCGAGCACTCACTCAGTGCAATGCACCCAGAAAGACGCTCTCGCTCGTCTTTCAAGGAGCGATTCCTAACAGCAGAAGCAGCAGAGGCACAAACTGGATGACGAGAAGGGACAATGTAGAACACGTCTCTGTCCTGGCACATTGTCGTGTGCGATACGTCCCTCCGGGTCTTCGGTCCTTGCGAAGCTCTATGTACTGCGAGCGCAGCTACTTGAAGCTGAGACGGACCGCGGAGCTAGCAGCGAATTCGGAGAGCGCTAAGCACGAAGTCAAGAAGCGAGACGTGTCCCTGCAATGCGGTGCTAAGAGCAGCTTCCTCGCGGCGGGGGCGAGCTCCGGCCACAAGACATTCTCGTCCTAGCAACGGATCTCTGTGAAGGGCGTAGGCGAAAAGCTTTCGATTTCCATTCGAACTGCGAGAAAGGCAGACTGTTACACGGAGCTCTGAGAACAAAGGTGCACGCCCTAGGCGGGCTTGGGCAGAAGCAGCGTTCTCGAGCTCTTGGCTGCCGGCACACTGCTGGGTATGTGGCGCCCCTGCGGCGGCTTCTGGCCGCCGACAAGTGAAAGCGGAGCAAGGCGTGGGCGAGGGCGAGGGCGGTGAACGAAGCGGCTATGTGCCGTGCTTGTGTGCACCACGTCAGAGGCTACTAGGAGAGGAAGGTGGTTGACTCTCGCTTGCCTTCCCAAGTGCCCTTAGCAGTCGGAAGGAGCAAGCTGAAGCACTGCTGCTTGTGCTGCTCCTTGGTTCCCTTGCAGCCCGCTCTGAAAGCATTGGCGGTCACTTCTAGGCGCCGAGTTGCACACACACAGCACCACGCTAAGTGCCGCGGAGAAGGGAAATCCAGAGTGCAGCGAGGAGCTTGACGTGGCTTACGTGCAGTAAGGAGAAGGTGAACCTAAGCACAGCCTCTTCAATCTGGCCGCCTCTGCTCTGCTTGCAACTTTTGCAAGTCGGCAAAGGGAGACGCGAGTATGTAGAACGGAGGGCAGCGAGACGCCGTGTGTTATGCGCCCTTTCAGGGCTGCTGACAAGGGGCTACTTTAAGAACGCCTTCTTCGTCCTCGCGTCCTTCTCGCTTCGCTCTAGCTGCAAGGAGTACAGCACAGCGAAGGAGTGAGGACGGGCACTGCCCCAGCTTTTGCCCTGGCGTGCAACGGCTGTGTGCTGCTTTTCCAAGCAGCAAGAGCACTGAGAAGTGAAAGCGATTGTGAAGGAGCTCTTTGGCTGCTCGTGTGCTCTTCGCTGCACTGCGCCGCTCGCAAGCGGCTTCGTTCTTCGGCGTCTGCCGTCCGGAGAGAGCTGAACTGCAGCGGTCAGTTTCAGCTCTGCCCAACAGCGCGCTCTCAGTTCTGCGGACAAGCACGCCCTGTTGCCTTGGCTCCGAGTGCAAAGTCCCTAGCGAGCACTCACTCAGTGCAATGCACCCAGAAAGACGCTCTCGCTCGTCTTTCAAGGAGCGACTCCTAACAGCAGAAGCAGCAGAGGCACAAACAGGATGACGAGAAGGGACAATGTAGAACACGTCTCTGTCCTGGCACATTGTCGTGTGCGATACGTCCCTCCGGGTCTTCGGTCCTTGCGAAGCTCTATGTACTGCGAGCGCAGCTACTTGAAGCTGAGACGGACCGCGGAGCTAGCAGCGAATTCGGAGAGCGCTAAGCACGAAGTCAAGAAGCGAGACGTGTCCCTGCAATGCGGTGCTAAGAGCAGCTTCCTCGCGGCGGGGGCGAGCTCCGGCCACAAGACATTCTCGTCCTAGCAACGGATCTCTGTGAAGGGCGTAGGCGAAAAGCTTTCGATTTCCATTCGAACTGCGAGAAAGGCAGACTGTTACACGGAGCTCTGAGAACAAAGGTGCACGCCCTAGGCGGGCTTGGGCAGAAGCAGCGTTCTCGAGCTCTTGGCTGCCGGCACACTGCTGGGTATGCGGCGCCCCTGCGGCGGCTTCTGGCCGCCGGCAAGTGAAAGCGGAGCAAGGCGTGGGCGAGGGCGAGGGCGGTGAACGAAGCGGCTATGTGCCGTGCTTGTGTGCACCACGTCAGAGGCTACTAGGAGAGGAAGGTGGTTGACTCTCGCTTGCCTTCCCAAGTGCCCTTAGCAGTCGGAAGGAGCAAGCTGAAGCACTGCTGCTTGTGCTGCTCCTTGGTTCCCTTGCAGCCCGCTCTGAAAGCATTGGCGGTCACTTCTAGGCGCCGAGTTGCACACACACAGCACCACGCTAAGTGCCGCGGAGAAGGGAAATCCAGAGTGCAGCGAGGAGCTTGACGTGGCTTACGTGCAGTAAGGAGAAGGTGAACCTAAGCACAGCCTCTTCAATCTGGCCGCCTCTGCTCTGGTAGCAACTTTTGCAAGTCGGCAAAGGGAGACGCGAGTATGTAGAACGGAGGGCAGCGAGACGCCGTGTGTTATGCGCCCTTTCAGGGCTGCTGACAAGGGGCTACTTTAAGAACGCCTTCTTCGTCCTCGCGTCCTTCTCGCTTCGCTCTAGCTGCAAGGAGTACAGCACAGCGAAGGAGTGAGGACGGGCACTGCCCCAGCTTTTGCCCTGGCGTGCAACGGCTGTGTGCTGCTTTTCCAAGCAGCAAGAGCACTGAGAAGTGAAAGCGATTGTGAAGGAGCTCTTTGGCTGCTCGTGTGCTCTTCGCTGCACAGCGCCGCTCGCAAGCGGCTTCGTTCTTCGGCGTCTGCCGTCCGGAGAGAGCTGAACTGCAGCGGTCAGTTGCAGCTCTGCCCAACAGCGCGCTCTCAGTTCTGCGGACAAGCACGCCCTGTTGCCTTGGCTCCGAGTGCAAAGTCCCTAGCGAGCACTCACTCAGTGCAATGCACCCAGAAAGACGCTCTCGCTCGTCTTTCAAGGAGCGATTCCTAACAGCAGAAGCAGCAGAGGCACAAACAGGATGACGAGAAGGGACAATGTAGAACACGTCTCTGTCCTGGCACATTGTCGTGTGCGATACGTCCCTCCGGGTCTTCGGTCCTTGCGAAGCTCTATGTACTGCGAGCGCAGCTACTTGAAGCTGAGACGGACCGCGGAGCTAGCAGCGAATTCGGAGAGCGCTAAGCACGAAGTCAAGAAGCGAGACGTGTCCCTGCAATGCGGTGCTAAGAGCAGCTTCCTCGCGGCGGGGGCGAGCTCCGGCCACAAGACATTCTCGTCCTAGCAACGGATCTCTGTGAAGGGCGTAGGCGAAAAGCTTTCGATTTCCATTCGAACTGCGAGAAAGGCAGACTGTTACACGGAGCTCTGAGAACAAAGGTGCACGCCCTAGGCGGGCTTGGGCAGAAGCAGCGTTCTCGAGCTCTTGGCTGCCGGCACACTGCTGGGTATGTGGCGCCCCTGCGGCGGCTTCTGGCCGCCGGCAAGTGAAAGCGGAGCAAGGCGTGGGCGAGGGCGAGGGCGGTGAACGAAGCGGCTATGTGCCGTGCTTGTGTGCACCACGTCAGAGGCTACTAGGAGAGGAAGGTGGTTGACTCTCGCTTGCCTTCCCAAGTGCCCTTAGCAGTCGGAAGGAGCAAGCTGAAGCACTGCTGCTTGTGCTGCTCCTTGGTTCCCTTGCAGCCCGCTCTGAAAGCATTGGCGGTCACTTCTAGGCGCCGAGTTGCACACACACAGCACCACGCTAAGTGCCGCGGAGAAGGGAAATCCAGAGTGCAGCGAGGAGCTTGACGTGGCTTACGTGCAGTAAGGAGAAGGTGAACCTAAGCACAGCCTCTTCAATCTGGCCGCCTCTGCTCTGCTTGCAACTTTTGCAAGTCGGCAAAGGGAGACGCGAGTATGTAGAACGGAGGGCAGCGAGACGCCGTGTGTTATGCGCCCTTTCAGGGCTGCTGACAAGGGGCTACTTTAAGAACGCCTTCTTCGTCCTCGCGTCCTTCTCGCTTCGCTCTAGCTGCAAGGAGTACAGCACAGCGAAGGAGTGAGGACGGGCACTGCCCCAGCTTTTGCCCTGGCGTGCAACGGCTGTGTGCTGCTTTTCCAAGCAGCAAGAGCACTGAGAAGTGAAAGCGATTGTGAAGGAGCTCTTTGGCTGCTCGTGTGCTCTTCGCTGCACTGCGCCGCTCGCAAGCGGCTTCGTTCTTCGGCGTCTGCCGTCCGGAGAGAGCTGAACTGCAGCGGTCAGTTGCAGCTCTGCCCAACAGCGCGCTCTCAGTTCTGCGGACAAGCACGCCCTGTTGCCTTGGCTCCGAGTGCAAAGTCCCTAGCGAGCACTCACTCAGTGCAATGCACCCAGAAAGACGCTCTCGCTCGTCTTTCAAGGAGCGATTCCTAACAGCAGAAGCAGCAGAGGCACAAACAGGATGACGAGAAGGGACAATGTAGAACACGTCTCTGTCCTGGCACATTGTCGTGTGCGATACGTCCCTCCGGGTCTTCGGTCCTTGCGAAGCTCTATGTACTGCGAGCGCAGCTACTTGAAGCTGAGACGGACCGCGGAGCTAGCAGCGAATTCGGAGAGCGCTAAGCACGAAGTCAAGAAGCGAGACGTGTCCCTGCAATGCGGTGCTAAGAGCAGCTTCCTCGCGGCGGGGGCGAGCTCCGGCCACAAGACATTCTCGTCCTAGCAACGGATCTCTGTGAAGGGCGTAGGCGAAAAGCTTTCGATTTCCATTCGAACTGCGAGAAAGGCAGACTGTTACACGGAGCTCTGAGAACAAAGGTGCACGCCCTAGGCGGGCTTGGGCAGAAGCAGCGTTCTCGAGCTCTTGGCTGCCGGCACACTGCTGGGTATGTGGCGCCCCTGCGGCGGCTTCTGGCCGCCGACAAGTGAAAGCGGAGCAAGGCGTGGGCGAGGGCGAGGGCGGTGAACGAAGCGGCTATGTGCCGTGCTTGTGTGCACCACGTCAGAGGCTACTAGGAGAGGAAGGTGGTTGACTCTCGCTTGCCTTCCCAAGTGCCCTTAGCAGTCGGAAGGAGCAAGCTGAAGCACTGCTGCTTGTGCTGCTCCTTGGTTCCCTTGCAGCCCGCTCTGAAAGCATTGGCGGTCACTTCTAGGCGCCGAGTTGCACACACACAGCACCACGCTAAGTGCCGCGGAGAAGGGAAATCCAGAGTGCAGCGAGGAGCTTGACGTGGCTTACGTGCAGTAAGGAGAAGGTGAACCTAAGCACAGCCTCTTCAATCTGGCCGCCTCTGCTCTGGTAGCAACTTTTGCAAGTCGGCAAAGGGAGACGCGAGTATGTAGAACGGAGGGCAGCGAGACGCCGTGTGTTATGCGCCCTTTCAGGGCTGCTGACAAGGGGCTACTTTAAGAACGCCTTCTTCGTCCTCGCGTCCTTCTCGCTTCGCTCTAGCTGCAAGGAGTACAGCACAGCGAAGGAGTGAGGACGGGCACTGCCCCAGCTTTTGCCCTGGCGTGCAACGGCTGTGTGCTGCTTTTCCAAGCAGCAAGAGCACTGAGAAGTGAAAGCGATTGTGAAGGAGCTCTTTGGCTGCTCGTGTGCTCTTCGCTGCACTGCGCCGCTCGCAAGCGGCTTCGTTCTTCGGCGTCTGCCGTCCGGAGAGAGCTGAACTGCAGCGGTCAGTTTCAGCTCTGCCCAACAGCGCGCTCTCAGTTCTGCGGACAAGCACGCCCTGTTGCCTTGGCTCCGAGTGCAAAGTCCCTAGCGAGCACTCACTCAGTGCAATGCACCCAGAAAGACGCTCTCGCTCGTCTTTCAAGGAGCGACTCCTAACAGCAGAAGCAGCAGAGGCACAAACAGGATGACGAGAAGGGACAATGTAGAACACGTCTCTGTCCTGGCACATTGTCGTGTGCGATACGTCCCTCCGGGTCTTCGGTCCTTGCGAAGCTCTATGTACTGCGAGCGCAGCTACTTGAAGCTGAGACGGACCGCGGAGCTAGCAGCGAATTCGGAGAGCGCTAAGCACGAAGTCAAGAAGCGAGACGTGTCCCTGCAATGCGGTGCTAAGAGCAGCTTCCTCGCGGCGGGGGCGAGCTCCGGCCACAAGACATTCTCGTCCTAGCAACGGATCTCTGTGAAGGGCGTAGGCGAAAAGCTTTCGATTTCCATTCGAACTGCGAGAAAGGCAGACTGTTACACGGAGCTCTGAGAACAAAGGTGCACGCCCTAGGCGGGCTTGGGCAGAAGCAGCGTTCTCGAGCTCTTGGCTGCCGGCACACTGCTGGGTATGTGGCGCCCCTGCGGCGGCTTCTGGCCGCCGGCAAGTGAAAGCGGAGCAAGGCGTGGGCGAGGGCGAGGGCGGTGAACGAAGCGGCTATGTGCCGTGCTTGTGTGCACCACGTCAGAGGCTACTAGGAGAGGAAGGTGGTTGACTCTCGCTTGCCTTCCCAAGTGCCCTTAGCAGTCGGAAGGAGCAAGCTGAAGCACTGCTGCTTGTGCTGCTCCTTGGTTCCCTTGCAGCCCGCTCTGAAAGCATTGGCGGTCACTTCTAGGCGCCGAGTTGCACACACACAGCACCACGCTAAGTGCCGCGGAGAAGGGAAATCCAGAGTGCAGCGAGGAGCTTGACGTGGCTTACGTGCAGTAAGGAGAAGGTGAACCTAAGCACAGCCTCTTCAATCTGGCCGCCTCTGCTCTGCTTGCAACTTTTGCAAGTCGGCAAAGGGAGACGCGAGTATGTAGAACGGAGGGCAGCGAGACGCCGTGTGTTATGCGCCCTTTCAGGGCTGCTGACAAGGGGCTACTTTAAGAACGCCTTCTTCGTCCTCGCGTCCTTCTCGCTTCGCTCTAGCTGCAAGGAGTACAGCACAGCGAAGGAGTGAGGACGGGCACTGCCCCAGCTTTTGCCCTGGCGTGCAACGGCTGTGTGCTGCTTTTCCAAGCAGCAAGAGCACTGAGAAGTGAAAGCGATTGTGAAGGAGCTCTTTGGCTGCTCGTGTGCTCTTCGCTGCACTGCGCCGCTCGCAAGCGGCTTCGTTCTTCGGCGTCTGCCGTCCGGAGAGAGCTGAACTGCAGCGGTCAGTTGCAGCTCTGCCCAACAGCGCGCTCTCAGTTCTGCGGACAAGCACGCCCTGTTGCCTTGGCTCCGAGTGCAAAGTCCCTAGCGAGCACTCACTCAGTGCAATGCACCCAGAAAGACGCTCTCGCTCGTCTTTCAAGGAGCGATTCCTAACAGCAGAAGCAGCAGAGGCACAAACAGGATGACGAGAAGGGACAATGTAGAACACGTCTCTGTCCTGGCACATTGTCGTGTGCGATACGTCCCTCCGGGTCTTCGGTCCTTGCGAAGCTCTATGTACTGCGAGCGCAGCTACTTGAAGCTGAGACGGACCGCGGAGCTAGCAGCGAATTCGGAGAGCGCTAAGCACGAAGTCAAGAAGCGAGACGTGTCCCTGCAATGCGGTGCTAAGAGCAGCTTCCTCGCGGCGGGGGCGAGCTCCGGCCACAAGACATTCTCGTCCTAGCAACGGATCTCTGTGAAGGGCGTAGGCGAAAAGCTTTCGATTTCCATTCGAACTGCGAGAAAGGCAGACTGTTACACGGAGCTCTGAGAACAAAGGTGCACGCCCTAGGCGGGCTTGGGCAGAAGCAGCGTTCTCGAGCTCTTGGCTGCCGGCACACTGCTGGGTATGTGGCGCCCCTGCGGCGGCTTCTGGCCGCCGACAAGTGAAAGCGGAGCAAGGCGTGGGCGAGGGCGAGGGCGGTGAACGAAGCGGCTATGTGCCGTGCTTGTGTGCACCACGTCAGAGGCTACTAGGAGAGGAAGGTGGTTGACTCTCGCTTGCCTTCCCAAGTGCCCTTAGCAGTCGGAAGGAGCAAGCTGAAGCACTGCTGCTTGTGCTGCTCCTTGGTTCCCTTGCAGCCCGCTCTGAAAGCATTGGCGGTCACTTCTAGGCGCCGAGTTGCACACACACAGCACCACGCTAAGTGCCGCGGAGAAGGGAAATCCAGAGTGCAGCGAGGAGCTTGACGTGGCTTACGTGCAGTAAGGAGAAGGTGAACCTAAGCACAGCCTCTTCAATCTGGCCGCCTCTGCTCTGGTTGCAACTTTTGCAAGTCAGCAAAGGGAGACGCGAGTATGTAGAACGGAGGGCAGCGAGACGCCGTGTGTTATGCGCCCTTTCAGGGCTGCTGACAAGGGGCTACTTTAAGAACGCCTTCTTCGTCCTCGCGTCCTTCTCGCTTCGCTCTAGCTGCAAGGAGTACAGCACAGCGAAGGAGTGAGGACGGGCACTGCCCTAGCTTTTGTCCTGGCGTGCAACGGCTGTGTGCTGCTTTTCCAAGCAGCAAGAGCACTGAGAAGTGAAAGCGATTGTGAAGGAGCTCTTTGGCTGCTCGTGTGCTCTTCGCTGCACTGCGCCGCTCGCAAGCGGCTTCGTTCTTCGGCGTCTGCCGTCCGGAGAGAGCTGAACTGCAGCGGTCAGTTGCAGCTCTGCCCAACAGCGCGCTCTCAGTTCTGCGGACAAGCACGCCCTGTTGCCTTGGCTCCGAGTGCAAAGTCCCTAGCGAGCACTCACTCAGTGCAATGCACCCAGAAAGACGCTCTCGCTCGTCTTTCAAGGAGCGATTCCTAACAGCAGAAGCAGCAGAGGCACAAACTGGATGACGAGAAGGGACAATGTAGAACACGTCTCTGTCCTGGCACATTGTCGTGTGCGATACGTCCCTCCGGGTCTTCGGTCCTTGCGAAGCTCTATGTACTGCGAGCGCAGCTACTTGAAGCTGAGACGGACCGCGGAGCTAGCAGCGAATTCGGAGAGCGCTAAGCACGAAGTCAAGAAGCGAGACGTGTCCCTGCAATGCGGTGCTAAGAGCAGCTTCCTCGCGGCGGGGGCGAGCTCCGGCCACAAGACATTCTCGTCCTAGCAACGGATCTCTGTGAAGGGCGTAGGCGAAAAGCTTTCGATTTCCATTCGAACTGCGAGAAAGGCAGACTGTTACACGGAGCTCTGAGAACAAAGGTG
Organism: Sturnus vulgaris; assembly: GCF_052056855.1. Classification (NCBI taxonomy): domain Eukaryota; kingdom Metazoa; phylum Chordata; class Aves; order Passeriformes; family Sturnidae; genus Sturnus; species Sturnus vulgaris. Next base: position 1,526,864 of record NC_142265.1, on the reverse strand, counting down.
CACGCCCTAGGCGGGCTTGGGCAGAAGCAGCGTTCTCGAGCTCTTGGCTGCCGGCACACTGCTGGGTATGTGGCGCCCCTGCGGCGGCTTCTGGCCGCCGGCAAGTGAAAGCGGAGCAAGGCGTGGGCGAGGGCGAGGGCGGTGAACGAAGCGGCTATGTGCCGTGCTTGTGTGCACCACGTCAGAGGCTACTAGGAGAGGAAGGTGGTTGACTCTCGCTTGCCTTCCCAAGTGCCCTTAGCAGTCGGAAGGAGCAAGCTGAAGCACTGCTGCTTGTGCTGCTCCTTGGTTCCCTTGCAGTCCGCTGTGAAAGCATTGGCAGTCACTTCTAGGCGCCGAGTTGCACACACACAGCACCCCGCTAAGTGCCGCGGAGAAGGGAAATCCAGAGTGCAGCGAGGAGCTTGACGTGGCTTACGTGCAGTAAGGAGAAGGTGAACCTAAGCACAGCCTCTTCAATCTGGCCGCCTCTGCTCTGGTTGCAACTTTTGCAAGTCAGCAAAGGGAGACGCGAGTATGTAGAACGGAGGGCAGCGAGACGCCGTGTGTTATGCGCCCTTTCAGGGCTGCTGACAAGGGGCTACTTTAAGAACGCCTTCTTCGTCCTCGCGTCCTTCTCGCTTCGCTCTAGCTGCAAGGAGTACAGCACAGCGAAGGAGTGAGGACGGGCACTGCCCTAGCTTTTGTCCTGGCGTGCAACGGCTGTGTGCTGCTTTTCCAAGCAGCAAGAGCACTGAGAAGTGAAAGCGATTGTGAAGGAGCTCTTTGGCTGCTCGTGTGCTCTTCGCTGCACAGCGCCGCTCGCAAGCGGCTTCGTTCTTCGGCGTCTGCCGTCCGGAGAGAGCTGAACTGCAGCGGTCAGTTTCAGCTCTGCCCAACAGCGCGCTCTCAGTTCTGCGGACAAGCACGCCCTGTTGCCTTGGCTCCGAGTGCAAAGTCCCTAGCGAGCACTCACTCAGTGCAATGCACCCAGAAAGACGCTCTCGCTCGTCTTTCAAGGAGCGACTCCTAACAGCAGAAGCAGCAGAGGCACAAACAGGATGACGAGAAGGGACAATGTAGAACACGTCTCTGTCCTGGCACATTGTCGTGTGCGATACGTCCCTCCGGGTCTTCGGTCCTTGCGAAGCTCTATGTACTGCGAGCGCAGCTACTTGAAGCTGAGACGGACCGCGGAGCTAGCAGCGAATTCGGAGAGCGCTAAGCACGAAGTCAAGAAGCGAGACGTGTCCCTGCAATGCGGTGCTAAGAGCAGCTTCCTCGCGGCGGGGGCGAGCTCCGGCCACAAGACATTCTCGTCCTAGCAACGGATCTCTGTGAAGGGCGTAGGCGAAAAGCTTTCGATTTCCATTCGAACTGCGAGAAAGGCAGACTGTTACACGGAGCTCTGAGAACAAAGGTGCACGCCCTAGGCGGGCTTGGGCAGAAGCAGCGTTCTCGAGCTCTTGGCTGCCGGCACACTGCTGGGTATGTGGCGCCCCTGCGGCGGCTTCTGGCCGCCGACAAGTGAAAGCGGAGCAAGGCGTGGGCGAGGGCGAGGGCGGTGAACGAAGCGGCTATGTGCCGTGCTTGTGTGCACCACGTCAGAGGCTACTAGGAGAGGAAGGTGGTTGACTCTCGCTTGCCTTCCCAAGTGCCCTTAGCAGTCGGAAGGAGCAAGCTGAAGCACTGCTGCTTGTGCTGCTCCTTGGTTCCCTTGCAGCCCGCTCTGAAAGCATTGGCGGTCACTTCTAGGCGCCGAGTTGCACACACACAGCACCACGCTAAGTGCCGCGGAGAAGGGAAATCCAGAGTGCAGCGAGGAGCTTGACGTGGCTTACGTGCAGTAAGGAGAAGGTGAACCTAAGCACAGCCTCTTCAATCTGGCCGCCTCTGCTCTGCTTGCAACTTTTGCAAGTCGGCAAAGGGAGACGCGAGTATGTAGAACGGAGGGCAGCGAGACGCCGTGTGTTATGCGCCCTTTCAGGGCTGCTGACAAGGGGCTACTTTAAGAACGCCTTCTTCGTCCTCGCGTCCTTCTCGCTTCGCTCTAGCTGCAAGGAGTACAGCACAGCGAAGGAGTGAGGACGGGCACTGCCCCAGCTTTTGCCCTGGCGTGCAACGGCTGTGTGCTGCTTTTCCAAGCAGCAAGAGCACTGAGAAGTGAAAGCGATTGTGAAGGAGCTCTTTGGCTGCTCGTGTGCTCTTCGCTGCACAGCGCCGCTCGCAAGCGGCTTCGTTCTTCGGCGTCTGCCGTCCGGAGAGAGCTGAACTGCAGCGGTCAGTTGCAGCTCTGCCCAACAGCGCGCTCTCAGTTCTGCGGACAAGCACGCCCTGTTGCCTTGGCTCCGAGTGCAAAGTCCCTAGCGAGCACTCACTCAGTGCAATGCACCCAGAAAGACGCTCTCGCTCGTCTTTCAAGGAGCGATTCCTAACAGCAGAAGCAGCAGAGGCACAAACTGGATGACGAGAAGGGACAATGTAGAACACGTCTCTGTCCTGGCACATTGTCGTGTGCGATACGTCCCTCCGGGTCTTCGGTCCTTGCGAAGCTCTATGTACTGCGAGCGCAGCTACTTGAAGCTGAGACGGACCGCGGAGCTAGCAGCGAATTCGGAGAGCGCTAAGCACGAAGTCAAGAAGCGAGACGTGTCCCTGCAATGCGGTGCTAAGAGCAGCTTCCTCGCGGCGGGGGCGAGCTCCGGCCACAAGACATTCTCGTCCTAGCAACGGATCTCTGTGAAGGGCGTAGGCGAAAAGCTTTCGATTTCCATTCGAACTGCGAGAAAGGCAGACTGTTACACGGAGCTCTGAGAACAAAGGTGCACGCCCTAGGCGGGCTTGGGCAGAAGCAGCGTTCTCGAGCTCTTGGCTGCCGGCACACTGCTGGGTATGTGGCGCCCCTGCGGCGGCTTCTGGCCGCCGGCAAGTGAAAGCGGAGCAAGGCGTGGGCGAGGGCGAGGGCGGTGAACGAAGCGGCTATGTGCCGTGCTTGTGTGCACCACGTCAGAGGCTACTAGGAGAGGAAGGTGGTTGACTCTCGCTTGCCTTCCCAAGTGCCCTTAGCAGTCGGAAGGAGCAAGCTGAAGCACTGCTGCTTGTGCTGCTCCTTGGTTCCCTTGCAGTCCGCTGTGAAAGCATTGGCAGTCACTTCTAGGCGCCGAGTTGCACACACACAGCACCCCGCTAAGTGCCGCGGAGAAGGGAAATCCAGAGTGCAGCGAGGAGCTTGACGTGGCTTACGTGCAGTAAGGAGAAGGTGAACCTAAGCACAGCCTCTTCAATCTGGCCGCCTCTGCTCTGGTTGCAACTTTTGCAAGTCAGCAAAGGGAGACGCGAGTATGTAGAACGGAGGGCAGCGAGACGCCGTGTGTTATGCGCCCTTTCAGGGCTGCTGACAAGGGGCTACTTTAAGAACGCCTTCTTCGTCCTCGCGTCCTTCTCGCTTCGCTCTAGCTGCAAGGAGTACAGCACAGCGAAGGAGTGAGGACGGGCACTGCCCTAGCTTTTGTCCTGGCGTGCAACGGCTGTGTGCTGCTTTTCCAAGCAGCAAGAGCACTGAGAAGTGAAAGCGATTGTGAAGGAGCTCTTTGGCTGCTCGTGTGCTCTTCGCTGCACAGCGCCGCTCGCAAGCGGCTTCGTTCTTCGGCGTCTGCCGTCCGGAGAGAGCTGAACTGCAGCGGTCAGTTTCAGCTCTGCCCAACAGCGCGCTCTCAGTTCTGCGGACAAGCACGCCCTGTTGCCTTGGCTCCGAGTGCAAAGTCCCTAGCGAGCACTCACTCAGTGCAATGCACCCAGAAAGACGCTCTCGCTCGTCTTTCAAGGAGCGACTCCTAACAGCAGAAGCAGCAGAGGCACAAACAGGATGACGAGAAGGGACAATGTAGAACACGTCTCTGTCCTGGCACATTGTCGTGTGCGATACGTCCCTCCGGGTCTTCGGTCCTTGCGAAGCTCTATGTACTGCGAGCGCAGCTACTTGAAGCTGAGACGGACCGCGGAGCTAGCAGCGAATTCGGAGAGCGCTAAGCACGAAGTCAAGAAGCGAGACGTGTCCCTGCAATGCGGTGCTAAGAGCAGCTTCCTCGCGGCGGGGGCGAGCTCCGGCCACAAGACATTCTCGTCCTAGCAACGGATCTCTGTGAAGGGCGTAGGCGAAAAGCTTTCGATTTCCATTCGAACTGCGAGAAAGGCAGACTGTTACACGGAGCTCTGAGAACAAAGGTGCACGCCCTAGGCGGGCTTGGGCAGAAGCAGCGTTCTCGAGCTCTTGGCTGCCGGCACACTGCTGGGTATGTGGCGCCCCTGCGGCGGCTTCTGGCCGCCGGCAAGTGAAAGCGGAGCAAGGCGTGGGCGAGGGCGAGGGCGGTGAACGAAGCGGCTATGTGCCGTGCTTGTGTGCACCACGTCAGAGGCTACTAGGAGAGGAAGGTGGTTGACTCTCGCTTGCCTTCCCAAGTGCCCTTAGCAGTCGGAAGGAGCAAGCTGAAGCACTGCTGCTTGTGCTGCTCCTTGGTTCCCTTGCAGTCCGCTGTGAAAGCATTGGCAGTCACTTCTAGGCGCCGAGTTGCACACACACAGCACCCCGCTAAGTGCCGCGGAGAAGGGAAATCCAGAGTGCAGCGAGGAGCTTGACGTGGCTTACGTGCAGTAAGGAGAAGGTGAACCTAAGCACAGCCTCTTCAATCTGGCCGCCTCTGCTCTGCTTGCAACTTTTGCAAGTCGGCAAAGGGAGACGCGAGTATGTAGAACGGAGGGCAGCGAGACGCCGTGTGTTATGCGCCCTTTCAGGGCTGCTGACAAGGGGCTACTTTAAGAACGCCTTCTTCGTCCTCGCGTCCTTCTCGCTTCGCTCTAGCTGCAAGGAGTACAGCACAGCGAAGGAGTGAGGACGGGCACTGCCCCAGCTTTTGCCCTGGCGTGCAACGGCTGTGTGCTGCTTTTCCAAGCAGCAAGAGCACTGAGAAGTGAAAGCGATTGTGAAGGAGCTCTTTGGCTGCTCGTGTGCTCTTCGCTGCACAGCGCCGCTCGCAAGCGGCTTCGTTCTTCGGCGTCTGCCGTCCGGAGAGAGCTGAACTGCAGCGGTCAGTTGCAGCTCTGCCCAACAGCGCGCTCTCAGTTCTGCGGACAAGCACGCCCTGTTGCCTTGGCTCCGAGTGCAAAGTCCCTAGCGAGCACTCACTCAGTGCAATGCACCCAGAAAGACGCTCTCGCTCGTCTTTCAAGGAGCGATTCCTAACAGCAGAAGCAGCAGAGGCACAAACTGGATGACGAGAAGGGACAATGTAGAACACGTCTCTGTCCTGGCACATTGTCGTGTGCGATACGTCCCTCCGGGTCTTCGGTCCTTGCGAAGCTCTATGTACTGCGAGCGCAGCTACTTGAAGCTGAGACGGACCGCGGAGCTAGCAGCGAATTCGGAGAGCGCTAAGCACGAAGTCAAGAAGCGAGACGTGTCCCTGCAATGCGGTGCTAAGAGCAGCTTCCTCGCGGCGGGGGCGAGCTCCGGCCACAAGACATTCTCGTCCTAGCAACGGATCTCTGTGAAGGGCGTAGGCGAAAAGCTTTCGATTTCCATTCGAACTGCGAGAAAGGCAGACTGTTACACGGAGCTCTGAGAACAAAGGTGCACGCCCTAGGCGGGCTTGGGCAGAAGCAGCGTTCTCGAGCTCTTGGCTGCCGGCACACTGCTGGGTATGTGGCGCCCCTGCGGCGGCTTCTGGCCGCCGGCAAGTGAAAGCGGAGCAAGGCGTGGGCGAGGGCGAGGGCGGTGAACGAAGCGGCTATGTGCCGTGCTTGTGTGCACCACGTCAGAGGCTACTAGGAGAGGAAGGTGGTTGACTCTCGCTTGCCTTCCCAAGTGCCCTTAGCAGTCGGAAGGAGCAAGCTGAAGCACTGCTGCTTGTGCTGCTCCTTGGTTCCCTTGCAGTCCGCTGTGAAAGCATTGGCAGTCACTTCTAGGCGCCGAGTTGCACACACACAGCACCCCGCTAAGTGCCGCGGAGAAGGGAAATCCAGAGTGCAGCGAGGAGCTTGACGTGGCTTACGTGCAGTAAGGAGAAGGTGAACCTAAGCACAGCCTCTTCAATCTGGCCGCCTCTGCTCTGGTTGCAACTTTTGCAAGTCAGCAAAGGGAGACGCGAGTATGTAGAACGGAGGGCAGCGAGACGCCGTGTGTTATGCGCCCTTTCAGGGCTGCTGACAAGGGGCTACTTTAAGAACGCCTTCTTCGTCCTCGCGTCCTTCTCGCTTCGCTCTAGCTGCAAGGAGTACAGCACAGCGAAGGAGTGAGGACGGGCACTGCCCTAGCTTTTGTCCTGGCGTGCAACGGCTGTGTGCTGCTTTTCCAAGCAGCAAGAGCACTGAGAAGTGAAAGCGATTGTGAAGGAGCTCTTTGGCTGCTCGTGTGCTCTTCGCTGCACAGCGCCGCTCGCAAGCGGCTTCGTTCTTCGGCGTCTGCCGTCCGGAGAGAGCTGAACTGCAGCGGTCAGTTTCAGCTCTGCCCAACAGCGCGCTCTCAGTTCTGCGGACAAGCACGCCCTGTTGCCTTGGCTCCGAGTGCAAAGTCCCTAGCGAGCACTCACTCAGTGCAATGCACCCAGAAAGACGCTCTCGCTCGTCTTTCAAGGAGCGACTCCTAACAGCAGAAGCAGCAGAGGCACAAACAGGATGACGAGAAGGGACAATGTAGAACACGTCTCTGTCCTGGCACATTGTCGTGTGCGATACGTCCCTCCGGGTCTTCGGTCCTTGCGAAGCTCTATGTACTGCGAGCGCAGCTACTTGAAGCTGAGACGGACCGCGGAGCTAGCAGCGAATTCGGAGAGCGCTAAGCACGAAGTCAAGAAGCGAGACGTGTCCCTGCAATGCGGTGCTAAGAGCAGCTTCCTCGCGGCGGGGGCGAGCTCCGGCCACAAGACATTCTCGTCCTAGCAACGGATCTCTGTGAAGGGCGTAGGCGAAAAGCTTTCGATTTCCATTCGAACTGCGAGAAAGGCAGACTGTTACACGGAGCTCTGAGAACAAAGGTGCACGCCCTAGGCGGGCTTGGGCAGAAGCAGCGTTCTCGAGCTCTTGGCTGCCGGCACACTGCTGGGTATGTGGCGCCCCTGCGGCGGCTTCTGGCCGCCGGCAAGTGAAAGCGGAGCAAGGCGTGGGCGAGGGCGAGGGCGGTGAACGAAGCGGCTATGTGCCGTGCTTGTGTGCACCACGTCAGAGGCTACTAGGAGAGGAAGGTGGTTGACTCTCGCTTGCCTTCCCAAGTGCCCTTAGCAGTCGGAAGGAGCAAGCTGAAGCACTGCTGCTTGTGCTGCTCCTTGGTTCCCTTGCAGCCCGCTCTGAAAGCATTGGCGGTCACTTCTAGGCGCCGAGTTGCACACACACAGCACCACGCTAAGTGCCGCGGAGAAGGGAAATCCAGAGTGCAGCGAGGAGCTTGACGTGGCTTACGTGCAGTAAGGAGAAGGTGAACCTAAGCACAGCCTCTTCAATCTGGCCGCCTCTGCTCTGCTTGCAACTTTTGCAAGTCGGCAAAGGGAGACGCGAGTATGTAGAACGGAGGGCAGCGAGACGCCGTGTGTTATGCGCCCTTTCAGGGCTGCTGACAAGGGGCTACTTTAAGAACGCCTTCTTCGTCCTCGCGTCCTTCTCGCTTCGCTCTAGCTGCAAGGAGTACAGCACAGCGAAGGAGTGAGGACGGGCACTGCCCCAGCTTTTGCCCTGGCGTGCAACGGCTGTGTGCTGCTTTTCCAAGCAGCAAGAGCACTGAGAAGTGAAAGCGATTGTGAAGGAGCTCTTTGGCTGCTCGTGTGCTCTTCGCTGCACAGCGCCGCTCGCAAGCGGCTTCGTTCTTCGGCGTCTGCCGTCCGGAGAGAGCTGAACTGCAGCGGTCAGTTTCAGCTCTGCCCAACAGCGCGCTCTCAGTTCTGCGGACAAGCACGCCCTGTTGCCTTGGCTCCGAGTGCAAAGTCCCTAGCGAGCACTCACTCAGTGCAATGCACCCAGAAAGACGCTCTCGCTCGTCTTTCAAGGAGCGATTCCTAACAGCAGAAGCAGCAGAGGCACAAACAGGATGACGAGAAGGGACAATGTAGAACACGTCTCTGTCCTGGCACATTGTCGTGTGCGATACGTCCCTCCGGGTCTTCGGTCCTTGCGAAGCTCTATGTACTGCGAGCGCAGCTACTTGAAGCTGAGACGGACCGCGGAGCTAGCAGCGAATTCGGAGAGCGCTAAGCACGAAGTCAAGAAGCGAGACGTGTCCCTGCAATGCGGTGCTAAGAGCAGCTTCCTGGCGGCGGGGGCGAGCTCCGGCCACAAGACATTCTCGTCCTAGCAACGGATCTCTGTGAAGGGCGTAGGCGAAAAGCTTTCGATTTCCATTCGAACTGCGAGAAAGGCAGACTGTTACACGGAGCTCTGAGAACAAAGGTGCACGCCCTAGGCGGGCTTGGGCAGAAGCAGCGTTCTCGAGCTCTTGGCTGCCGGCACACTGCTGGGTATGTGGCGCCCCTGCGGCGGCTTCTGGCCGCCGACAAGTGAAAGCGGAGCAAGGCGTGGGCGAGGGCGAGGGCGGTGAACGAAGCGGCTATGTGCCGTGCTTGTGTGCACCACGTCAGAGGCTACTAGGAGAGGAAGGTGGTTGACTCTCGCTTGCCTTCCCAAGTGCCCTTAGCAGTCGGAAGGAGCAAGCTGAAGCACTGCTGCTTGTGCTGCTCCTTGGTTCCCTTGCAGCCCGCTCTGAAAGCATTGGCGGTCACTTCTAGGCGCCGAGTTGCACACACACAGCACCACGCTAAGTGCCGCGGAGAAGGGAAATCCAGAGTGCAGCGAGGAGCTTGACGTGGCTTACGTGCAGTAAGGAGAAGGTGAACCTAAGCACAGCCTCTTCAATCTGGCCGCCTCTGCTCTGCTTGCAACTTTTGCAAGTCGGCAAAGGGAGACGCGAGTATGTAGAACGGAGGGCAGCGAGACGCCGTGTGTTATGCGCCCTTTCAGGGCTGCTGACAAGGGGCTACTTTAAGAACGCCTTCTTCGTCCTCGCGTCCTTCTCGCTTCGCTCTAGCTGCAAGGAGTACAGCACAGCGAAGGAGTGAGGACGGGCACTGCCCCAGCTTTTGCCCTGGCGTGCAACGGCTGTGTGCTGCTTTTCCAAGCAGCAAGAGCACTGAGAAGTGAAAGCGATTGTGAAGGAGCTCTTTGGCTGCTCGTGTGCTCTTCGCTGCACAGCGCCGCTCGCAAGCGGCTTCGTTCTTCGGCGTCTGCCGTCCGGAGAGAGCTGAACTGCAGCGGTCAGTTTCAGCTCTGCCCAACAGCGCGCTCTCAGTTCTGCGGACAAGCACGCCCTGTTGCCTTGGCTCCGAGTGCAAAGTCCCTAGCGAGCACTCACTCAGTGCAATGCACCCAGAAAGACGCTCTCGCTCGTCTTTCAAGGAGCGATTCCTAACAGCAGAAGCAGCAGAGGCACAAACTGGATGACGAGAAGGGACAATGTAGAACACGTCTCTGTCCTGGCACATTGTCGTGTGCGATACGTCCCTCCGGGTCTTCGGTCCTTGCGAAGCTCTATGTACTGCGAGCGCAGCTACTTGAAGCTGAGACGGACCGCGGAGCTAGCAGCGAATTCGGAGAGCGCTAAGCACGAAGTCAAGAAGCGAGACGTGTCCCTGCAATGCGGTGCTAAGAGCAGCTTCCTCGCGGCGGGGGCGAGCTCCGGCCACAAGACATTCTCGTCCTAGCAACGGATCTCTGTGAAGGGCGTAGGCGAAAAGCTTTCGATTTCCATTCGAACTGCGAGAAAGGCAGACTGTTACACGGAGCTCTGAGAACAAAGGTGCACGCCCTAGGCGGGCTTGGGCAGAAGCAGCGTTCTCGAGCTCTTGGCTGCCGGCACACTGCTGGGTATGTGGCGCCCCTGCGGCGGCTTCTGGCCGCCGACAAGTGAAAGCGGAGCAAGGCGTGGGCGAGGGCGAGGGCGGTGAACGAAGCGGCTATGTGCCGTGCTTGTGTGCACCACGTCAGAGGCTACTAGGAGAGGAAGGTGGTTGACTCTCGCTTGCCTTCCCAAGTGCCCTTAGCAGTCGGAAGGAGCAAGCTGAAGCACTGCTGCTTGTGCTGCTCCTTGGTTCCCTTGCAGCCCGCTCTGAAAGCATTGGCGGTCACTTCTAGGCGCCGAGTTGCACACACACAGCACCACGCTAAGTGCCGCGGAGAAGGGAAATCCAGAGTGCAGCGAGGAGCTTGACGTGGCTTACGTGCAGTAAGGAGAAGGTGAACCTAAGCACAGCCTCTTCAATCTGGCCGCCTCTGCTCTGCTTGCAACTTTTGCAAGTCGGCAAAGGGAGACGCGAGTATGTAGAACGGAGGGCAGCGAGACGCCGTGTGTTATGCGCCCTTTCAGGGCTGCTGACAAGGGGCTACTTTAAGAACGCCTTCTTCGTCCTCGCGTCCTTCTCGCTTCGCTCTAGCTGCAAGGAGTACAGCACAGCGAAGGAGTGAGGACGGGCACTGCCCCAGCTTTTGCCCTGGCGTGCAACGGCTGTGTGCTGCTTTTCCAAGCAGCAAGAGCACTGAGAAGTGAAAGCGATTGTGAAGGAGCTCTTTGGCTGCTCGTGTGCTCTTCGCTGCACAGCGCCGCTCGCAAGCGGCTTCGTTCTTCGGCGTCTGCCGTCCGGAGAGAGCTGAACTGCAGCGGTCAGTTTCAGCTCTGCCCAACAGCGCGCTCTCAGTTCTGCGGACAAGCACGCCCTGTTGCCTTGGCTCCGAGTGCAAAGTCCCTAGCGAGCACTCACTCAGTGCAATGCACCCAGAAAGACGCTCTCGCTCGTCTTTCAAGGAGCGACTCCTAACAGCAGAAGCAGCAGAGGCACAAACAGGATGACGAGAAGGGACAATGTAGAACACGTCTCTGTCCTGGCACATTGTCGTGTGCGATACGTCCCTCCGGGTCTTCGGTCCTTGCGAAGCTCTATGTACTGCGAGCGCAGCTACTTGAAGCTGAGACGGACCGCGGAGCTAGCAGCGAATTCGGAGAGCGCTAAGCACGAAGTCAAGAAGCGAGACGTGTCCCTGCAATGCGGTGCTAAGAGCAGCTTCCTCGCGGCGGGGGCGAGCTCCGGCCACAAGACATTCTCGTCCTAGCAACGGATCTCTGTGAAGGGCGTAGGCGAAAAGCTTTCGATTTCCATTCGAACTGCGAGAAAGGCAGACTGTTACACGGAGCTCTGAGAACAAAGGTGCACGCCCTAGGCGGGCTTGGGCAGAAGCAGCGTTCTCGAGCTCTTGGCTGCCCGCACACTGCTGGGTATGCGGCGCCCCTGCGGCGGCTTCTGGCCGCCGGCAAGTGAAAGCGGAGCAAGGCGTGGGCGAGGGCGAGGGCGGTGAACGAAGCGGCTATGTGCCGTGCTTGTGTGCACCACGTCAGAGGCTACTAGGAGAGGAAGGTGGTTGACTCTCGCTTGCCTTCCCAAGTGCCCTTAGCAGTCGGAAGGAGCAAGCTGAAGCACTGCTGCTTGTGCTGCTCCTTGGTTCCCTTGCAGCCCGCTCTGAAAGCATTGGCGGTCACTTCTAGGCGCCGAGTTGCACACACACAGCACCACGCTAAGTGCCGCGGAGAAGGGAAATCCAGAGTGCAGCGAGGAGCTTGACGTGGCTTACGTGCAGTAAGGAGAAGGTGAACCTAAGCACAGCCTCTTCAATCTGGCCGCCTCTGCTCTGCTTGCAACTTTTGCAAGTCGGCAAAGGGAGACGCGAGTATGTAGAACGGAGGGCAGCGAGACGCCGTGTGTTATGCGCCCTTTCAGGGCTGCTGACAAGGGGCTACTTTAAGAACGCCTTCTTCGTCCTCGCGTCCTTCTCGCTTCGCTCTAGCTGCAAGGAGTACAGCACAGCGAAGGAGTGAGGACGGGCACTGCCCCAGCTTTTGCCCTGGCGTGCAACGGCTGTGTGCTGCTTTTCCAAGCAGCAAGAGCACTGAGAAGTGAAAGCGATTGTGAAGGAGCTCTTTGGCTGCTCGTGTGCTCTTCGCTGCACTGCGCCGCTCGCAAGCGGCTTCGTTCTTCGGCGTCTGCCGTCCGGAGAGAGCTGAACTGCAGCGGTCAGTTTCAGCTCTGCCCAACAGCGCGCTCTCAGTTCTGCGGACAAGCACGCCCTGTTGCCTTGGCTCCGAGTGCAAAGTCCCTAGCGAGCACTCACTCAGTGCAATGCACCCAGAAAGACGCTCTCGCTCGTCTTTCAAGGAGCGATTCCTAACAGCAGAAGCAGCAGAGGCACAAACTGGATGACGAGAAGGGACAATGTAGAACACGTCTCTGTCCTGGCACATTGTCGTGTGCGATACGTCCCTCCGGGTCTTCGGTCCTTGCGAAGCTCTATGTACTGCGAGCGCAGCTACTTGAAGCTGAGACGGACCGCGGAGCTAGCAGCGAATTCGGAGAGCGCTAAGCACGAAGTCAAGAAGCGAGACGTGTCCCTGCAATGCGGTGCTAAGAGCAGCTTCCTCGCGGCGGGGGCGAGCTCCGGCCACAAGACATTCTCGTCCTAGCAACGGATCTCTGTGAAGGGCGTAGGCGAAAAGCTTTCGATTTCCATTCGAACTGCGAGAAAGGCAGACTGTTACACGGAGCTCTGAGAACAAAGGTGCACGCCCTAGGCGGGCTTGGGCAGAAGCAGCGTTCTCGAGCTCTTGGCTGCCGGCACACTGCTGGGTATGTGGCGCCCCTGCGGCGGCTTCTGGCCGCCGACAAGTGAAAGCGGAGCAAGGCGTGGGCGAGGGCGAGGGCGGTGAACGAAGCGGCTATGTGCCGTGCTTGTGTGCACCACGTCAGAGGCTACTAGGAGAGGAAGGTGGTTGACTCTCGCTTGCCTTCCCAAGTGCCCTTAGCAGTCGGAAGGAGCAAGCTGAAGCACTGCTGCTTGTGCTGCTCCTTGGTTCCCTTGCAGCCCGCTCTGAAAGCATTGGCGGTCACTTCTAGGCGCCGAGTTGCACACACACAGCACCACGCTAAGTGCCGCGGAGAAGGGAAATCCAGAGTGCAGCGAGGAGCTTGACGTGGCTTACGTGCAGTAAGGAGAAGGTGAACCTAAGCACAGCCTCTTCAATCTGGCCGCCTCTGCTCTGCTTGCAACTTTTGCAAGTCGGCAAAGGGAGACGCGAGTATGTAGAACGGAGGGCAGCGAGACGCCGTGTGTTATGCGCCCTTTCAGGGCTGCTGACAAGGGGCTACTTTAAGAACGCCTTCTTCGTCCTCGCGTCCTTCTCGCTTCGCTCTAGCTGCAAGGAGTACAGCACAGCGAAGGAGTGAGGACGGGCACTGCCCCAGCTTTTGCCCTGGCGTGCAACGGCTGTGTGCTGCTTTTCCAAGCAGCAAGAGCACTGAGAAGTGAAAGCGATTGTGAAGGAGCTCTTTGGCTGCTCGTGTGCTCTTCGCTGCACAGCGCCGCTCGCAAGCGGCTTCGTTCTTCGGCGTCTGCCGTCCGGAGAGAGCTGAACTGCAGCGGTCAGTTTCAGCTCTGCCCAACAGCGCGCTCTCAGTTCTGCGGACAAGCACGCCCTGTTGCCTTGGCTCCGAGTGCAAAGTCCCTAGCGAGCACTCACTCAGTGCAATGCACCCAGAAAGACGCTCTCGCTCGTCTTTCAAGGAGCGATTCCTAACAGCAGAAGCAGCAGAGGCACAAACAGGATGACGAGAAGGGACAATGTAGAACACGTCTCTGTCCTGGCACATTGTCGTGTGCGATACGTCCCTCCGGGTCTTCGGTCCTTGCGAAGCTCTATGTACTGCGAGCGCAGCTACTTGAAGCTGAGACGGACCGCGGAGCTAGCAGCGAATTCGGAGAGCGCTAAGCACGAAGTCAAGAAGCGAGACGTGTCCCTGCAATGCGGTGCTAAGAGCAGCTTCCTCGCGGCGGGGGCGAGCTCCGGCCACAAGACATTCTCGTCCTAGCAACGGATCTCTGTGAAGGGCGTAGGCGAAAAGCTTTCGATTTCCATTCGAACTGCGAGAAAGGCAGACTGTTACACGGAGCTCTGAGAACAAAGGTGCACGCCCTAGGCGGGCTTGGGCAGAAGCAGCGTTCTCGAGCTCTTGGCTGCCGGCACACTGCTGGGTATGTGGCGCCCCTGCGGCGGCTTCTGGCCGCCGGCAAGTGAAAGCGGAGCAAGGCGTGGGCGAGGGCGAGGGCGGTGAACGAAGCGGCTATGTGCCGTGCTTGTGTGCACCACGTCAGAGGCTACTAGGAGAGGAAGGTGGTTGACTCTCGCTTGCCTTCCCAAGTGCCCTTAGCAGTCGGAAGGAGCAAGCTGAAGCACTGCTGCTTGTGCTGCTCCTTGGTTCCCTTGCAGTCCGCTGTGAAAGCATTGGCGGTCACTTCTAGGCGCCGAGTTGCACACACACAGCACCCCGCTAAGTGCCGCGGAGAAGGGAAATCCAGAGTGCAGCGAGGAGCTTGACGTGGCTTACGTGCAGTAAGGAGAAGGTGAACCTAAGCACAGCCTCTTCAATCTGGCCGCCTCTGCTCTGGTTGCAACTTTTGCAAGTCGGCAAAGGGAGACGCGAGTATGTAGAACGGAGGGCAGCGAGACGCCGTGTGTTATGCGCCCTTTCAGGGCTGCTGACAAGGGGCTACTTTAAGAACGCCTTCTTCGTCCTCGCGTCCTTCTCGCTTCGCTCTAGCTGCAAGGAGTACAGCACAGCGAAGGAGTGAGGACGGGCACTGCCCTAGCTTTTGTCCTGGCGTGCAACGGCTGTGTGCTGCTTTTCCAAGCAGCAAGAGCACTGAGAAGTGAAAGCGATTGTGAAGGAGCTCTTTGGCTGCTCGTGTGCTCTTCGCTGCACAGCGCCGCTCGCAAGCGGCTTCGTTCTTCGGCGTCTGCCGTCCGGAGAGAGCTGAACTGCAGCGGTCAGTTTCAGCTCTGCCCAACAGCGCGCTCTCAGTTCTGCGGACAAGCACGCCCTGTTGCCTTGGCTCCGAGTGCAAAGTCCCTAGCGAGCACTCACTCAGTGCAATGCACCCAGAAAGACGCTCTCGCTCGTCTTTCAAGGAGCGACTCCTAACAGCAGAAGCAGCAGAGGCACAAACTGCATGACGAGAAGGGACAATGTAGAACACGTCTCTGTCCTGGCACATTGTCGTGTGCGATACGTCCCTCCGGGTCTTCGGTCCTTGCGAAGCTCTATGTACTGCGAGCGCAGCTACTTGAAGCTGAGACGGACCGCGGAGCTAGCAGCGAATTCGGAGAGCGCTAAGCACGAAGTCAAGAAGCGAGACGTGTCCCTGCAATGCGGTGCTAAGAGCAGCTTCCTCGCGACGGGGGCGAGCTCCGGCCACAAGACATTCTCGTCCTAGCAACGGATCTCTGTGAAGGGCGTAGGCGAAAAGCTTTCGATTTCCATTCGAACTGCGAGAAAGGCAGACTGTTACACGGAGCTCTGAGAACAAAGGTGCACGCCCTAGGCGGGCTTGGGCAGAAGCAGCGTTCTCGAGCTCTTGGCTGCCGGCACACTGCTGGGTATGTGGCGCCCCTGCGGCGGCTTCTGGCCGCCGGCAAGTGAAAGCGGAGCAAGGCGTGGGCGAGGGCGAGGGCGGTGAACGAAGCGGCTATGTGCCGTGCTTGTGTGCACCACGTCAGAGGCTACTAGGAGAGGAAGGTGGTTGACTCTCGCTTGCCTTCCCAAGTGCCCTTAGCAGTCGGAAGGAGCAAGCTGAAGCACTGCTGCTTGTGCTGCTCCTTGGTTCCCTTGCAGCCCGCTCTGAAAGCATTGGCGGTCACTTCTAGGCGCCGAGTTGCACACACACAGCACCACGCTAAGTGCCGCGGAGAAGGGAAATCCAGAGTGCAGCGAGGAGCTTGACGTGGCTTACGTGCAGTAAGGAGAAGGTGAACCTAAGCACAGCCTCTTCAATCTGGCCGCCTCTGCTCTGCTTGCAACTTTTGCAAGTCGGCAAAGGGAGACGCGAGTATGTAGAACGGAGGGCAGCGAGACGCCGTGTGTTATGCGCCCTTTCAGGGCTGCTGACAAGGGGCTACTTTAAGAACGCCTTCTTCGTCCTCGCGTCCTTCTCGCTTCGCTCTAGCTGCAAGGAGTACAGCACAGCGAAGGAGTGAGGACGGGCACTGCCCCAGCTTTTGCCCTGGCGTGCAACGGCTGTGTGCTGCTTTTCCAAGCAGCAAGAGCACTGAGAAGTGAAAGCGATTGTGAAGGAGCTCTTTGGCTGCTCGTGTGCTCTTCGCTGCACAGCGCCGCTCGCAAGCGGCTTCGTTCTTCGGCGTCTGCCGTCCGGAGAGAGCTGAACTGCAGCGGTCAGTTTCAGCTCTGCCCAACAGCGCGCTCTCAGTTCTGCGGACAAGCACGCCCTGTTGCCTTGGCTCCGAGTGCAAAGTCCCTAGCGAGCACTCACTCAGTGCAATGCACCCAGAAAGACGCTCTCGCTCGTCTTTCAAGGAGCGATTCCTAACAGCAGAAGCAGCAGAGGCACAAACAGGATGACGAGAAGGGACAATGTAGAACACGTCTCTGTCCTGGCACATTGTCGTGTGCGATACGTCCCTCCGGGTCTTCGGTCCTTGCGAAGCTCTATGTACTGCGAGCGCAGCTACTTGAAGCTGAGACGGACCGCGGAGCTAGCAGCGAATTCGGAGAGCGCTAAGCACGAAGTCAAGAAGCGAGACGTGTCCCTGCAATGCGGTGCTAAGAGCAGCTTCCTCGCGGCGGGGGCGAGCTCCGGCCACAAGACATTCTCGTCCTAGCAACGGATCTCTGTGAAGGGCGTAGGCGAAAAGCTTTCGATTTCCATTCGAACTGCGAGAAAGGCAGACTGTTACACGGAGCTCTGAGAACAAAGGTGCACGCCCTAGGCGGGCTTGGGCAGAAGCAGCGTTCTCGAGCTCTTGGCTGCCGGCACACTGCTGGGTATGTGGCGCCCCTGCGGCGGCTTCTGGCCGCCGGCAAGTGAAAGCGGAGCAAGGCGTGGGCGAGGGCGAGGGCGGTGAACGAAGCGGCTATGTGCCGTGCTTGTGTGCACCACGTCAGAGGCTACTAGGAGAGGAAGGTGGTTGACTCTCGCTTGCCTTCCCAAGTGCCCTTAGCAGTCGGAAGGAGCAAGCTGAAGCACTGCTGCTTGTGCTGCTCCTTGGTTCCCTTGCAGCCCGCTCTGAAAGCATTGGCGGTCACTTCTAGGCGCCGAGTTGCACACACACAGCACCACGCTAAGTGCCGCGGAGAAGGGAAATCCAGAGTGCAGCGAGGAGCTTGACGTGGCTTACGTGCAGTAAGGAGAAGGTGAACCTAAGCACAGCCTCTTCAATCTGGCCGCCTCTGCTCTGCTTGCAACTTTTGCAAGTCGGCAAAGGGAGACGCGAGTATGTAGAACGGAGGGCAGCGAGACGCCGTGTGTTATGCGCCCTTTCAGGGCTGCTGACAAGGGGCTACTTTAAGAACGCCTTCTTCGTCCTCGCGTCCTTCTCGCTTCGCTCTAGCTGCAAGGAGTACAGCACAGCGAAGGAGTGAGGACGGGCACTGCCCCAGCTTTTGCCCTGGCGTGCAACGGCTGTGTGCTGCTTTTCCAAGCAGCAAGAGCACTGAGAAGTGAAAGCGATTGTGAAGGAGCTCTTTGGCTGCTCGTGTGCTCTTCGCTGCACAGCGCCGCTCGCAAGCGGCTTCGTTCTTCGGCGTCTGCCGTCCGGAGAGAGCTGAACTGCAGCGGTCAGTTTCAGCTCTGCCCAACAGCGCGCTCTCAGTTCTGCGGACAAGCACGCCCTGTTGCCTTGGCTCCGAGTGCAAAGTCCCTAGCGAGCACTCACTCAGTGCAATGCACCCAGAAAGACGCTCTCGCTCGTCTTTCAAGGAGCGATTCCTAACAGCAGAAGCAGCAGAGGCACAAACTGGATGACGAGAAGGGACAATGTAGAACACGTCTCTGTCCTGGCACATTGTCGTGTGCGATACGTCCCTCCGGGTCTTCGGTCCTTGCGAAGCTCTATGTACTGCGAGCGCAGCTACTTGAAGCTGAGACGGACCGCGGAGCTAGCAGCGAATTCGGAGAGCGCTAAGCACGAAGTCAAGAAGCGAGACGTGTCCCTGCAATGCGGTGCTAAGAGCAGCTTCCTCGCGGCGGGGGCGAGCTCCGGCCACAAGACATTCTCGTCCTAGCAACGGATCTCTGTGAAGGGCGTAGGCGAAAAGCTTTCGATTTCCATTCGAACTGCGAGAAAGGCAGACTGTTACACGGAGCTCTGAGAACAAAGGTGCACGCCCTAGGCGGGCTTGGGCAGAAGCAGCGTTCTCGAGCTCTTGGCTGCCGGCACACTGCTGGGTATGTGGCGCCCCTGCGGCGGCTTCTGGCCGCCGACAAGTGAAAGCGGAGCAAGGCGTGGGCGAGGGCGAGGGCGGTGAACGAAGCGGCTATGTGCCGTGCTTGTGTGCACCACGTCAGAGGCTACTAGGAGAGGAAGGTGGTTGACTCTCGCTTGCCTTCCCAAGTGCCCTTAGCAGTCGGAAGGAGCAAGCTGAAGCACTGCTGCTTGTGCTGCTCCTTGGTTCCCTTGCAGCCCGCTCTGAAAGCATTGGCGGTCACTTCTAGGCGCCGAGTTGCACACACACAGCACCACGCTAAGTGCCGCGGAGAAGGGAAATCCAGAGTGCAGCGAGGAGCTTGACGTGGCTTACGTGCAGTAAGGAGAAGGTGAACCTAAGCACAGCCTCTTCAATCTGGCCGCCTCTGCTCTGCTTGCAACTTTTGCAAGTCGGCAAAGGGAGACGCGAGTATGTAGAACGGAGGGCAGCGAGACGCCGTGTGTTATGCGCCCTTTCAGGGCTGCTGACAAGGGGCTACTTTAAGAACGCCTTCTTCGTCCTCGCGTCCTTCTCGCTTCGCTCTAGCTGCAAGGAGTACAGCACAGCGAAGGAGTGAGGACGGGCACTGCCCCAGCTTTTGCCCTGGCGTGCAACGGCTGTGTGCTGCTTTTCCAAGCAGCAAGAGCACTGAGAAGTGAAAGCGATTGTGAAGGAGCTCTTTGGCTGCTCGTGTGCTCTTCGCTGCACAGCGCCGCTCGCAAGCGGCTTCGTTCTTCGGCGTCTGCCGTCCGGAGAGAGCTGAACTGCAGCGGTCAGTTTCAGCTCTGCCCAACAGCGCGCTCTCAGTTCTGCGGACAAGCACGCCCTGTTGCCTTGGCTCCGAGTGCAAAGTCCCTAGCGAGCACTCACTCAGTGCAATGCACCCAGAAAGACGCTCTCGCTCGTCTTTCAAGGAGCGACTCCTAACAGCAGAAGCAGCAGAGGCACAAACAGGATGACGAGAAGGGACAATGTAGAACACGTCTCTGTCCTGGCACATTGTCGTGTGCGATACGTCCCTCCGGGTCTTCGGTCCTTGCGAAGCTCTATGTACTGCGAGCGCAGCTACTTGAAGCTGAGACGGACCGCGGAGCTAGCAGCGAATTCGGAGAGCGCTAAGCACGAAGTCAAGAAGCGAGACGTGTCCCTGCAATGCGGTGCTAAGAGCAGCTTCCTCGCGGCGGGGGCGAGCTCCGGCCACAAGACATTCTCGTCCTAGCAACGGATCTCTGTGAAGGGCGTAGGCGAAAAGCTTTCGATTTCCATTCGAACTGCGAGAAAGGCAGACTGTTACACGGAGCTCTGAGAACAAAGGTGCACGCCCTAGGCGGGCTTGGGCAGAAGCAGCGTTCTCGAGCTCTTGGCTGCCGGCACACTGCTGGGTATGCGGCGCCCCTGCGGCGGCTTCTGGCCGCCGGCAAGTGAAAGCGGAGCAAGGCGTGGGCGAGGGCGAGGGCGGTGAACGAAGCGGCTATGTGCCGTGCTTGTGTGCACCACGTCAGAGGCTACTAGGAGAGGAAGGTGGTTGACTCTCGCTTGCCTTCCCAAGTGCCCTTAGCAGTCGGAAGGAGCAAGCTGAAGCACTGCTGCTTGTGCTGCTCCTTGGTTCCCTTGCAGCCCGCTCTGAAAGCATTGGCGGTCACTTCTAGGCGCCGAGTTGCACACACACAGCACCACGCTAAGTGCCGCGGAGAAGGGAAATCCAGAGTGCAGCGAGGAGCTTGACGTGGCTTACGTGCAGTAAGGAGAAGGTGAACCTAAGCACAGCCTCTTCAATCTGGCCGCCTCTGCTCTGCTTGCAACTTTTGCAAGTCGGCAAAGGGAGACGCGAGTATGTAGAACGGAGGGCAGCGAGACGCCGTGTGTTATGCGCCCTTTCAGGGCTGCTGACAAGGGGCTACTTTAAGAACGCCTTCTTCGTCCTCGCGTCCTTCTCGCTTCGCTCTAGCTGCAAGGAGTACAGCACAGCGAAGGAGTGAGGACGGGCACTGCCCCAGCTTTTGCCCTGGCGTGCAACGGCTGTGTGCTGCTTTTCCAAGCAGCAAGAGCACTGAGAAGTGAAAGCGATTGTGAAGGAGCTCTTTGGCTGCTCGTGTGCTCTTCGCTGCACTGCGCCGCTCGCAAGCGGCTTCGTTCTTCGGCGTCTGCCGTCCGGAGAGAGCTGAACTGCAGCGGTCAGTTTCAGCTCTGCCCAACAGCGCGCTCTCAGTTCTGCGGACAAGCACGCCCTGTTGCCTTGGCTCCGAGTGCAAAGTCCCTAGCGAGCACTCACTCAGTGCAATGCACCCAGAAAGACGCTCTCGCTCGTCTTTCAAGGAGCGATTCCTAACAGCAGAAGCAGCAGAGGCACAAACTGGATGACGAGAAGGGACAATGTAGAACACGTCTCTGTCCTGGCACATTGTCGTGTGCGATACGTCCCTCCGGGTCTTCGGTCCTTGCGAAGCTCTATGTACTGCGAGCGCAGCTACTTGAAGCTGAGACGGACCGCGGAGCTAGCAGCGAATTCGGAGAGCGCTAAGCACGAAGTCAAGAAGCGAGACGTGTCCCTGCAATGCGGTGCTAAGAGCAGCTTCCTCGCGGCGGGGGCGAGCTCCGGCCACAAGACATTCTCGTCCTAGCAACGGATCTCTGTGAAGGGCGTAGGCGAAAAGCTTTCGATTTCCATTCGAACTGCGAGAAAGGCAGACTGTTACACGGAGCTCTGAGAACAAAGGTGCACGCCCTAGGCGGGCTTGGGCAGAAGCAGCGTTCTCGAGCTCTTGGCTGCCGGCACACTGCTGGGTATGTGGCGCCCCTGCGGCGGCTTCTGGCCGCCGACAAGTGAAAGCGGAGCAAGGCGTGGGCGAGGGCGAGGGCGGTGAACGAAGCGGCTATGTGCCGTGCTTGTGTGCACCACGTCAGAGGCTACTAGGAGAGGAAGGTGGTTGACTCTCGCTTGCCTTCCCAAGTGCCCTTAGCAGTCGGAAGGAGCAAGCTGAAGCACTGCTGCTTGTGCTGCTCCTTGGTTCCCTTGCAGCCCGCTCTGAAAGCATTGGCGGTCACTTCTAGGCGCCGAGTTGCACACACACAGCACCACGCTAAGTGCCGCGGAGAAGGGAAATCCAGAGTGCAGCGAGGAGCTTGACGTGGCTTACGTGCAGTAAGGAGAAGGTGAACCTAAGCACAGCCTCTTCAATCTGGCCGCCTCTGCTCTGCTTGCAACTTTTGCAAGTCGGCAAAGGGAGACGCGAGTATGTAGAACGGAGGGCAGCGAGACGCCGTGTGTTATGCGCCCTTTCAGGGCTGCTGACAAGGGGCTACTTTAAGAACGCCTTCTTCGTCCTCGCGTCCTTCTCGCTTCGCTCTAGCTGCAAGGAGTACAGCACAGCGAAGGAGTGAGGACGGGCACTGCCCCAGCTTTTGCCCTGGCGTGCAACGGCTGTGTGCTGCTTTTCCAAGCAGCAAGAGCACTGAGAAGTGAAAGCGATTGTGAAGGAGCTCTTTGGCTGCTCGTGTGCTCTTCGCTGCACAGCGCCGCTCGCAAGCGGCTTCGTTCTTCGGCGTCTGCCGTCCGGAGAGAGCTGAACTGCAGCGGTCAGTTTCAGCTCTGCCCAACAGCGCGCTCTCAGTTCTGCGGACAAGCACGCCCTGTTGCCTTGGCTCCGAGTGCAAAGTCCCTAGCGAGCACTCACTCAGTGCAATGCACCCAGAAAGACGCTCTCGCTCGTCTTTCAAGGAGCGATTCCTAACAGCAGAAGCAGCAGAGGCACAAACAGGATGACGAGAAGGGACAATGTAGAACACGTCTCTGTCCTGGCACATTGTCGTGTGCGATACGTCCCTCCGGGTCTTCGGTCCTTGCGAAGCTCTATGTACTGCGAGCGCAGCTACTTGAAGCTGAGACGGACCGCGGAGCTAGCAGCGAATTCGGAGAGCGCTAAGCACGAAGTCAAGAAGCGAGACGTGTCCCTGCAATGCGGTGCTAAGAGCAGCTTCCTCGCGGCGGGGGCGAGCTCCGGCCACAAGACATTCTCGTCCTAGCAACGGATCTCTGTGAAGGGCGTAGGCGAAAAGCTTTCGATTTCCATTCGAACTGCGAGAAAGGCAGACTGTTACACGGAGCTCTGAGAACAAAGGTGCACGCCCTAGGCGGGCTTGGGCAGAAGCAGCGTTCTCGAGCTCTTGGCTGCCGGCACACTGCTGGGTATGTGGCGCCCCTGCGGCGGCTTCTGGCCGCCGGCAAGTGAAAGCGGAGCAAGGCGTGGGCGAGGGCGAGGGCGGTGAACGAAGCGGCTATGTGCCGTGCTTGTGTGCACCACGTCAGAGGCTACTAGGAGAGGAAGGTGGTTGACTCTCGCTTGCCTTCCCAAGTGCCCTTAGCAGTCGGAAGGAGCAAGCTGAAGCACTGCTGCTTGTGCTGCTCCTTGGTTCCCTTGCAGTCCGCTGTGAAAGCATTGGCGGTCACTTCTAGGCGCCGAGTTGCACACACACAGCACCCCGCTAAGTGCCGCGGAGAAGGGAAATCCAGAGTGCAGCGAGGAGCTTGACGTGGCTTACGTGCAGTAAGGAGAAGGTGAACCTAAGCACAGCCTCTTCAATCTGGCCGCCTCTGCTCTGGTTGCAACTTTTGCAAGTCGGCAAAGGGAGACGCGAGTATGTAGAACGGAGGGCAGCGAGACGCCGTGTGTTATGCGCCCTTTCAGGGCTGCTGACAAGGGGCTACTTTAAGAACGCCTTCTTCGTCCTCGCGTCCTTCTCGCTTCGCTCTAGCTGCAAGGAGTACAGCACAGCGAAGGAGTGAGGACGGGCACTGCCCTAGCTTTTGTCCTGGCGTGCAACGGCTGTGTGCTGCTTTTCCAAGCAGCAAGAGCACTGAGAAGTGAAAGCGATTGTGAAGGAGCTCTTTGGCTGCTCGTGTGCTCTTCGCTGCACAGCGCCGCTCGCAAGCGGCTTCGTTCTTCGGCGTCTGCCGTCCGGAGAGAGCTGAACTGCAGCGGTCAGTTTCAGCTCTGCCCAACAGCGCGCTCTCAGTTCTGCGGACAAGCACGCCCTGTTGCCTTGGCTCCGAGTGCAAAGTCCCTAGCGAGCACTCACTCAGTGCAATGCACCCAGAAAGACGCTCTCGCTCGTCTTTCAAGGAGCGACTCCTAACAGCAGAAGCAGCAGAGGCACAAACTGCATGACGAGAAGGGACAATGTAGAACACGTCTCTGTCCTGGCACATTGTCGTGTGCGATACGTCCCTCCGGGTCTTCGGTCCTTGCGAAGCTCTATGTACTGCGAGCGCAGCTACTTGAAGCTGAGACGGACCGCGGAGCTAGCAGCGAATTCGGAGAGCGCTAAGCACGAAGTCAAGAAGCGAGACGTGTCCCTGCAATGCGGTGCTAAGAGCAGCTTCCTCGCGACGGGGGCGAGCTCCGGCCACAAGACATTCTCGTCCTAGCAACGGATCTCTGTGAAGGGCGTAGGCGAAAAGCTTTCGATTTCCATTCGAACTGCGAGAAAGGCAGACTGTTACACGGAGCTCTGAGAACAAAGGTGCACGCCCTAGGCGGGCTTGGGCAGAAGCAGCGTTCTCGAGCTCTTGGCTGCCGGCACACTGCTGGGTATGTGGCGCCCCTGCGGCGGCTTCTGGCCGCCGGCAAGTGAAAGCGGAGCAAGGCGTGGGCGAGGGCGAGGGCGGTGAACGAAGCGGCTATGTGCCGTGCTTGTGTGCACCACGTCAGAGGCTACTAGGAGAGGAAGGTGGTTGACTCTCGCTTGCCTTCCCAAGTGCCCTTAGCAGTCGGAAGGAGCAAGCTGAAGCACTGCTGCTTGTGCTGCTCCTTGGTTCCCTTGCAGCCCGCTCTGAAAGCATTGGCGGTCACTTCTAGGCGCCGAGTTGCACACACACAGCACCACGCTAAGTGCCGCGGAGAAGGGAAATCCAGAGTGCAGCGAGGAGCTTGACGTGGCTTACGTGCAGTAAGGAGAAGGTGAACCTAAGCACAGCCTCTTCAATCTGGCCGCCTCTGCTCTGCTTGCAACTTTTGCAAGTCGGCAAAGGGAGACGCGAGTATGTAGAACGGAGGGCAGCGAGACGCCGTGTGTTATGCGCCCTTTCAGGGCTGCTGACAAGGGGCTACTTTAAGAACGCCTTCTTCGTCCTCGCGTCCTTCTCGCTTCGCTCTAGCTGCAAGGAGTACAGCACAGCGAAGGAGTGAGGACGGGCACTGCCCCAGCTTTTGCCCTGGCGTGCAACGGCTGTGTGCTGCTTTTCCAAGCAGCAAGAGCACTGAGAAGTGAAAGCGATTGTGAAGGAGCTCTTTGGCTGCTCGTGTGCTCTTCGCTGCACAGCGCCGCTCGCAAGCGGCTTCGTTCTTCGGCGTCTGCCGTCCGGAGAGAGCTGAACTGCAGCGGTCAGTTTCAGCTCTGCCCAACAGCGCGCTCTCAGTTCTGCGGACAAGCACGCCCTGTTGCCTTGGCTCCGAGTGCAAAGTCCCTAGCGAGCACTCACTCAGTGCAATGCACCCAGAAAGACGCTCTCGCTCGTCTTTCAAGGAGCGATTCCTAACAGCAGAAGCAGCAGAGGCACAAACAGGATGACGAGAAGGGACAATGTAGAACACGTCTCTGTCCTGGCACATTGTCGTGTGCGATACGTCCCTCCGGGTCTTCGGTCCTTGCGAAGCTCTATGTACTGCGAGCGCAGCTACTTGAAGCTGAGACGGACCGCGGAGCTAGCAGCGAATTCGGAGAGCGCTAAGCACGAAGTCAAGAAGCGAGACGTGTCCCTGCAATGCGGTGCTAAGAGCAGCTTCCTCGCGGCGGGGGCGAGCTCCGGCCACAAGACATTCTCGTCCTAGCAACGGATCTCTGTGAAGGGCGTAGGCGAAAAGCTTTCGATTTCCATTCGAACTGCGAGAAAGGCAGACTGTTACACGGAGCTCTGAGAACAAAGGTGCACGCCCTAGGCGGGCTTGGGCAGAAGCAGCGTTCTCGAGCTCTTGGCTGCCCGCACACTGCTGGGTATGTGGCGCCCCTGCGGCGGCTTCTGGCCGCCGGCAAGTGAAAGCGGAGCAAGGCGTGGGCGAGGGCGAGGGCGGTGAACGAAGCGGCTATGTGCCGTGCTTGTGTGCACCACGTCAGAGGCTACTAGGAGAGGAAGGTGGTTGACTCTCGCTTGCCTTCCCAAGTGCCCTTAGCAGTCGGAAGGAGCAAGCTGAAGCACTGCTGCTTGTGCTGCTCCTTGGTTCCCTTGCAGCCCGCTCTGAAAGCATTGGCGGTCACTTCTAGGCGCCGAGTTGCACACACACAGCACCACGCTAAGTGCCGCGGAGAAGGGAAATCCAGAGTGCAGCGAGGAGCTTGACGTGGCTTACGTGCAGTAAGGAGAAGGTGAACCTAAGCACAGCCTCTTCAATCTGGCCGCCTCTGCTCTGCTTGCAACTTTTGCAAGTCGGCAAAGGGAGACGCGAGTATGTAGAACGGAGGGCAGCGAGACGCCGTGTGTTATGCGCCCTTTCAGGGCTGCTGACAAGGGGCTACTTTAAGAACGCCTTCTTCGTCCTCGCGTCCTTCTCGCTTCGCTCTAGCTGCAAGGAGTACAGCACAGCGAAGGAGTGAGGACGGGCACTGCCCCAGCTTTTGCCCTGGCGTGCAACGGCTGTGTGCTGCTTTTCCAAGCAGCAAGAGCACTGAGAAGTGAAAGCGATTGTGAAGGAGCTCTTTGGCTGCTCGTGTGCTCTTCGCTGCACAGCGCCGCTCGCAAGCGGCTTCGTTCTTCGGCGTCTGCCGTCCGGAGAGAGCTGAACTGCAGCGGTCAGTTTCAGCTCTGCCCAACAGCGCGCTCTCAGTTCTGCGGACAAGCACGCCCTGTTGCCTTGGCTCCGAGTGCAAAGTCCCTAGCGAGCACTCACTCAGTGCAATGCACCCAGAAAGACGCTCTCGCTCGTCTTTCAAGGAGCGATTCCTAACAGCAGAAGCAGCAGAGGCACAAACAGGATGACGAGAAGGGACAATGTAGAACACGTCTCTGTCCTGGCACATTGTCGTGTGCGATACGTCCCTCCGGGTCTTCGGTCCTTGCGAAGCTCTATGTACTGCGAGCGCAGCTACTTGAAGCTGAGACGGACCGCGGAGCTAGCAGCGAATTCGGAGAGCGCTAAGCACGAAGTCAAGAAGCGAGACGTGTCCCTGCAATGCGGTGCTAAGAGCAGCTTCCTCGCGGCGGGGGCGAGCTCCGGCCACAAGACATTCTCGTCCTAGCAACGGATCTCTGTGAAGGGCGTAGGCGAAAAGCTTTCGATTTCCATTCGAACTGCGAGAAAGGCAGACTGTTACACGGAGCTCTGAGAACAAAGGTGCACGCCCTAGGCGGGCTTGGGCAGAAGCAGCGTTCTCGAGCTCTTGGCTGCCGGCACACTGCTGGGTATGTGGCGCCCCTGCGGCGGCTTCTGGCCGCCGGCAAGTGAAAGCGGAGCAAGGCGTGGGCGAGGGCGAGGGCGGTGAACGAAGCGGCTATGTGCCGTGCTTGTGTGCACCACGTCAGAGGCTACTAGGAGAGGAAGGTGGTTGACTCTCGCTTGCCTTCCCAAGTGCCCTTAGCAGTCGGAAGGAGCAAGCTGAAGCACTGCTGCTTGTGCTGCTCCTTGGTTCCCTTGCAGCCCGCTCTGAAAGCATTGGCGGTCACTTCTAGGCGCCGAGTTGCACACACACAGCACCACGCTAAGTGCCGCGGAGAAGGGAAATCCAGAGTGCAGCGAGGAGCTTGACGTGGCTTACGTGCAGTAAGGAGAAGGTGAACCTAAGCACAGCCTCTTCAATCTGGCCGCCTCTGCTCTGCTTGCAACTTTTGCAAGTCGGCAAAGGGAGACGCGAGTATGTAGAACGGAGGGCAGCGAGACGCCGTGTGTTATGCGCCCTTTCAGGGCTGCTGACAAGGGGCTACTTTAAGAACGCCTTCTTCGTCCTCGCGTCCTTCTCGCTTCGCTCTAGCTGCAAGGAGTACAGCACAGCGAAGGAGTGAGGACGGGCACTGCCCCAGCTTTTGCCCTGGCGTGCAACGGCTGTGTGCTGCTTTTCCAAGCAGCAAGAGCACTGAGAAGTGAAAGCGATTGTGAAGGAGCTCTTTGGCTGCTCGTGTGCTCTTCGCTGCACAGCGCCGCTCGCAAGCGGCTTCGTTCTTCGGCGTCTGCCGTCCGGAGAGAGCTGAACTGCAGCGGTCAGTTTCAGCTCTGCCCAACAGCGCGCTCTCAGTTCTGCGGACAAGCACGCCCTGTTGCCTTGGCTCCGAGTGCAAAGTCCCTAGCGAGCACTCACTCAGTGCAATGCACCCAGAAAGACGCTCTCGCTCGTCTTTCAAGGAGCGATTCCTAACAGCAGAAGCAGCAGAGGCACAAACAGGATGACGAGAAGGGACAATGTAGAACACGTCTCTGTCCTGGCACATTGTCGTGTGCGATACGTCCCTCCGGGTCTTCGGTCCTTGCGAAGCTCTATGTACTGCGAGCGCAGCTACTTGAAGCTGAGACGGACCGCGGAGCTAGCAGCGAATTCGGAGAGCGCTAAGCACGAAGTCAAGAAGCGAGACGTGTCCCTGCAATGCGGTGCTAAGAGCAGCTTCCTCGCGGCGGGGGCGAGCTCCGGCCACAAGACATTCTCGTCCTAGCAACGGATCTCTGTGAAGGGCGTAGGCGAAAAGCTTTCGATTTCCATTCGAACTGCGAGAAAGGCAGACTGTTACACGGAGCTCTGAGAACAAAGGTGCACGCCCTAGGCGGGCTTGGGCAGAAGCAGCGTTCTCGAGCTCTTGGCTGCCGGCACACTGCTGGGTATGTGGCGCCCCTGCGGCGGCTTCTGGCCGCCGGCAAGTGAAAGCGGAGCAAGGCGTGGGCGAGGGCGAGGGCGGTGAACGAAGCGGCTATGTGCCGTGCTTGTGTGCACCACGTCAGAGGCTACTAGGAGAGGAAGGTGGTTGACTCTCGCTTGCCTTCCCAAGTGCCCTTAGCAGTCGGAAGGAGCAAGCTGAAGCACTGCTGCTTGTGCTGCTCCTTGGTTCCCTTGCAGCCCGCTCTGAAAGCATTGGCGGTCACTTCTAGGCGCCGAGTTGCACACACACAGCACCACGCTAAGTGCCGCGGAGAAGGGAAATCCAGAGTGCAGCGAGGAGCTTGACGTGGCTTACGTGCAGTAAGGAGAAGGTGAACCTAAGCACAGCCTCTTCAATCTGGCCGCCTCTGCTCTGCTTGCAACTTTTGCAAGTCGGCAAAGGGAGACGCGAGTATGTAGAACGGAGGGCAGCGAGACGCCGTGTGTTATGCGCCCTTTCAGGGCTGCTGACAAGGGGCTACTTTAAGAACGCCTTCTTCGTCCTCGCGTCCTTCTCGCTTCGCTCTAGCTGCAAGGAGTACAGCACAGCGAAGGAGTGAGGACGGGCACTGCCCCAGCTTTTGCCCTGGCGTGCAACGGCTGTGTGCTGCTTTTCCAAGCAGCAAGAGCACTGAGAAGTGAAAGCGATTGTGAAGGAGCTCTTTGGCTGCTCGTGTGCTCTTCGCTGCACAGCGCCGCTCGCAAGCGGCTTCGTTCTTCGGCGTCTGCCGTCCGGAGAGAGCTGAACTGCAGCGGTCAGTTTCAGCTCTGCCCAACAGCGCGCTCTCAGTTCTGCGGACAAGCACGCCCTGTTGCCTTGGCTCCGAGTGCAAAGTCCCTAGCGAGCACTCACTCAGTGCAATGCACCCAGAAAGACGCTCTCGCTCGTCTTTCAAGGAGCGATTCCTAACAGCAGAAGCAGCAGAGGCACAAACAGGATGACGAGAAGGGACAATGTAGAACACGTCTCTGTCCTGGCACATTGTCGTGTGCGATACGTCCCTCCGGGTCTTCGGTCCTTGCGAAGCTCTATGTACTGCGAGCGCAGCTACTTGAAGCTGAGACGGACCGCGGAGCTAGCAGCGAATTCGGAGAGCGCTAAGCACGAAGTCAAGAAGCGAGACGTGTCCCTGCAATGCGGTGCTAAGAGCAGCTTCCTCGCGGCGGGGGCGAGCTCCGGCCACAAGACATTCTCGTCCTAGCAACGGATCTCTGTGAAGGGCGTAGGCGAAAAGCTTTCGATTTCCATTCGAACTGCGAGAAAGGCAGACTGTTACACGGAGCTCTGAGAACAAAGGTGCACGCCCTAGGCGGGCTTGGGCAGAAGCAGCGTTCTCGAGCTCTTGGCTGCCGGCACACTGCTGGGTATGTGGCGCCCCTGCGGCGGCTTCTGGCCGCCGGCAAGTGAAAGCGGAGCAAGGCGTGGGCGAGGGCGAGGGCGGTGAACGAAGCGGCTATGTGCCGTGCTTGTGTGCACCACGTCAGAGGCTACTAGGAGAGGAAGGTGGTTGACTCTCGCTTGCCTTCCCAAGTGCCCTTAGCAGTCGGAAGGAGCAAGCTGAAGCACTGCTGCTTGTGCTGCTCCTTGGTTCCCTTGCAGCCCGCTCTGAAAGCATTGGCGGTCACTTCTAGGCGCCGAGTTGCACACACACAGCACCACGCTAAGTGCCGCGGAGAAGGGAAATCCAGAGTGCAGCGAGGAGCTTGACGTGGCTTACATGCAGTAAGGAGAAGGTGAACCTAAGCACAGCCTCTTCAATCTGGCCGCCTCTGCTCTGCTTGCAACTTTTGCAAGTCGGCAAAGGGAGACGCGAGTATGTAGAACGGAGGGCAGCGAGACGCCGTGTGTTATGCGCCCTTTCAGGGCTGCTGACAAGGGGCTACTTTAAGAACGCCTTCTTCGTCCTCGCGTCCTTCTCGCTTCGCTCTAGCTGCAAGGAGTACAGCACAGCGAAGGAGTGAGGACGGGCACTGCCCCAGCTTTTGCCCTGGCGTGCAACGGCTGTGTGCTGCTTTTCCAAGCAGCAAGAGCACTGAGAAGTGAAAGCGATTGTGAAGGAGCTCTTTGGCTGCTCGTGTGCTCTTCGCTGCACAGCGCCGCTCGCAAGCGGCTTCGTTCTTCGGCGTCTGCCGTCCGGAGAGAGCTGAACTGCAGCGGTCAGTTGCAGCTCTGCCCAACAGCGCGCTCTCAGTTCTGCGGACAAGCACGCCCTGTTGCCTTGGCTCCGAGTGCAAAGTCCCTAGCGAGCACTCACTCAGTGCAATGCACCCAGAAAGACGCTCTCGCTCGTCTTTCAAGGAGCGATTCCTAACAGCAGAAGCAGCAGAGGCACAAACAGGATGACGAGAAGGGACAATGTAGAACACGTCTCTGTCCTGGCACATTGTCGTGTGCGATACGTCCCTCCGGGTCTTCGGTCCTTGCGAAGCTCTATGTACTGCGAGCGCAGCTACTTGAAGCTGAGACGGACCGCGGAGCTAGCAGCGAATTCGGAGAGCGCTAAGCACGAAGTCAAGAAGCGAGACGTGTCCCTGCAATGCGGTGCTAAGAGCAGCTTCCTCGCGGCGGGGGCGAGCTCCGGCCACAAGACATTCTCGTCCTAGCAACGGATCTCTGTGAAGGGCGTAGGCGAAAAGCTTTCGATTTCCATTCGAACTGCGAGAAAGGCAGACTGTTACACGGAGCTCTGAGAACAAAGGTGCACGCCCTAGGCGGGCTTGGGCAGAAGCAGCGTTCTCGAGCTCTTGGCTGCCGGCACACTGCTGGGTATGTGGCGCCCCTGCGGCGGCTTCTGGCCGCCGACAAGTGAAAGCGGAGCAAGGCGTGGGCGAGGGCGAGGGCGGTGAACGAAGCGGCTATGTGCCGTGCTTGTGTGCACCACGTCAGAGGCTACTAGGAGAGGAAGGTGGTTGACTCTCGCTTGCCTTCCCAAGTGCCCTTAGCAGTCGGAAGGAGCAAGCTGAAGCACTGCTGCTTGTGCTGCTCCTTGGTTCCCTTGCAGCCCGCTCTGAAAGCATTGGCGGTCACTTCTAGGCGCCGAGTTGCACACACACAGCACCACGCTAAGTGCCGCGGAGAAGGGAAATCCAGAGTGCAGCGAGGAGCTTGACGTGGCTTACGTGCAGTAAGGAGAAGGTGAACCTAAGCACAGCCTCTTCAATCTGGCCGCCTCTGCTCTGCTTGCAACTTTTGCAAGTCGGCAAAGGGAGACGCGAGTATGTAGAACGGAGGGCAGCGAGACGCCGTGTGTTATGCGCCCTTTCAGGGCTGCTGACAAGGGGCTACTTTAAGAACGCCTTCTTCGTCCTCGCGTCCTTCTCGCTTCGCTCTAGCTGCAAGGAGTACAGCACAGCGAAGGAGTGAGGACGGGCACTGCCCCAGCTTTTGCCCTGGCGTGCAACGGCTGTGTGCTGCTTTTCCAAGCAGCAAGAGCACTGAGAAGTGAAAGCGATTGTGAAGGAGCTCTTTGGCTGCTCGTGTGCTCTTCGCTGCACAGCGCCGCTCGCAAGCGGCTTCGTTCTTCGGCGTCTGCCGTCCGGAGAGAGCTGAACTGCAGCGGTCAGTTTCAGCTCTGCCCAACAGCGCGCTCTCAGTTCTGCGGACAAGCACGCCCTGTTGCCTTGGCTCCGAGTGCAAAGTCCCTAGCGAGCACTCACTCAGTGCAATGCACCCAGAAAGACGCTCTCGCTCGTCTTTCAAGGAGCGACTCCTAACAGCAGAAGCAGCAGAGGCACAAACTGGATGACGAGAAGGGACAATGTAGAACACGTCTCTGTCCTGGCACATTGTCGTGTGCGATACGTCCCTCCGGGTCTTCGGTCCTTGCGAAGCTCTATGTACTGCGAGCGCAGCTACTTGAAGCTGAGACGGACCGCGGAGCTAGCAGCGAATTCGGAGAGCGCTAAGCACGAAGTCAAGAAGCGAGACGTGTCCCTGCAATGCGGTGCTAAGAGCAGCTTCCTCGCGGCGGGGGCGAGCTCCGGCCACAAGACATTCTCGTCCTAGCAACGGATCTCTGTGAAGGGCGTAGGCGAAAAGCTTTCGATTTCCATTCGAACTGCGAGAAAGGCAGACTGTTACACGGAGCTCTGAGAACAAAGGTGCACGCCCTAGGCGGGCTTGGGCAGAAGCAGCGTTCTCGAGCTCTTGGCTGCCGGCACACTGCTGGGTATGTGGCGCCCCTGCGGCGGCTTCTGGCCGCCGGCAAGTGAAAGCGGAGCAAGGCGTGGGCGAGGGCGATGGCGGTGAACGAAGCGGCTATGTGCCGTGCTTGTGTGCACCACGTCAGAGGCTACTAGGAGAGGAAGGTGGTTGACTCTCGCTTGCCTTCCCAAGTGCCCTTAGCAGTCGGAAGGAGCAAGCTGAAGCACTGCTGCTTGTGCTGCTCCTTGGTTCCCTTGCAGCCCGCTCTGAAAGCATTGGCGGTCACTTCTAGGCGCCGAGTTGCACACACACAGCACCACGCTAAGTGCCGCGGAGAAGGGAAATCCAGAGTGCAGCGAGGAGCTTGACGTGGCTTACGTGCAGTAAGGAGAAGGTGAACCTAAGCACAGCCTCTTCAATCTGGCCGCCTCTGCTCTGCTTGCAACTTTTGCAAGTCGGCAAAGGGAGACGCGAGTATGTAGAACGGAGGGCAGCGAGACGCCGTGTGTTATGCGCCCTTTCAGGGCTGCTGACAAGGGGCTACTTTAAGAACGCCTTCTTCGTCCTCGCGTCCTTCTCGCTTCGCTCTAGCTGCAAGGAGTACAGCACAGCGAAGGAGTGAGGACGGGCACTGCCCTAGCTTTTGTCCTGGCGTGCAACGGCTGTGTGCTGCTTTTCCAAGCAGCAAGAGCACTGAGAAGTGAAAGCGATTGTGAAGGAGCTCTTTGGCTGCTCGTGTGCTCTTCGCTGCACAGCGCCGCTCGCAAGCGGCTTCGTTCTTCGGCGTCTGCCGTCCGGAGAGAGCTGAACTGCAGCGGTCAGTTTCAGCTCTGCCCAACAGCGCGCTCTCAGTTCTGCGGACAAGCACGCCCTGTTGCCTTGGCTCCGAGTGCAAAGTCCCTAGCGAGCACTCACTCAGTGCAATGCACCCAGAAAGACGCTCTCGCTCGTCTTTCAAGGAGCGACTCCTAACAGCAGAAGCAGCAGAGGCACAAACAGGATGACGAGAAGGGACAATGTAGAACACGTCTCTGTCCTGGCACATTGTCGTGTGCGATACGTCCCTCCGGGTCTTCGGTCCTTGCGAAGCTCTATGTACTGCGAGCGCAGCTACTTGAAGCTGAGACGGACCGCGGAGCTAGCAGCGAATTCGGAGAGCGCTAAGCACGAAGTCAAGAAGCGAGACGTGTCCCTGCAATGCGGTGCTAAGAGCAGCTTCCTCGCGGCGGGGGCGAGCTCCGGCCACAAGACATTCTCGTCCTAGCAACGGATCTCTGTGAAGGGCGTAGGCGAAAAGCTTTCGATTTCCATTCGAACTGCGAGAAAGGCAGACTGTTACACGGAGCTCTGAGAACAAAGGTGCACGCCCTAGGCGGGCTTGGGCAGAAGCAGCGTTCTCGAGCTCTTGGCTGCCCGCACACTGCTGGGTATGTGGCGCCCCTGCGGCGGCTTCTGGCCGCCGGCAAGTGAAAGCGCAGCAAGGCGTGGGCGAGGGCGAGGGCGGTGAACGAAGCGGCTATGTGCCGTGCTTGTGTGCACCACGTCAGAGGCTACTAGGAGAGGAAGGTGGTTGACTCTCGCTTGCCTTCCCAAGTGCCCTTAGCAGTCGGAAGGAGCAAGCTGAAGCACTGCTGCTTGTGCTGCTCCTTGGTTCCCTTGCAGCCCGCTCTGAAAGCATTGGCAGTCACTTCTAGGCGCCGAGTTGCACACACACAGCACCACGCTAAGTGCCGCGGAGAAGGGAAATCCAGAGTGCAGCGAGGAGCTTGACGTGGCTTACGTGCAGTAAGGAGAAGGTGAACCTAAGCACAGCCTCTTCAATCTGGCCGCCTCTGCTCTGGTAGCAACTTTTGCAAGTCGGCAAAGGGAGACGCGAGTATGTAGAACGGAGGGCAGCGAGACGCCGTGTGTTATGCGCCCTTTCAGGGCTGCTGACAAGGGGCTACTTTAAGAACGCCTTCTTCGTCCTCGCGTCCTTCTCGCTTCGCTCTAGCTGCAAGGAGTACAGCACAGCGAAGGAGTGAGGACGGGCACTGCCCTAGCTTTTGTCCTGGCGTGCAACGGCTGTGTGCTGCTTTTCCAAGCAGCAAGAGCACTGAGAAGTGAAAGCGATTGTGAAGGAGCTCTTTGGCTGCTCGTGTGCTCTTCGCTGCACTGCGCCGCTCGCAAGCGGCTTCGTTCTTCGGCGTCTGCCGTCCGGAGAGAGCTGAACTGCAGCGGTCAGTTGCAGCTCTGCCCAACAGCGCGCTCTCAGTTCTGCGGACAAGCACGCCCTGTTGCCTTGGCTCCGAGTGCAAAGTCCCTAGCGAGCACTCACTCAGTGCAATGCACCCAGAAAGACGCTCTCGCTCGTCTTTCAAGGAGCGACTCCTAACAGCAGAAGCAGCAGAGGCACAAACTGGATGACGAGAAGGGACAATGTAGAACACGTCTCTGTCCTGGCACATTGTCGTGTGCGATACGTCCCTCCGGGTCTTCGGTCCTTGCGAAGCTCTATGTACTGCGAGCGCAGCTACTTGAAGCTGAGACGGACCGCGGAGCTAGCAGCGAATTCGGAGAGCGCTAAGCACGAAGTCAAGAAGCGAGACGTGTCCCTGCAACGCGGTGCTAAGAGCAGCTTCCTCGCGGCGGGGGCGAGCTCCGGCCACAAGACATTCTCGTCCTAGCAACGGATCTCTGTGAAGGGCGTAGGCGAAAAGCTTTCGATTTCCATTCGAACTGCGAGAAAGGCAGACTGTTACACGGAGCTCTGAGAACAAAGGTGCACGCCCTAGGCGGGCTTGGGCAGAAGCAGCGTTCTCGGGCGCTTGGCTGCCGGCACACTGCTGGGTATGTGGCGCCCCTGCGGCGGCTTCTGGCCGCCGACAAGTGAAAGCGGAGCAAGGCGTGGGCGAGGGCGGTGAACGAAGCGGCTATGTGCCGTGCTTGTGTGCACCACGTTAGAGGCTACTAGGAGAGGAAGGTGGTTGACTCTCGCTTGCCTTCCCAAGTGCCCTTAGCAGTCGGAAGGAGCAAGCTGAAGCACTGCTGCTTGTGCTGCTCCTTGGTTCCCTTGCAGCCCGCTCTGAAAGCATTGGCGGTCACTTCTAGGCGCCGAGTTGCACACACACAGCACCACGCTAAGTGCCGCGGAGAAGGGAAATCCAGAGTGCAGCGAGGAGCTTGACGTGGCTTACGTGCAGTAAGGAGAAGGTGAACCTAAGCACTGCCTCTTCAATCTGGCCGCCTCTGCTCTGCTTGCAACTTTTGCAAGTCGGCAAAGGGAGACGCGAGTATGTAGAACGGAGGGCAGCGAGACGCCGTGTGTTATGCGCCCTTTCAGGGCTGCTGACAAGGGGCTACTTTAAGAACGCCTTCTTCGTCCTCGCGTCCTTCTCGCTTCGCTCTAGCTGCAAGGAGTACAGCACAGCGAAGGAGTGAGGACGGGCACTGCCCCAGCTTTTGCCCTGGCGTGCAACGGCTGTGTGCTGCTTTTCCAAGCAGCAAGAGCACTGAGAAGTGAAAGCGATTGTGAAGGAGCTCTTTGGCTGCTCGTGTGCTCTTCGCTGCACTGCGCCGCTCGC
This sequence comes from Sturnus vulgaris, assembly GCF_052056855.1. NCBI lineage: Eukaryota > Metazoa > Chordata > Aves > Passeriformes > Sturnidae > Sturnus > Sturnus vulgaris. The sequence continues at coordinate 1,491,015 of NC_142265.1, read as the reverse complement.
AAGCGGCTTCGTTCTTCGGCGTCTGCCGTCCGGAGAGAGCTGAACTGCAGCGGTCAGTTGCAGCTCTGCCCAACAGCGCGCTCTCAGTTCTGCGGACAAGCACGCCCTGTTGCCTTGGCTCCGAGTGCAAAGTCCCTAGCGAGCACTCACTCAGTGCAATGCACCCAGAAAGACGCTCTCGCTCGTCTTTCAAGGAGCGACTCCTAACAGCAGAAGCAGCAGAGGCACAAACTGGATGACGAGAAGGGACAATGTAGAACACGTCTCTGTCCTGGCACATTGTCGTGTGCGATATGTCCCTCCGGGTCTTCGGTCCTTGCGAAGCTCTATGTACTGCGAGCGCAGCTACTTGAAGCTGAGACGGACCGCGGAGCTAGCAGCGAATTCGGAGAGCGCTAAGCACGAAGTCAAGAAGCGAGACGTGTCCCTGCAACGCGGTGCTAAGAGCAGCTTCCTCGCGGCGGGGGCGAGCTCCGGCCACAAGACATTCTCGTCCTAGCAACGGATATCTGTGAAGGGCGTAGGCGAAAAGCTTTCGATTTCCATTCGAACTGCGAGAAAGGCAGACTGTTACACGGAGCTCTGAGAACAAAGGTGCACGCCCTAGGCGGGCTTGGGCAGAAGCAGCGTTCTCGGGCGCTTGGCTGCCGGCACACTGCTGGGTATGTGGCGCCCCTGCGGCGGCTTCTGGCCGCCGACAAGTGAAAGCGGAGCAAGGCGTGGGCGAGGGCGGTGAACGAAGCGGCTATGTGCCGTGCTTGTGTGCACCACGTTAGAGGCTACTAGGAGAGGAAGGTGGTTGACTCTCGCTTGCCTTCCCAAGTGCCCTTAGCAGTCGGAAGGAGCAAGCTGAAGCACTGCTGCTTGTGCTGCTCCTTGGTTCCCTTGCAGCCCGCTCTGAAAGCATTGGCGGTCACTTCTAGGCGCCGAGTTGCACACACACAGCACCACGCTAAGTGCCGCGGAGAAGGGAAATCCAGAGTGCAGCGAGGAGCTTGACGTGGCTTACGTGCAGTAAGGAGAAGGTGAACCTAAGCACAGCCTCTTCAATCTGGCCGCCTCTGCTCTGCTTGCAACTTTTGCAAGTCGGCAAAGGGAGACGCGAGTATGTAGAACGGAGGGCAGCGAGACGCCGTGTGTTATGCGCCCTTTCAGGGCTGCTGACAAGGGGCTACTTTAAGAACGCCTTCTTCGTCCTCGCGTCCTTCTCGCTTCGCTCTAGCTGCAAGGAGTACAGCACAGCGAAGGAGTGAGGACGGGCACTGCCCCAGCTTTTGCCCTGGCGTGCAACGGCTGTGTGCTGCTTTTCCAAGCAGCAAGAGCACTGAGAAGTGAAAGCGATTGTGAAGGAGCTCTTTGGCTGCTCGTGTGCTCTTCGCTGCACAGCGCCGCTCGCAAGCGGCTTCGTTCTTCGGCGTCTGCCGTCCGGAGAGAGCTGAACTGCAGCGGTCAGTTTCAGCTCTGCCCAACAGCGCGCTCTCAGTTCTGCGGACAAGCACGCCCTGTTGCCTTGGCTCCGAGTGCAAAGTCCCTAGCGAGCACTCACTCAGTGCAATGCACCCAGAAAGACGCTCTCGCTCGTCTTTCAAGGAGCGATTCCTAACAGCAGAAGCAGCAGAGGCACAAACAGGATGACGAGAAGGGACAATGTAGAACACGTCTCTGTCCTGGCACATTGTCGTGTGCGATACGTCCCTCCGGGTCTTCGGTCCTTGCGAAGCTCTATGTACTGCGAGCGCAGCTACTTGAAGCTGAGACGGACCGCGGAGCTAGCAGCGAATTCGGAGAGCGCTAAGCACGAAGTCAAGAAGCGAGACGTGTCCCTGCAATGCGGTGCTAAGAGCAGCTTCCTCGCGGCGGGGGCGAGCTCCGGCCACAAGACATTCTCGTCCTAGCAACGGATCTCTGTGAAGGGCGTAGGCGAAAAGCTTTCGATTTCCATTCGAACTGCGAGAAAGGCAGACTGTTACACGGAGCTCTGAGAACAAAGGTGCACGCCCTAGGCGGGCTTGGGCAGAAGCAGCGTTCTCGAGCTCTTGGCTGCCGGCACACTGCTGGGTATGTGGCGCCCCTGCGGCGGCTTCTGGCCGCCGGCAAGTGAAAGCGGAGCAAGGCGTGGGCGAGGGCGAGGGCGGTGAACGAAGCGGCTATGTGCCGTGCTTGTGTGCACCACGTCAGAGGCTACTAGGAGAGGAAGGTGGTTGACTCTCGCTTGCCTTCCCAAGTGCCCTTAGCAGTCGGAAGGAGCAAGCTGAAGCACTGCTGCTTGTGCTGCTCCTTGGTTCCCTTGCAGCCCGCTCTGAAAGCATTGGCGGTCACTTCTAGGCGCCGAGTTGCACACACACAGCACCACGCTAAGTGCCGCGGAGAAGGGAAATCCAGAGTGCAGCGAGGAGCTTGACGTGGCTTACGTGCAGTAAGGAGAAGGTGAACCTAAGCACAGCCTCTTCAATCTGGCCGCCTCTGCTCTGCTTGCAACTTTTGCAAGTCGGCAAAGGGAGACGCGAGTATGTAGAACGGAGGGCAGCGAGACGCCGTGTGTTATGCGCCCTTTCAGGGCTGCTGACAAGGGGCTACTTTAAGAACGCCTTCTTCGTCCTCGCGTCCTTCTCGCTTCGCTCTAGCTGCAAGGAGTACAGCACAGCGAAGGAGTGAGGACGGGCACTGCCCCAGCTTTTGCCCTGGCGTGCAACGGCTGTGTGCTGCTTTTCCAAGCAGCAAGAGCACTGAGAAGTGAAAGCGATTGTGAAGGAGCTCTTTGGCTGCTCGTGTGCTCTTCGCTGCACTGCGCCGCTCGCAAGCGGCTTCGTTCTTCGGCGTCTGCCGTCCGGAGAGAGCTGAACTGCAGCGGTCAGTTGCAGCTCTGCCCAACAGCGCGCTCTCAGTTCTGCGGACAAGCACGCCCTGTTGCCTTGGCTCCGAGTGCAAAGTCCCTAGCGAGCACTCACTCAGTGCAATGCACCCAGAAAGACGCTCTCGCTCGTCTTTCAAGGAGCGACTCCTAACAGCAGAAGCAGCAGAGGCACAAACTGGATGACGAGAAGGGACAATGTAGAACACGTCTCTGTCCTGGCACATTGTCGTGTGCGATACGTCCCTCCGGGTCTTCGGTCCTTGCGAAGCTCTATGTACTGCGAGCGCAGCTACTTGAAGCTGAGACGGACCGCGGAGCTAGCAGCGAATTCGGAGAGCGCTAAGCACGAAGTCAAGAAGCGAGACGTGTCCCTGCAACGCGGTGCTAAGAGCAGCTTCCTCGCGGCGGGGGCGAGCTCCGGCCACAAGACATTCTCGTCCTAGCAACGGATCTCTGTGAAGGGCGTAGGCGAAAAGCTTTCGATTTCCATTCGAACTGCGAGAAAGGCAGACTGTTACACGGAGCTCTGAGAACAAAGGTGCACGCCCTAGGCGGGCTTGGGCAGAAGCAGCGTTCTCGGGCGCTTGGCTGCCGGCACACTGCTGGGTATGTGGCGCCCCTGCGGCGGCTTCTGGCCGCCGACAAGTGAAAGCGGAGCAAGGCGTGGGCGAGGGCGGTGAACGAAGCGGCTATGTGCCGTGCTTGTGTGCACCACGTTAGAGGCTACTAGGAGAGGAAGGTGGTTGACTCTCGCTTGCCTTCCCAAGTGCCCTTAGCAGTCGGAAGGAGCAAGCTGAAGCACTGCTGCTTGTGCTGCTCCTTGGTTCCCTTGCAGCCCGCTCTGAAAGCATTGGCGGTCACTTCTAGGCGCCGAGTTGCACACACACAGCACCACGCTAAGTGCCGCGGAGAAGGGAAATCCAGAGTGCAGCGAGGAGCTTGACGTGGCTTACGTGCAGTAAGGAGAAGGTGAACCTAAGCACAGCCTCTTCAATCTGGCCGCCTCTGCTCTGCTTGCAACTTTTGCAAGTCGGCAAAGGGAGACGCGAGTATGTAGAACGGAGGGCAGCGAGACGCCGTGTGTTATGCGCCCTTTCAGGGCTGCTGACAAGGGGCTACTTTAAGAACGCCTTCTTCGTCCTCGCGTCCTTCTCGCTTCGCTCTAGCTGCAAGGAGTACAGCACAGCGAAGGAGTGAGGACGGGCACTGCCCCAGCTTTTGCCCTGGCGTGCAACGGCTGTGTGCTGCTTTTCCAAGCAGCAAGAGCACTGAGAAGTGAAAGCGATTGTGAAGGAGCTCTTTGGCTGCTCGTGTGCTCTTCGCTGCACTGCGCCGCTCGCAAGCGGCTTCGTTCTTCGGCGTCTGCCGTCCGGAGAGAGCTGAACTGCAGCGGTCAGTTGCAGCTCTGCCCAACAGCGCGCTCTCAGTTCTGCGGACAAGCACGCCCTGTTGCCTTGGCTCCGAGTGCAAAGTCCCTAGCGAGCACTCACTCAGTGCAATGCACCCAGAAAGACGCTCTCGCTCGTCTTTCAAGGAGCGACTCCTAACAGCAGAAGCAGCAGAGGCACAAACTGGATGACGAGAAGGGACAATGTAGAACACGTCTCTGTCCTGGCACATTGTCGTGTGCGATATGTCCCTCCGGGTCTTCGGTCCTTGCGAAGCTCTATGTACTGCGAGCGCAGCTACTTGAAGCTGAGACGGACCGCGGAGCTAGCAGCGAATTCGGAGAGCGCTAAGCACGAAGTCAAGAAGCGAGACGTGTCCCTGCAACGCGGTGCTAAGAGCAGCTTCCTCGCGGCGGGGGCGAGCTCCGGCCACAAGACATTCTCGTCCTAGCAACGGATATCTGTGAAGGGCGTAGGCGAAAAGCTTTCGATTTCCATTCGAACTGCGAGAAAGGCAGACTGTTACACGGAGCTCTGAGAACAAAGGTGCACGCCCTAGGCGGGCTTGGGCAGAAGCAGCGTTCTCGAGCTCTTGGCTGCCCGCACACTGCTGGGTATGTGGCGCCCCTGCGGCGGCTTCTGGCCGCCGGCAAGTGAAAGCGGAGCAAGGCGTGGGCGAGGGCGAGGGCGGTGAACGAAGCGGCTATGTGCCGTGCTTGTGTGCACCACGTCAGAGGCTACTAGGAGAGGAAGGTGGTTGACTCTCGCTTGCCTTCCCAAGTGCCCTTAGCAGTCGGAAGGAGCAAGCTGAAGCACTGCTGCTTGTGCTGCTCCTTGGTTCCCTTGCAGCCCGCTCTGAAAGCATTGGCGGTCACTTCTAGGCGCCGAGTTGCACACACACAGCACCACGCTAAGTGCCGCGGAGAAGGGAAATCCAGAGTGCAGCGAGGAGCTTGACGTGGCTTACGTGCAGTAAGGAGAAGGTGAACCTAAGCACAGCCTCTTCAATCTGGCCGCCTCTGCTCTGCTTGCAACTTTTGCAAGTCGGCAAAGGGAGACGCGAGTATGTAGAACGGAGGGCAGCGAGACGCCGTGTGTTATGCGCCCTTTCAGGGCTGCTGACAAGGGGCTACTTTAAGAACGCCTTCTTCGTCCTCGCGTCCTTCTCGCTTCGCTCTAGCTGCAAGGAGTACAGCACAGCGAAGGAGTGAGGACGGGCACTGCCCTAGCTTTTGTCCTGGCGTGCAACGGCTGTGTGCTGCTTTTCCAAGCAGCAAGAGCACTGAGAAGTGAAAGCGATTGTGAAGGAGCTCTTTGGCTGCTCGTGTGCTCTTCGCTGCACTGCGCCGCTCGCAAGCGGCTTCGTTCTTCGGCGTCTGCCGTCCGGAGAGAGCTGAACTGCAGCGGTCAGTTGCAGCTCTGCCCAACAGCGCGCTCTCAGTTCTGCGGACAAGCACGCCCTGTTGCCTTGGCTCCGAGTGCAAAGTCCCTAGCGAGCACTCACTCAGTGCAATGCACCCAGAAAGACGCTCTCGCTCGTCTTTCAAGGAGCGACTCCTAACAGCAGAAGCAGCAGAGGCACAAACTGGATGACGAGAAGGGACAATGTAGAACACGTCTCTGTCCTGGCACATTGTCGTGTGCGATACGTCCCTCCGGGTCTTCGGTCCTTGCGAAGCTCTATGTACTGCGAGCGCAGCTACTTGAAGCTGAGACGGACCGCGGAGCTAGCAGCGAATTCGGAGAGCGCTAAGCACGAAGTCAAGAAGCGAGACGTGTCCCTGCAACGCGGTGCTAAGAGCAGCTTCCTGGCGGCGGGGGCGAGCTCCGGCCACAAGACATTCTCGTCCTAGCAACGGATCTCTGTGAAGGGCGTAGGCGAAAAGCTTTCGATTTCCATTCGAACTGCAAGAAAGGCAGACTGTTACACGGAGCTCTGAGAACAAAGGTGCACGCCCTAGGCGGGCTTGGGCAGAAGCAGCGTTCTCGAGCTCTTGGCTGCCGGCACACTGCTGGGTATGTGGCGCCCCTGCGGCGGCTTCTGGCCGCCGGCAAGTGAAAGCGGAGCAAGGCGTGGGCGAGGGCGAGGGCGGTGAACGAAGCGGCTATGTGCCGTGCTTGTGTGCACCACGTCAGAGGCTACTAGGAGAGGAAGGTGGTTGACTCTCGCTTGCCTTCCCAAGTGCCCTTAGCAGTCGGAAGGAGCAAGCTGAAGCACTGCTGCTTGTGCTGCTCCTTGGTTCCCTTGCAGCCCGCTCTGAAAGCATTGGCGGTCACTTCTAGGCGCCGAGTTGCACACACACAGCACCACGCTAAGTGCCGCGTAGAAGGGAAATCCAGAGTGCAGCGAGGAGCTTGACGTGGCTTACGTGCAGTAAGGAGAAGGTGAACCTAAGCACAGCCTCTTCAATCTGGCCGCCTCTGCTCTGCTTGCAACTTTTGCAAGTCGGCAAAGGGAGACGCGAGTATGTAGAACGGAGGGCAGCGAGACGCCGTGTGTTATGCGCCCTTTCAGGGCTGCTGACAAGGGGCTACTTTAAGAACGCCTTCTTCGTCCTCGCGTCCTTCTCGCTTCGCTCTAGCTGCAAGGAGTACAGCACAGCGAAGGAGTGAGGACGGGCACTGCCCCAGCTTTTGCCCTGGCGTGCAACGGCTGTGTGCTGCTTTTCCAAGCAGCAAGAGCACTGAGAAGTGAAAGCGATTGTGAAGGAGCTCTTTGGCTGCTCGTGTGCTCTTCGCTGCACAGCGCCGCTCGCAAGCGGCTTCGTTCTTCGGCGTCTGCCGTCCGGAGAGAGCTGAACTGCAGCGGTCAGTTTCAGCTCTGCCCAACAGCGCGCTCTCAGTTCTGCGGACAAGCACGCCCTGTTGCCTTGGCTCCGAGTGCAAAGTCCCTAGCGAGCACTCACTCAGTGCAATGCACCCAGAAAGACGCTCTCGCTCGTCTTTCAAGGAGCGACTCCTAACAGCAGAAGCAGCAGAGGCACAAACAGGATGACGAGAAGGGACAATGTAGAACACGTCTCTGTCCTGGCACATTGTCGTGTGCGATACGTCCCTCCGGGTCTTCGGTCCTTGCGAAGCTCTATGTACTGCGAGCGCAGCTACTTGAAGCTGAGACGGACCGCGGAGCTAGCAGCGAATTCGGAGAGCGCTAAGCACGAAGTCAAGAAGCGAGACGTGTCCCTGCAACGCGGTGCTAAGAGCAGCTTCCTCGCGGCGGGGGCGAGCTCCGGCCACAAGACATTCTCGTCCTAGCAACGGATCTCTGTGAAGGGCGTAGGCGAAAAGCTTTCGATTTCCATTCGAACTGCGAGAAAGGCAGACTGTTACACGGAGCTCTGAGAACAAAGGTGCACGCCCTAGGCGGGCTTGGGCAGAAGCAGCGTTCTCGGGCGCTTGGCTGCCGGCACACTGCTGGGTATGTGGCGCCCCTGCGGCGGCTTCTGGCCGCCGACAAGTGAAAGCGGAGCAAGGCGTGGGCGAGGGCGGTGAACGAAGCGGCTATGTGCCGTGCTTGTGTGCACCACGTTAGAGGCTACTAGGAGAGGAAGGTGGTTGACTCTCGCTTGCCTTCCCAAGTGCCCTTAGCAGTCGGAAGGAGCAAGCTGAAGCACTGCTGCTTGTGCTGCTCCTTGGTTCCCTTGCAGCCCGCTCTGAAAGCATTGGCGGTCACTTCTAGGCGCCGAGTTGCACACACACAGCACCACGCTAAGTGCCGCGGAGAAGGGAAATCCAGAGTGCAGCGAGGAGCTTGACGTGGCTTACGTGCAGTAAGGAGAAGGTGAACCTAAGCACTGCCTCTTCAATCTGGCCGCCTCTGCTCTGCTTGCAACTTTTGCAAGTCGGCAAAGGGAGACGCGAGTATGTAGAACGGAGGGCAGCGAGACGCCGTGTGTTATGCGCCCTTTCAGGGCTGCTGACAAGGGGCTACTTTAAGAACGCCTTCTTCGTCCTCGCGTCCTTCTCGCTTCGCTCTAGCTGCAAGGAGTACAGCACAGCGAAGGAGTGAGGACGGGCACTGCCCCAGCTTTTGCCCTGGCGTGCAACGGCTGTGTGCTGCTTTTCCAAGCAGCAAGAGCACTGAGAAGTGAAAGCGATTGTGAAGGAGCTCTTTGGCTGCTCGTGTGCTCTTCGCTGCACTGCGCCGCTCGCAAGCGGCTTCGTTCTTCGGCGTCTGCCGTCCGGAGAGAGCTGAACTGCAGCGGTCAGTTTCAGCTCTGCCCAACAGCGCGCTCTCAGTTCTGCGGACAAGCACGCCCTGTTGCCTTGGCTCCGAGTGCAAAGTCCCTAGCGAGCACTCACTCAGTGCAATGCACCCAGAAAGACGCTCTCGCTCGTCTTTCAAGGAGCGACTCCTAACAGCAGAAGCAGCAGAGGCACAAACTGGATGACGAGAAGGGACAATGTAGAACACGTCTCTGTCCTGGCACATTGTCGTGTGCGATACGTCCCTCCGGGTCTTCGGTCCTTGCGAAGCTCTATGTACTGCGAGCGCAGCTACTTGAAGCTGAGACGGACCGCGGAGCTAGCAGCGAATTCGGAGAGCGCTAAGCACGAAGTCAAGAAGCGAGACGTGTCCCTGCAACGCGGTGCTAAGAGCAGCTTCCTCGCGGCGGGGGCGAGCTCCGGCCACAAGACATTCTCGTCCTAGCAACGGATATCTGTGAAGGGCGTAGGCGAAAAGCTTTCGATTTCCATTCGAACTGCGAGAAAGGCAGACTGTTACACGGAGCTCTGAGAACAAAGGTGCACGCCCTAGGCGGGCTTGGGCAGAAGCAGCGTTCTCGAGCGCTTGGCTGCCGGCACACTGCTGGGTATGTGGCGCCCCTGCGGCGGCTTCTGGCCGCCGACAAGTGAAAGCGGAGCAAGGCGTGGGCGAGGGCGGTGAACGAAGCGGCTATGTGCCGTGCTTGTGTGCACCACGTTAGAGGCTACTAGGAGAGGAAGGTGGTTGACTCTCGCTTGCCTTCCCAAGTGCCCTTAGCAGTCGGAAGGAGCAAGCTGAAGCACTGCTGCTTGTGCTGCTCCTTGGTTCCCTTGCAGCCCGCTCTGAAAGCATTGGCGGTCACTTCTAGGCGCCGAGTTGCACACACACAGCACCACGCTAAGTGCCGCGGAGAAGGGAAATCCAGAGTGCAGCGAGGAGCTTGACGTGGCTTACGTGCAGTAAGGAGAAGGTGAACCTAAGCACAGCCTCTTCAATCTGGCCGCCTCTGCTCTGCTTGCAACTTTTGCAAGTCGGCAAAGGGAGACGCGAGTATGTAGAACGGAGGGCAGCGAGACGCCGTGTGTTATGCGCCCTTTCAGGGCTGCTGACAAGGGGCTACTTTAAGAACGCCTTCTTCGTCCTCGCGTCCTTCTCGCTTCGCTCTAGCTGCAAGGAGTACAGCACAGCGAAGGAGTGAGGACGGGCACTGCCCCAGCTTTTGCCCTGGCGTGCAACGGCTGTGTGCTGCTTTTCCAAGCAGCAAGAGCACTGAGAAGTGAAAGCGATTGTGAAGGAGCTCTTTGGCTGCTCGTGTGCTCTTCGCTGCACAGCGCCGCTCGCAAGCGGCTTCGTTCTTCGGCGTCTGCCGTCCGGAGAGAGCTGAACTGCAGCGGTCAGTTGCAGCTCTGCCCAACAGCGCGCTCTCAGTTCTGCGGACAAGCACGCCCTGTTGCCTTGGCTCCGAGTGCAAAGTCCCTAGCGAGCACTCACTCAGTGCAATGCACCCAGAAAGACGCTCTCGCTCGTCTTTCAAGGAGCGATTCCTAACAGCAGAAGCAGCAGAGGCACAAACAGGATGACGAGAAGGGACAATGTAGAACACGTCTCTGTCCTGGCACATTGTCGTGTGCGATACGTCCCTCCGGGTCTTCGGTCCTTGCGAAGCTCTATGTACTGCGAGCGCAGCTACTTGAAGCTGAGACGGACCGCGGAGCTAGCAGCGAATTCGGAGAGCGCTAAGCACGAAGTCAAGAAGCGAGACGTGTCCCTGCAATGCGGTGCTAAGAGCAGCTTCCTCGCGGCGGGGGCGAGCTCCGGCCACAAGACATTCTCGTCCTAGCAACGGATCTCTGTGAAGGGCGTAGGCGAAAAGCTTTCGATTTCCATTCGAACTGCGAGAAAGGCAGACTGTTACACGGAGCTCTGAGAACAAAGGTGCACGCCCTAGGCGGGCTTGGGCAGAAGCAGCGTTCTCGAGCTCTTGGCTGCCCGCACACTGCTGGGTATGTGGCGCCCCTGCGGCGGCTTCTGGCCGCCGGCAAGTGAAAGCGGAGCAAGGCGTGGGCGAGGGCGAGGGCGGTGAACGAAGCGGCTATGTGCCGTGCTTGTGTGCACCACGTCAGAGGCTACTAGGAGAGGAAGGTGGTTGACTCTCGCTTGCCTTCCCAAGTGCCCTTAGCAGTCGGAAGGAGCAAGCTGAAGCACTGCTGCTTGTGCTGCTCCTTGGTTCCCTTGCAGCCCGCTCTGAAAGCATTGGCGGTCACTTCTAGGCGCCGAGTTGCACACACACAGCACCACGCTAAGTGCCGCGGAGAAGGGAAATCCAGAGTGCAGCGAGGAGCTTGACGTGGCTTACGTGCAGTAAGGAGAAGGTGAACCTAAGCACAGCCTCTTCAATCTGGCCGCCTCTGCTCTGCTTGCAACTTTTGCAAGTCGGCAAAGGGAGACGCGAGTATGTAGAACGGAGGGCAGCGAGACGCCGTGTGTTATGCGCCCTTTCAGGGCTGCTGACAAGGGGCTACTTTAAGAACGCCTTCTTCGTCCTCGCGTCCTTCTCGCTTCGCTCTAGCTGCAAGGAGTACAGCACAGCGAAGGAGTGAGGACGGGCACTGCCCTAGCTTTTGTCCTGGCGTGCAACGGCTGTGTGCTGCTTTTCCAAGCAGCAAGAGCACTGAGAAGTGAAAGCGATTGTGAAGGAGCTCTTTGGCTGCTCGTGTGCTCTTCGCTGCACAGCGCCGCTCGCAAGCGGCTTCGTTCTTCGGCGTCTGCCGTCCGGAGAGAGCTGAACTGCAGCGGTCAGTTTCAGCTCTGCCCAACAGCGCGCTCTCAGTTCTGCGGACAAGCACGCCCTGTTGCCTTGGCTCCGAGTGCAAAGTCCCTAGCGAGCACTCACTCAGTGCAATGCACCCAGAAAGACGCTCTCGCTCGTCTTTCAAGGAGCGACTCCTAACAGCAGAAGCAGCAGAGGCACAAACAGGATGACGAGAAGGGACAATGTAGAACACGTCTCTGTCCTGGCACATTGTCGTGTGCGATACGTCCCTCCGGGTCTTCGGTCCTTGCGAAGCTCTATGTACTGCGAGCGCAGCTACTTGAAGCTGAGACGGACCGCGGAGCTAGCAGCGAATTCGGAGAGCGCTAAGCACGAAGTCAAGAAGCGAGACGTGTCCCTGCAATGCGGTGCTAAGAGCAGCTTCCTCGCGGCGGGGGCGAGCTCCGGCCACAAGACATTCTCGTCCTAGCAACGGATCTCTGTGAAGGGCGTAGGCGAAAAGCTTTCGATTTCCATTCGAACTGCGAGAAAGGCAGACTGTTACACGGAGCTCTGAGAACAAAGGTGCACGCCCTAGGCGGGCTTGGGCAGAAGCAGCGTTCTCGAGCTCTTGGCTGCCCGCACACTGCTGGGTATGTGGCGCCCCTGCGGCGGCTTCTGGCCGCCGGCAAGTGAAAGCGGAGCAAGGCGTGGGCGAGGGCGAGGGCGGTGAACGAAGCGGCTATGTGCCGTGCTTGTGTGCACCACGTCAGAGGCTACTAGGAGAGGAAGGTGGTTGACTCTCGCTTGCCTTCCCAAGTGCCCTTAGCAGTCGGAAGGAGCAAGCTGAAGCACTGCTGCTTGTGCTGCTCCTTGGTTCCCTTGCAGCCCGCTCTGAAAGCATTGGCGGTCACTTCTAGGCGCCGAGTTGCACACACACAGCACCACGCTAAGTGCCGCGGAGAAGGGAAATCCAGAGTGCAGCGAGGAGCTTGACGTGGCTTACGTGCAGTAAGGAGAAGGTGAACCTAAGCACAGCCTCTTCAATCTGGCCGCCTCTGCTCTGCTTGCAACTTTTGCAAGTCGGCAAAGGGAGACGCGAGTATGTAGAACGGAGGGCAGCGAGACGCCGTGTGTTATGCGCCCTTTCAGGGCTGCTGACAAGGGGCTACTTTAAGAACGCCTTCTTCGTCCTCGCGTCCTTCTCGCTTCGCTCTAGCTGCAAGGAGTACAGCACAGCGAAGGAGTGAGGACGGGCACTGCCCTAGCTTTTGTCCTGGCGTGCAACGGCTGTGTGCTGCTTTTCCAAGCAGCAAGAGCACTGAGAAGTGAAAGCGATTGTGAAGGAGCTCTTTGGCTGCTCGTGTGCTCTTCGCTGCACTGCGCCGCTCGCAAGCGGCTTCGTTCTTCGGCGTCTGCCGTCCGGAGAGAGCTGAACTGCAGCGGTCAGTTGCAGCTCTGCCCAACAGCGCGCTCTCAGTTCTGCGGACAAGCACGCCCTGTTGCCTTGGCTCCGAGTGCAAAGTCCCTAGCGAGCACTCACTCAGTGCAATGCACCCAGAAAGACGCTCTCGCTCGTCTTTCAAGGAGCGACTCCTAACAGCAGAAGCAGCAGAGGCACAAACTGGATGACGAGAAGGGACAATGTAGAACACGTCTCTGTCCTGGCACATTGTCGTGTGCGATACGTCCCTCCGGGTCTTCGGTCCTTGCGAAGCTCTATGTACTGCGAGCGCAGCTACTTGAAGCTGAGACGGACCGCGGAGCTAGCAGCGAATTCGGAGAGCGCTAAGCACGAAGTCAAGAAGCGAGACGTGTCCCTGCAACGCGGTGCTAAGAGCAGCTTCCTCGCGGCGGGGGCGAGCTCCGGCCACAAGACATTCTCGTCCTAGCAACGGATCTCTGTGAAGGGCGTAGGCGAAAAGCTTTCGATTTCCATTCGAACTGCGAGAAAGGCAGACTGTTACACGGAGCTCTGAGAACAAAGGTGCACGCCCTAGGCGGGCTTGGGCAGAAGCAGCGTTCTCGAGCTCTTGGCTGCCGGCACACTGCTGGGTATGTGGCGCCCCTGCGGCGGCTTCTGGCCGCCGGCAAGTGAAAGCGGAGCAAGGCGTGGGCGAGGGCGAGGGCGGTGAACGAAGCGGCTATGTGCCGTGCTTGTGTGCACCACGTCAGAGGCTACTAGGAGAGGAAGGTGGTTGACTCTCGCTTGCCTTCCCAAGTGCCCTTAGCAGTCGGAAGGAGCAAGCTGAAGCACTGCTGCTTGTGCTGCTCCTTGGTTCCCTTGCAGCCCGCTCTGAAAGCATTGGCGGTCACTTCTAGGCGCCGAGTTGCACACACACAGCACCACGCTAAGTGCCGCGTAGAAGGGAAATCCAGAGTGCAGCGAGGAGCTTGACGTGGCTTACGTGCAGTAAGGAGAAGGTGAACCTAAGCACAGCCTCTTCAATCTGGCCGCCTCTGCTCTGCTTGCAACTTTTGCAAGTCGGCAAAGGGAGACGCGAGTATGTAGAACGGAGGGCAGCGAGACGCCGTGTGTTATGCGCCCTTTCAGGGCTGCTGACAAGGGGCTACTTTAAGAACGCCTTCTTCGTCCTCGCGTCCTTCTCGCTTCGCTCTAGCTGCAAGGAGTACAGCACAGCGAAGGAGTGAGGACGGGCACTGCCCCAGCTTTTGCCCTGGCGTGCAACGGCTGTGTGCTGCTTTTCCAAGCAGCAAGAGCACTGAGAAGTGAAAGCGATTGTGAAGGAGCTCTTTGGCTGCTCGTGTGCTCTTCGCTGCACTGCGCCGCTCGCAAGCGGCTTCGTTCTTCGGCGTCTGCCGTCCGGAGAGAGCTGAACTGCAGCGGTCAGTTTCAGCTCTGCCCAACAGCGCGCTCTCAGTTCTGCGGACAAGCACGCCCTGTTGCCTTGGCTCCGAGTGCAAAGTCCCTAGCGAGCACTCACTCAGTGCAATGCACCCAGAAAGACGCTCTCGCTCGTCTTTCAAGGAGCGACTCCTAACAGCAGAAGCAGCAGAGGCACAAACAGGATGACGAGAAGGGACAATGTAGAACACGTCTCTGTCCTGGCACATTGTCGTGTGCGATACGTCCCTCCGGGTCTTCGGTCCTTGCGAAGCTCTATGTACTGCGAGCGCAGCTACTTGAAGCTGAGACGGACCGCGGAGCTAGCAGCAAATTCGGAGAGCGCTAAGCACGAAGTCAAGAAGCGAGACGTGTCCCTGCAACGCGGTGCTAAGAGCAGCTTCCTGGCGGCGGGGGCGAGCTCCGGCCACAAGACATTCTCTTCCTAGCAACGGATCTCTGTGAAGGGCGTAGGCGAAAAGCTTTCGATTTCCATTCGAACTGCGAGAAAGGCAGACTGTTACACGGAGCTCTGAGAACAAAGGTGCACGCCCTAGGCGGGCTTGGGCAGAAGCAGCGTTCTCGAGCTCTTGGCTGCCCGCACACTGCTGGGTATGTGGCGCCCCTGCGGCGGCTTCTGGCCGCCGACAAGTGAAAGCGGAGCAAGGCGTGGGCGAGGGCGGTGAACGAAGCGGCTATGTGCCGTGCTTGTGTGCACCACGTCAGAGGCTACTAGGAGAGGAAGGTGGTTGACTCTCGCTTGCCTTCCCAAGTGCCCTTAGCAGTCGGAAGGAGCAAGCTGAAGCACTGCTGCTTGTGCTGCTCCTTGGTTCCCTTGCAGCCCGCTCTGAAAGCATTGGCGGTCACTTCTAGGCGCCGAGTTGCACACACACAGCACCACGCTAAGTGCCGCGGAGAAGGGAAATCCAGAGTGCAGCGAGGAGCTTGACGTGGCTTACGTGCAGTAAGGAGAAGGTGAACCTAAGCACAGCCTCTTCAATCTGGCCGCCTCTGCTCTGCTTGCAACTTTTGCAAGTCGGCAAAGGGAGACGCGAGTATGTAGAACGGAGGGCAGCGAGACGCCGTGTGTTATGCGCCCTTTCAGGGCTGCTGACAAGGGGCTACTTTAAGAACGCCTTCTTCGTCCTCGCGTCCTTCTCGCTTCGCTCTAGCTGCAAGGAGTACAGCACAGCGAAGGAGTGAGGACGGGCACTGCCCCAGCTTTTGCCCTGGCGTGCAACGGCTGTGTGCTGCTTTTCCAAGCAGCAAGAGCACTGAGAAGTGAAAGCGATTGTGAAGGAGCTCTTTGGCTGCTCGTGTGCTCTTCGCTGCACTGCGCCGCTCGCAAGCGGCTTCGTTCTTCGGCGTCTGCCGTCCGGAGAGAGCTGAACTGCAGCGGTCAGTTTCAGCTCTGCCCAACAGCGCGCTCTCAGTTCTGCGGACAAGCACGCCCTGTTGCCTTGGCTCCGAGTGCAAAGTCCCTAGCGAGCACTCACTCAGTGCAATGCACCCAGAAAGACGCTCTCGCTCGTCTTTCAAGGAGCGACTCCTAACAGCAGAAGCAGCAGAGGCACAAACTGGATGACGAGAAGGGACAATGTAGAACACGTCTCTGTCCTGGCACATTGTCGTGTGCGATACGTCCCTCCGGGTCTTCGGTCCTTGCGAAGCTCTATGTACTGCGAGCGCAGCTACTTGAAGCTGAGACGGACCGCGGAGCTAGCAGCGAATTCGGAGAGCGCTAAGCACGAAGTCAAGAAGCGAGACGTGTCCCTGCAACGCGGTGCTAAGAGCAGCTTCCTGGCGGCGGGGGCGAGCTCCGGCCACAAGACATTCTCTTCCTAGCAACGGATCTCTGTGAAGGGCGTAGGCGAAAAGCTTTCGATTTCCATTCGAACTGCGAGAAAGGCAGACTGTTACACGGAGCTCTGAGAACAAAGGTGCACGCCCTAGGCGGGCTTGGGCAGAAGCAGCGTTCTCGAGCGCTTGGCTGCCGGCACACTGCTGGGTATGTGGCGCCCCTGCGGCGGCTTCTGGCCGCCGACAAGTGAAAGCGGAGCAAGGCGTGGGCGAGGGCGGTGGACGAAGCGGCTATGTGCCGTGCTTGTGTGCACCACGTTAGAGGCTACTAGGAGAGGAAGGTGGTTGACTCTCGCTTGCCTTCCCAAGTGCCCTTAGCAGTCGGAAGGAGCAAGCTGAAGCACTGCTGCTTGTGCTGCTCCTTGGTTCCCTTGCAGCCCGCTCTGAAAGCATTGGCGGTCACTTCTAGGCGCCGAGTTGCACACACACAGCACCACGCTAAGTGCCGCGGAGAAGGGAAATCCAGAGTGCAGCGAGGAGCTTGACGTGGCTTACGTGCAGTAAGGAGAAGGTGAACCTAAGCACAGCCTCTTCAATCTGGCCGCCTCTGCTCTGCTTGCAACTTTTGCAAGTCGGCAAAGGGAGACGCGAGTATGTAGAACGGAGGGCAGCGAGACGCCGTGTGTTATGCGCCCTTTCAGGGCTGCTGACAAGGGGCTACTTTAAGAACGCCTTCTTCGTCCTCGCGTCCTTCTCGCTTCGCTCTAGCTGCAAGGAGTACAGCACAGCGAAGGAGTGAGGACGGGCACTGCCCCAGCTTTTGCCCTGGCGTGCAACGGCTGTGTGCTGCTTTTCCAAGCAGCAAGAGCACTGAGAAGTGAAAGCGATTGTGAAGGAGCTCTTTGGCTGCTCGTGTGCTCTTCGCTGCACTGCGCCGCTCGCAAGCGGCTTCGTTCTTCGGCGTCTGCCATCCCGAGAGAGCTGAACTGCAGCGGTCAGTTTCAGCTCTGCCCAACAGCGCGCTCTCAGTTCTGCGGACAAGCACGCCCTGTTGCCTTGGCTCCGAGTGCAAAGTCCCTAGCGAGCACTCACTCAGTGCAATGCACCCAGAAAGACGCTCTCGCTCGTCTTTCAAGGAGCGATTCCTAACAGCAGAAGCAGCAGAGGCACAAACAGGATGACGAGAAGGGACAATGTAGAACACGTCTCTGTCCTGGCACATTGTCGTGTGCGATACGTCCCTCCGGGTCTTCGGTCCTTGCGAAGCTCTATGTACTGCGAGCGCAGCTACTTGAAGCTGAGACGGACCGCGGAGCTAGCAGCGAATTCGGAGAGCGCTAAGCACGAAGTCAAGAAGCGAGACGTGTCCCTGCAACGCGGTGCTAAGAGCAGCTTCCTCGCGGCGGGGGCGAGCTCCGGCCACAAGACATTCTCGTCCTAGCAACGGATCTCTGTGAAGGGCGTAGGCGAAAAGCTTTCGATTTCCATTCGAACTGCGAGAAAGGCAGACTGTTACACGGAGCTCTGAGAACAAAGGTGCACGCCCTAGGCGGGCTTGGGCAGAAGCAGCGTTCTCGAGCTCTTGGCTGCCGGCACACTGCTGGGTATGTGGCGCCCCTGCGGCGGCTTCTGGCCGCCGGCAAGTGAAAGCGGAGCAAGGCGTGGGCGAGGGCGAGGGCGGTGAACGAAGCGGCTATGTGCCGTGCTTGTGTGCACCACGTCAGAGGCTACTAGGAGAGGAAGGTGGTTGACTCTCGCTTGCCTTCCCAAGTGCCCTTAGCAGTCGGAAGGAGCAAGCTGAAGCACTGCTGCTTGTGCTGCTCCTTGGTTCCCTTGCAGCCCGCTCTGAAAGCATTGGCGGTCACTTCTAGGCGCCGAGTTGCACACACACAGCACCACGCTAAGTGCCGCGGAGAAGGGAAATCCAGAGTGCAGCGAGGAGCTTGACGTGGCTTACGTGCAGTAAGGAGAAGGTGAACCTAAGCACAGCCTCTTCAATCTGGCCGCCTCTGCTCTGCTTGCAACTTTTGCAAGTCGGCAAAGGGAGACGCGAGTATGTAGAACGGAGGGCAGCGAGACGCCGTGTGTTATGCGCCCTTTCAGGGCTGCTGACAAGGGGCTACTTTAAGAACGCCTTCTTCGTCCTCGCGTCCTTCTCGCTTCGCTCTAGCTGCAAGGAGTACAGCACAGCGAAGGAGTGAGGACGGGCACTGCCCCAGCTTTTGCCCTGGCGTGCAACGGCTGTGTGCTGCTTTTCCAAGCAGCAAGAGCACTGAGAAGTGAAAGCGATTGTGAAGGAGCTCTTTGGCTGCTCGTGTGCTCTTCGCTGCACTGCGCCGCTCGCAAGCGGCTTCGTTCTTCGGCGTCTGCCGTCCGGAGAGAGCTGAACTGCAGCGGTCAGTTGCAGCTCTGCCCAACAGCGCGCTCTCAGTTCTGCGGACAAGCACGCCCTGTTGCCTTGGCTCCGAGTGCAAAGTCCCTAGCGAGCACTCACTCAGTGCAATGCACCCAGAAAGACGCTCTCGCTCGTCTTTCAAGGAGCGATTCCTAACAGCAGAAGCAGCAGAGGCACAAACTGGATGACGAGAAGGGACAATGTAGAACACGTCTCTGTCCTGGCACATTGTCGTGTGCGATACGTCCCTCCGGGTCTTCGGTCCTTGCGAAGCTCTATGTACTGCGAGCGCAGCTACTTGAAGCTGAGACGGACCGCGGAGCTAGCAGCAAATTCGGAGAGCGCTAAGCACGAAGTCAAGAAGCGAGACGTGTCCCTGCAACGCGGTGCTAAGAGCAGCTTCCTGGCGGCGGGGGCGAGCTCCGGCCACAAGACATTCTCTTCCTAGCAACGGATCTCTGTGAAGGGCGTAGGCGAAAAGCTTTCGATTTCCATTCGAACTGCGAGAAAGGCAGACTGTTACACGGAGCTCTGAGAACAAAGGTGCACGCCCTAGGCGGGCTTGGGCAGAAGCAGCGTTCTCGAGCTCTTGGCTGCCCGCACACTGCTGGGTATGTGGCGCCCCTGCGGCGGCTTCTGGCCGCCGACAAGTGAAAGCGGAGCAAGGCGTGGGCGAGGGCGGTGAACGAAGCGGCTATGTGCCGTGCTTGTGTGCACCACGTCAGAGGCTACTAGGAGAGGAAGGTGGTTGACTCTCGCTTGCCTTCCCAAGTGCCCTTAGCAGTCGGAAGGAGCAAGCTGAAGCACTGCTGCTTGTGCTGCTCCTTGGTTCCCTTGCAGCCCGCTCTGAAAGCATTGGCGGTCACTTCTAGGCGCCGAGTTGCACACACACAGCACCACGCTAAGTGCCGCGGAGAAGGGAAATCCAGAGTGCAGCGAGGAGCTTGACGTGGCTTACGTGCAGTAAGGAGAAGGTGAACCTAAGCACAGCCTCTTCAATCTGGCCGCCTCTGCTCTGCTTGCAACTTTTGCAAGTCGGCAAAGGGAGACGCGAGTATGTAGAACGGAGGGCAGCGAGACGCCGTGTGTTATGCGCCCTTTCAGGGCTGCTGACAAGGGGCTACTTTAAGAACGCCTTCTTGGTCCTCGCGTCCTTCTCGCTTCGCTCTAGCTGCAAGGAGTACAGCACAGCGAAGGAGTGAGGACGGGCACTGCCCCAGCTTTTGCCCTGGCGTGCAACGGCTGTGTGCTGCTTTTCCAAGCAGCAAGAGCACTGAGAAGTGAAAGCGATTGTGAAGGAGCTCTTTGTCTGCTCGTGTGCTCTTCGCTGCACTGCGCCGCTCGCAAGCGGCTTCGTTCTTCGGCGTCTGCCGTCCGGAGAGAGCTGAACTGCAGCGGTCAGTTGCAGCTCTGCCCAACAGCGCGCTCTCAGTTCTGCGGACAAGCACGCCCTGTTGCCTTGGCTCCGAGTGCAAAGTCCCTAGCGAGCACTCACTCAGTGCAATGCACCCAGAAAGACGCTCTCGCTCGTCTTTCAAGGAGCGACTCCTAACAGCAGAAGCAGCAGAGGCACAAACTGGATGACGAGAAGGGACAATGTAGAACACGTCTCTGTCCTGGCACATTGTCGTGTGCGATACGTCCCTCCGGGTCTTCGGTCCTTGCGAAGCTCTATGTACTGCGAGCGCAGCTACTTGAAGCTGAGACGGACCGCGGAGCTAGCAGCGAATTCGGAGAGCGCTAAGCACGAAGTCAAGAAGCGAGACGTGTCCCTGCAACGCGGTGCTAAGAGCAGCTTCCTGGCGGCGGGGGCGAGCTCCGGCCACAAGACATTCTCTTCCTAGCAACGGATCTCTGTGAAGGGCGTAGGCGAAAAGCTTTCGATTTCCATTCGAACTGCGAGAAAGGCAGACTGTTACACGGAGCTCTGAGAACAAAGGTGCACGCCCTAGGCGGGCTTGGGCAGAAGCAGCGTTCTCGAGCGCTTGGCTGCCGGCACACTGCTGGGTATGTGGCGCCCCTGCGGCGGCTTCTGGCCGCCGACAAGTGAAAGCGGAGCAAGGCGTGGGCGAGGGCGGTGAACGAAGCGGCTATGTGCCGTGCTTGTGTGCACCACGTTAGAGGCTACTAGGAGAGGAAGGTGGTTGACTCTCGCTTGCCTTCCCAAGTGCCCTTAGCAGTCGGAAGGAGCAAGCTGAAGCACTGCTGCTTGTGCTGCTCCTTGGTTCCCTTGCAGCCCGCTCTGAAAGCATTGGCGGTCACTTCTAGGCGCCGAGTTGCACACACACAGCACCACGCTAAGTGCCGCGGAGAAGGGAAATCCAGAGTGCAGCGAGGAGCTTGACGTGGCTTACGTGCAGTAAGGAGAAGGTGAACCTAAGCACAGCCTCTTCAATCTGGCCGCCTCTGCTCTGCTTGCAACTTTTGCAAGTCGGCAAAGGGAGACGCGAGTATGTAGAACGGAGGGCAGCGAGACGCCGTGTGTTATGCGCCCTTTCAGGGCTGCTGACAAGGGGCTACTTTAAGAACGCCTTCTTGGTCCTCGCGTCCTTCTCGCTTCGCTCTAGCTGCAAGGAGTACAGCACAGCGAAGGAGTGAGGACGGGCACTGCCCCAGCTTTTGCCCTGGCGTGCAACGGCTGTGTGCTGCTTTTCCAAGCAGCAAGAGCACTGAGAAGTGAAAGCGATTGTGAAGGAGCTCTTTGTCTGCTCGTGTGCTCTTCGCTGCACTGCGCCGCTCGCAAGCGGCTTCGTTCTTCGGCGTCTGCCATCCCGAGAGAGCTGAACTGCAGCGGTCAGTTTCAGCTCTGCCCAACAGCGCGCTCTCAGTTCTGCGGACAAGCACGCCCTGTTGCCTTGGCTCCGAGTGCAAAGTCCCTAGCGAGCACTCACTCAGTGCAATGCACCCAGAAAGACGCTCTCGCTCGTCTTTCAAGGAGCGACTCCTAACAGCAGAAGCAGCAGAGGCACAAACTGGATGACGAGAAGGGACAATGTAGAACACGTCTCTGTCCTGGCACATTGTCGTGTGCGATACGTCCCTCCGGGTCTTCGGTCCTTGCGAAGCTCTATGTACTGCGAGCGCAGCTACTTGAAGCTGAGACGGACCGCGGAGCTAGCAGCGAATTCGGAGAGCGCTAAGCACGAAGTCAAGAAGCGAGACGTGTCCCTGCAACGCGGTGCTAAGAGCAGCTTCCTGGCGGCGGGGGCGAGCTCCGGCCACAAGACATTCTCTTCCTAGCAACGGATCTCTGTGAAGGGCGTAGGCGAAAAGCTTTCGATTTCCATTCGAACTGCGAGAAAGGCAGACTGTTACACGGAGCTCTGAGAACAAAGGTGCACGCCCTAGGCGGGCTTGGGCAGAAGCAGCGTTCTCGAGCGCTTGGCTGCCGGCACACTGCTGGGTATGTGGCGCCCCTGCGGCGGCTTCTGGCCGCCGACAAGTGAAAGCGGAGCAAGGCGTGGGCGAGGGCGGTGGACGAAGCGGCTATGTGCCGTGCTTGTGTGCACCACGTTAGAGGCTACTAGGAGAGGAAGGTGGTTGACTCTCGCTTGCCTTCCCAAGTGCCCTTAGCAGTCGGAAGGAGCAAGCTGAAGCACTGCTGCTTGTGCTGCTCCTTGGTTCCCTTGCAGCCCGCTCTGAAAGCATTGGCGGTCACTTCTAGGCGCCGAGTTGCACACACACAGCACCACGCTAAGTGCCGCGGAGAAGGGAAATCCAGAGTGCAGCGAGGAGCTTGACGTGGCTTACGTGCAGTAAGGAGAAGGTGAACCTAAGCACAGCCTCTTCAATCTGGCCGCCTCTGCTCTGCTTGCAACTTTTGCAAGTCGGCAAAGGGAGACGCGAGTATGTAGAACGGAGGGCAGCGAGACGCCGTGTGTTATGCGCCCTTTCAGGGCTGCTGACAAGGGGCTACTTTAAGAACGCCTTCTTCGTCCTCGCGTCCTTCTCGCTTCGCTCTAGCTGCAAGGAGTACAGCACAGCGAAGGAGTGAGGACGGGCACTGCCCCAGCTTTTGCCCTGGCGTGCAACGGCTGTGTGCTGCTTTTCCAAGCAGCAAGAGCACTGAGAAGTGAAAGCGATTGTGAAGGAGCTCTTTGGCTGCTCGTGTGCTCTTCGCTGCACTGCGCCGCTCGCAAGCGGCTTCGTTCTTCGGCGTCTGCCATCCCGAGAGAGCTGAACTGCAGCGGTCAGTTTCAGCTCTGCCCAACAGCGCGCTCTCAGTTCTGCGGACAAGCACGCCCTGTTGCCTTGGCTCCGAGTGCAAAGTCCCTAGCGAGCACTCACTCAGTGCAATGCACCCAGAAAGACGCTCTCGCTCGTCTTTCAAGGAGCGATTCCTAACAGCAGAAGCAGCAGAGGCACAAACAGGATGACGAGAAGGGACAATGTAGAACACGTCTCTGTCCTGGCACATTGTCGTGTGCGATACGTCCCTCCGGGTCTTCGGTCCTTGCGAAGCTCTATGTACTGCGAGCGCAGCTACTTGAAGCTGAGACGGACCGCGGAGCTAGCAGCGAATTCGGAGAGCGCTAAGCACGAAGTCAAGAAGCGAGACGTGTCCCTGCAACGCGGTGCTAAGAGCAGCTTCCTCGCGGCGGGGGCGAGCTCCGGCCACAAGACATTCTCGTCCTAGCAACGGATCTCTGTGAAGGGCGTAGGCGAAAAGCTTTCGATTTCCATTCGAACTGCGAGAAAGGCAGACTGTTACACGGAGCTCTGAGAACAAAGGTGCACGCCCTAGGCGGGCTTGGGCAGAAGCAGCGTTCTCGAGCTCTTGGCTGCCGGCACACTGCTGGGTATGTGGCGCCCCTGCGGCGGCTTCTGGCCGCCGGCAAGTGAAAGCGGAGCAAGGCGTGGGCGAGGGCGAGGGCGGTGAACGAAGCGGCTATGTGCCGTGCTTGTGTGCACCACGTCAGAGGCTACTAGGAGAGGAAGGTGGTTGACTCTCGCTTGCCTTCCCAAGTGCCCTTAGCAGTCGGAAGGAGCAAGCTGAAGCACTGCTGCTTGTGCTGCTCCTTGGTTCCCTTGCAGCCCGCTCTGAAAGCATTGGCGGTCACTTCTAGGCGCCGAGTTGCACACACACAGCACCACGCTAAGTGCCGCGGAGAAGGGAAATCCAGAGTGCAGCGAGGAGCTTGACGTGGCTTACGTGCAGTAAGGAGAAGGTGAACCTAAGCACAGCCTCTTCAATCTGGCCGCCTCTGCTCTGCTTGCAACTTTTGCAAGTCGGCAAAGGGAGACGCGAGTATGTAGAACGGAGGGCAGCGAGACGCCGTGTGTTATGCGCCCTTTCAGGGCTGCTGACAAGGGGCTACTTTAAGAACGCCTTCTTCGTCCTCGCGTCCTTCTCGCTTCGCTCTAGCTGCAAGGAGTACAGCACAGCGAAGGAGTGAGGACGGGCACTGCCCCAGCTTTTGCCCTGGCGTGCAACGGCTGTGTGCTGCTTTTCCAAGCAGCAAGAGCACTGAGAAGTGAAAGCGATTGTGAAGGAGCTCTTTGGCTGCTCGTGTGCTCTTCGCTGCACTGCGCCGCTCGCAAGCGGCTTCGTTCTTCGGCGTCTGCCGTCCGGAGAGAGCTGAACTGCAGCGGTCAGTTGCAGCTCTGCCCAACAGCGCGCTCTCAGTTCTGCGGACAAGCACGCCCTGTTGCCTTGGCTCCGAGTGCAAAGTCCCTAGCGAGCACTCACTCAGTGCAATGCACCCAGAAAGACGCTCTCGCTCGTCTTTCAAGGAGCGATTCCTAACAGCAGAAGCAGCAGAGGCACAAACTGGATGACGAGAAGGGACAATGTAGAACACGTCTCTGTCCTGGCACATTGTCGTGTGCGATACGTCCCTCCGGGTCTTCGGTCCTTGCGAAGCTCTATGTACTGCGAGCGCAGCTACTTGAAGCTGAGACGGACCGCGGAGCTAGCAGCAAATTCGGAGAGCGCTAAGCACGAAGTCAAGAAGCGAGACGTGTCCCTGCAACGCGGTGCTAAGAGCAGCTTCCTGGCGGCGGGGGCGAGCTCCGGCCACAAGACATTCTCTTCCTAGCAACGGATCTCTGTGAAGGGCGTAGGCGAAAAGCTTTCGATTTCCATTCGAACTGCGAGAAAGGCAGACTGTTACACGGAGCTCTGAGAACAAAGGTGCACGCCCTAGGCGGGCTTGGGCAGAAGCAGCGTTCTCGAGCTCTTGGCTGCCCGCACACTGCTGGGTATGTGGCGCCCCTGCGGCGGCTTCTGGCCGCCGACAAGTGAAAGCGGAGCAAGGCGTGGGCGAGGGCGGTGAACGAAGCGGCTATGTGCCGTGCTTGTGTGCACCACGTCAGAGGCTACTAGGAGAGGAAGGTGGTTGACTCTCGCTTGCCTTCCCAAGTGCCCTTAGCAGTCGGAAGGAGCAAGCTGAAGCACTGCTGCTTGTGCTGCTCCTTGGTTCCCTTGCAGCCCGCTCTGAAAGCATTGGCGGTCACTTCTAGGCGCCGAGTTGCACACACACAGCACCACGCTAAGTGCCGCGGAGAAGGGAAATCCAGAGTGCAGCGAGGAGCTTGACGTGGCTTACGTGCAGTAAGGAGAAGGTGAACCTAAGCACAGCCTCTTCAATCTGGCCGCCTCTGCTCTGCTTGCAACTTTTGCAAGTCGGCAAAGGGAGACGCGAGTATGTAGAACGGAGGGCAGCGAGACGCCGTGTGTTATGCGCCCTTTCAGGGCTGCTGACAAGGGGCTACTTTAAGAACGCCTTCTTGGTCCTCGCGTCCTTCTCGCTTCGCTCTAGCTGCAAGGAGTACAGCACAGCGAAGGAGTGAGGACGGGCACTGCCCCAGCTTTTGCCCTGGCGTGCAACGGCTGTGTGCTGCTTTTCCAAGCAGCAAGAGCACTGAGAAGTGAAAGCGATTGTGAAGGAGCTCTTTGTCTGCTCGTGTGCTCTTCGCTGCACTGCGCCGCTCGCAAGCGGCTTCGTTCTTCGGCGTCTGCCGTCCGGAGAGAGCTGAACTGCAGCGGTCAGTTGCAGCTCTGCCCAACAGCGCGCTCTCAGTTCTGCGGACAAGCACGCCCTGTTGCCTTGGCTCCGAGTGCAAAGTCCC
This sequence comes from Sturnus vulgaris, assembly GCF_052056855.1. Lineage (NCBI taxonomy): Eukaryota > Metazoa > Chordata > Aves > Passeriformes > Sturnidae > Sturnus > Sturnus vulgaris. The sequence continues at coordinate 1,465,703 of NC_142265.1, read as the reverse complement.
TAGCGAGCACTCACTCAGTGCAATGCACCCAGAAAGACGCTCTCGCTCGTCTTTCAAGGAGCGACTCCTAACAGCAGAAGCAGCAGAGGCACAAACTGGATGACGAGAAGGGACAATGTAGAACACGTCTCTGTCCTGGCACATTGTCGTGTGCGATACGTCCCTCCGGGTCTTCGGTCCTTGCGAAGCTCTATGTACTGCGAGCGCAGCTACTTGAAGCTGAGACGGACCGCGGAGCTAGCAGCGAATTCGGAGAGCGCTAAGCACGAAGTCAAGAAGCGAGACGTGTCCCTGCAACGCGGTGCTAAGAGCAGCTTCCTGGCGGCGGGGGCGAGCTCCGGCCACAAGACATTCTCTTCCTAGCAACGGATCTCTGTGAAGGGCGTAGGCGAAAAGCTTTCGATTTCCATTCGAACTGCGAGAAAGGCAGACTGTTACACGGAGCTCTGAGAACAAAGGTGCACGCCCTAGGCGGGCTTGGGCAGAAGCAGCGTTCTCGAGCGCTTGGCTGCCGGCACACTGCTGGGTATGTGGCGCCCCTGCGGCGGCTTCTGGCCGCCGACAAGTGAAAGCGGAGCAAGGCGTGGGCGAGGGCGGTGAACGAAGCGGCTATGTGCCGTGCTTGTGTGCACCACGTTAGAGGCTACTAGGAGAGGAAGGTGGTTGACTCTCGCTTGCCTTCCCAAGTGCCCTTAGCAGTCGGAAGGAGCAAGCTGAAGCACTGCTGCTTGTGCTGCTCCTTGGTTCCCTTGCAGCCCGCTCTGAAAGCATTGGCGGTCACTTCTAGGCGCCGAGTTGCACACACACAGCACCACGCTAAGTGCCGCGGAGAAGGGAAATCCAGAGTGCAGCGAGGAGCTTGACGTGGCTTACGTGCAGTAAGGAGAAGGTGAACCTAAGCACAGCCTCTTCAATCTGGCCGCCTCTGCTCTGCTTGCAACTTTTGCAAGTCGGCAAAGGGAGACGCGAGTATGTAGAACGGAGGGCAGCGAGACGCCGTGTGTTATGCGCCCTTTCAGGGCTGCTGACAAGGGGCTACTTTAAGAACGCCTTCTTGGTCCTCGCGTCCTTCTCGCTTCGCTCTAGCTGCAAGGAGTACAGCACAGCGAAGGAGTGAGGACGGGCACTGCCCCAGCTTTTGCCCTGGCGTGCAACGGCTGTGTGCTGCTTTTCCAAGCAGCAAGAGCACTGAGAAGTGAAAGCGATTGTGAAGGAGCTCTTTGTCTGCTCGTGTGCTCTTCGCTGCACTGCGCCGCTCGCAAGCGGCTTCGTTCTTCGGCGTCTGCCATCCCGAGAGAGCTGAACTGCAGCGGTCAGTTTCAGCTCTGCCCAACAGCGCGCTCTCAGTTCTGCGGACAAGCACGCCCTGTTGCCTTGGCTCCGAGTGCAAAGTCCCTAGCGAGCACTCACTCAGTGCAATGCACCCAGAAAGACGCTCTCGCTCGTCTTTCAAGGAGCGATTCCTAACAGCAGAAGCAGCAGAGGCACAAACAGGATGACGAGAAGGGACAATGTAGAACACGTCTCTGTCCTGGCACATTGTCGTGTGCGATACGTCCCTCCGGGTCTTCGGTCCTTGCGAAGCTCTATGTACTGCGAGCGCAGCTACTTGAAGCTGAGACGGACCGCGGAGCTAGCAGCGAATTCGGAGAGCGCTAAGCACGAAGTCAAGAAGCGAGACGTGTCCCTGCAATGCGGTGCTAAGAGCAGCTTCCTCGCGGCGGGGGCGAGCTCCGGCCACAAGACATTCTCGTCCTAGCAACGGATCTCTGTGAAGGGCGTAGGCGAAAAGCTTTCGATTTCCATTCGAACTGCGAGAAAGGCAGACTGTTACACGGAGCTCTGAGAACAAAGGTGCACGCCCTAGGCGGGCTTGGGCAGAAGCAGCGTTCTCGAGCTCTTGGCTGCCGGCACACTGCTGGGTATGTGGCGCCCCTGCGGCGGCTTCTGGCCGCCGGCAAGTGAAAGCGGAGCAAGGCGTGGGCGAGGGCGAGGGCGGTGAACGAAGCGGCTATGTGCCGTGCTTGTGTGCACCACGTCAGAGGCTACTAGGAGAGGAAGGTGGTTGACTCTCGCTTGCCTTCCCAAGTGCCCTTAGCAGTCGGAAGGAGCAAGCTGAAGCACTGCTGCTTGTGCTGCTCCTTGGTTCCCTTGCAGCCCGCTCTGAAAGCATTGGCGGTCACTTCTAGGCGCCGAGTTGCACACACACAGCACCACGCTAAGTGCCGCGGAGAAGGGAAATCCAGAGTGCAGCGAGGAGCTTGACGTGGCTTACGTGCAGTAAGGAGAAGGTGAACCTAAGCACAGCCTCTTCAATCTGGCCGCCTCTGCTCTGCTTGCAACTTTTGCAAGTCGGCAAAGGGAGACGCGAGTATGTAGAACGGAGGGCAGCTAGACGCCGTGTGTTATGCGCCCTTTCAGGGCTGCTGACAAGGGGCTACTTTAAGAACGCCTTCTTCGTCCTCGCGTCCTTCTCGCTTCGCTCTAGCTGCAAGGAGTACAGCACAGCGAAGGAGTGAGGACGGGCACTGCCCCAGCTTTTGCCCTGGCGTGCAACGGCTGTGTGCTGCTTTTCCAAGCAGCAAGAGCACTGAGAAGTGAAAGCGATTGTGAAGGAGCTCTTTGGCTGCTCGTGTGCTCTTCGCTGCACTGCGCCGCTCGCAAGCGGCTTCGTTCTTCGGCGTCTGCCATCCCGAGAGAGCTGAACTGCAGCGGTCAGTTTCAGCTCTGCCCAACAGCGCGCTCTCAGTTCTGCGGACAAGCACGCCCTGTTGCCTTGGCTCCGAGTGCAAAGTCCCTAGCGAGCACTCACTCAGTGCAATGCACCCAGAAAGACGCTCTCGCTCGTCTTTCAAGGAGCGATTCCTAACAGCAGAAGCAGCAGAGGCACAAACAGGATGACGAGAAGGGACAATGTAGAACACGTCTCTGTCCTGGCACATTGTCGTGTGCGATACGTCCCTCCGGGTCTTCGGTCCTTGCGAAGCTCTATGTACTGCGAGCGCAGCTACTTGAAGCTGAGACGGACCGCGGAGCTAGCAGCGAATTCGGAGAGCGCTAAGCACGAAGTCAAGAAGCGAGACGTGTCCCTGCAATGCGGTGCTAAGAGCAGCTTCCTCGCGGCGGGGGCGAGCTCCGGCCACAAGACATTCTCGTCCTAGCAACGGATCTCTGTGAAGGGCGTAGGCGAAAAGCTTTCGATTTCCATTCGAACTGCGAGAAAGGCAGACTGTTACACGGAGCTCTGAGAACAAAGGTGCACGCCCTAGGCGGGCTTGGGCAGAAGCAGCGTTCTCGAGCTCTTGGCTGCCGGCACACTGCTGGGTATGTGGCGCCCCTGCGGCGGCTTCTGGCCGCCGGCAAGTGAAAGCGGAGCAAGGCGTGGGCGAGGGCGAGGGCGGTGAACGAAGCGGCTATGTGCCGTGCTTGTGTGCACCACGTCAGAGGCTACTAGGAGAGGAAGGTGGTTGACTCTCGCTTGCCTTCCCAAGTGCCCTTAGCAGTCGGAAGGAGCAAGCTGAAGCACTGCTGCTTGTGCTGCTCCTTGGTTCCCTTGCAGCCCGCTCTGAAAGCATTGGCGGTCACTTCTAGGCGCCGAGTTGCACACACACAGCACCACGCTAAGTGCCGCGGAGAAGGGAAATCCAGAGTGCAGCGAGGAGCTTGACGTGGCTTACGTGCAGTAAGGAGAAGGTGAACCTAAGCACAGCCTCTTCAATCTGGCCGCCTCTGCTCTGCTTGCAACTTTTGCAAGTCGGCAAAGGGAGACGCGAGTATGTAGAACGGAGGGCAGCTAGACGCCGTGTGTTATGCGCCCTTTCAGGGCTGCTGACAAGGGGCTACTTTAAGAACGCCTTCTTCGTCCTCGCGTCCTTCTCGCTTCGCTCTAGCTGCAAGGAGTACAGCACAGCGAAGGAGTGAGGACGGGCACTGCCCCAGCTTTTGCCCTGGCGTGCAACGGCTGTGTGCTGCTTTTCCAAGCAGCAAGAGCACTGAGAAGTGAAAGCGATTGTGAAGGAGCTCTTTGGCTGCTCGTGTGCTCTTCGCTGCACTGCGCCGCTCGCAAGCGGCTTCGTTCTTCGGCGTCTGCCATCCCGAGAGAGCTGAACTGCAGCGGTCAGTTTCAGCTCTGCCCAACAGCGCGCTCTCAGTTCTGCGGACAAGCACGCCCTGTTGCCTTGGCTCCGAGTGCAAAGTCCCTAGCGAGCACTCACTCAGTGCAATGCACCCAGAAAGACGCTCTCGCTCGTCTTTCAAGGAGCGATTCCTAACAGCAGAAGCAGCAGAGGCACAAACAGGATGACGAGAAGGGACAATGTAGAACACGTCTCTGTCCTGGCACATTGTCGTGTGCGATACGTCCCTCCGGGTCTTCGGTCCTTGCGAAGCTCTATGTACTGCGAGCGCAGCTACTTGAAGCTGAGACGGACCGCGGAGCTAGCAGCGAATTCGGAGAGCGCTAAGCACGAAGTCAAGAAGCGAGACGTGTCCCTGCAATGCGGTGCTAAGAGCAGCTTCCTCGCGGCGGGGGCGAGCTCCGGCCACAAGACATTCTCGTCCTAGCAACGGATCTCTGTGAAGGGCGTAGGCGAAAAGCTTTCGATTTCCATTCGAACTGCGAGAAAGGCAGACTGTTACACGGAGCTCTGAGAACAAAGGTGCACGCCCTAGGCGGGCTTGGGCAGAAGCAGCGTTCTCGAGCTCTTGGCTGCCGGCACACTGCTGGGTATGTGGCGCCCCTGCGGCGGCTTCTGGCCGCCGGCAAGTGAAAGCGGAGCAAGGCGTGGGCGAGGGCGAGGGCGGTGAACGAAGCGGCTATGTGCCGTGCTTGTGTGCACCACGTCAGAGGCTACTAGGAGAGGAAGGTGGTTGACTCTCGCTTGCCTTCCCAAGTGCCCTTAGCAGTCGGAAGGAGCAAGCTGAAGCACTGCTGCTTGTGCTGCTCCTTGGTTCCCTTGCAGCCCGCTCTGAAAGCATTGGCGGTCACTTCTAGGCGCCGAGTTGCACACACACAGCACCACGCTAAGTGCCGCGGAGAAGGGAAATCCAGAGTGCAGCGAGGAGCTTGACGTGGCTTACGTGCAGTAAGGAGAAGGTGAACCTAAGCACAGCCTCTTCAATCTGGCCGCCTCTGCTCTGCTTGCAACTTTTGCAAGTCGGCAAAGGGAGACGCGAGTATGTAGAACGGAGGGCAGCTAGACGCCGTGTGTTATGCGCCCTTTCAGGGCTGCTGACAAGGGGCTACTTTAAGAACGCCTTCTTCGTCCTCGCGTCCTTCTCGCTTCGCTCTAGCTGCAAGGAGTACAGCACAGCGAAGGAGTGAGGACGGGCACTGCCCCAGCTTTTGCCCTGGCGTGCAACGGCTGTGTGCTGCTTTTCCAAGCAGCAAGAGCACTGAGAAGTGAAAGCGATTGTGAAGGAGCTCTTTGGCTGCTCGTGTGCTCTTCGCTGCACTGCGCCGCTCGCAAGCGGCTTCGTTCTTCGGCGTCTGCCATCCCGAGAGAGCTGAACTGCAGCGGTCAGTTTCAGCTCTGCCCAACAGCGCGCTCTCAGTTCTGCGGACAAGCACGCCCTGTTGCCTTGGCTCCGAGTGCAAAGTCCCTAGCGAGCACTCACTCAGTGCAATGCACCCAGAAAGACGCTCTCGCTCGTCTTTCAAGGAGCGATTCCTAACAGCAGAAGCAGCAGAGGCACAAACAGGATGACGAGAAGGGACAATGTAGAACACGTCTCTGTCCTGGCACATTGTCGTGTGCGATACGTCCCTCCGGGTCTTCGGTCCTTGCGAAGCTCTATGTACTGCGAGCGCAGCTACTTGAAGCTGAGACGGACCGCGGAGCTAGCAGCGAATTCGGAGAGCGCTAAGCACGAAGTCAAGAAGCGAGACGTGTCCCTGCAATGCGGTGCTAAGAGCAGCTTCCTCGCGGCGGGGGCGAGCTCCGGCCACAAGACATTCTCGTCCTAGCAACGGATCTCTGTGAAGGGCGTAGGCGAAAAGCTTTCGATTTCCATTCGAACTGCGAGAAAGGCAGACTGTTACACGGAGCTCTGAGAACAAAGGTGCACGCCCTAGGCGGGCTTGGGCAGAAGCAGCGTTCTCGAGCTCTTGGCTGCCGGCACACTGCTGGGTATGTGGCGCCCCTGCGGCGGCTTCTGGCCGCCGGCAAGTGAAAGCGGAGCAAGGCGTGGGCGAGGGCGAGGGCGGTGAACGAAGCGGCTATGTGCCGTGCTTGTGTGCACCACGTCAGAGGCTACTAGGAGAGGAAGGTGGTTGACTCTCGCTTGCCTTCCCAAGTGCCCTTAGCAGTCGGAAGGAGCAAGCTGAAGCACTGCTGCTTGTGCTGCTCCTTGGTTCCCTTGCAGCCCGCTCTGAAAGCATTGGCGGTCACTTCTAGGCGCCGAGTTGCACACACACAGCACCACGCTAAGTGCCGCGGAGAAGGGAAATCCAGAGTGCAGCGAGGAGCTTGACGTGGCTTACGTGCAGTAAGGAGAAGGTGAACCTAAGCACAGCCTCTTCAATCTGGCCGCCTCTGCTCTGCTTGCAACTTTTGCAAGTCGGCAAAGGGAGACGCGAGTATGTAGAACGGAGGGCAGCTAGACGCCGTGTGTTATGCGCCCTTTCAGGGCTGCTGACAAGGGGCTACTTTAAGAACGCCTTCTTCGTCCTCGCGTCCTTCTCGCTTCGCTCTAGCTGCAAGGAGTACAGCACAGCGAAGGAGTGAGGACGGGCACTGCCCCAGCTTTTGCCCTGGCGTGCAACGGCTGTGTGCTGCTTTTCCAAGCAGCAAGAGCACTGAGAAGTGAAAGCGATTGTGAAGGAGCTCTTTGGCTGCTCGTGTGCTCTTCGCTGCACTGCGCCGCTCGCAAGCGGCTTCGTTCTTCGGCGTCTGCCATCCCGAGAGAGCTGAACTGCAGCGGTCAGTTTCAGCTCTGCCCAACAGCGCGCTCTCAGTTCTGCGGACAAGCACGCCCTGTTGCCTTGGCTCCGAGTGCAAAGTCCCTAGCGAGCACTCACTCAGTGCAATGCACCCAGAAAGACGCTCTCGCTCGTCTTTCAAGGAGCGATTCCTAACAGCAGAAGCAGCAGAGGCACAAACAGGATGACGAGAAGGGACAATGTAGAACACGTCTCTGTCCTGGCACATTGTCGTGTGCGATACGTCCCTCCGGGTCTTCGGTCCTTGCGAAGCTCTATGTACTGCGAGCGCAGCTACTTGAAGCTGAGACGGACCGCGGAGCTAGCAGCGAATTCGGAGAGCGCTAAGCACGAAGTCAAGAAGCGAGACGTGTCCCTGCAATGCGGTGCTAAGAGCAGCTTCCTCGCGGCGGGGGCGAGCTCCGGCCACAAGACATTCTCGTCCTAGCAACGGATCTCTGTGAAGGGCGTAGGCGAAAAGCTTTCGATTTCCATTCGAACTGCGAGAAAGGCAGACTGTTACACGGAGCTCTGAGAACAAAGGTGCACGCCCTAGGCGGGCTTGGGCAGAAGCAGCGTTCTCGAGCTCTTGGCTGCCGGCACACTGCTGGGTATGTGGCGCCCCTGCGGCGGCTTCTGGCCGCCGGCAAGTGAAAGCGGAGCAAGGCGTGGGCGAGGGCGAGGGCGGTGAACGAAGCGGCTATGTGCCGTGCTTGTGTGCACCACGTCAGAGGCTACTAGGAGAGGAAGGTGGTTGACTCTCGCTTGCCTTCCCAAGTGCCCTTAGCAGTCGGAAGGAGCAAGCTGAAGCACTGCTGCTTGTGCTGCTCCTTGGTTCCCTTGCAGCCCGCTCTGAAAGCATTGGCGGTCACTTCTAGGCGCCGAGTTGCACACACACAGCACCACGCTAAGTGCCGCGGAGAAGGGAAATCCAGAGTGCAGCGAGGAGCTTGACGTGGCTTACGTGCAGTAAGGAGAAGGTGAACCTAAGCACAGCCTCTTCAATCTGGCCGCCTCTGCTCTGCTTGCAACTTTTGCAAGTCGGCAAAGGGAGACGCGAGTATGTAGAACGGAGGGCAGCTAGACGCCGTGTGTTATGCGCCCTTTCAGGGCTGCTGACAAGGGGCTACTTTAAGAACGCCTTCTTCGTCCTCGCGTCCTTCTCGCTTCGCTCTAGCTGCAAGGAGTACAGCACAGCGAAGGAGTGAGGACGGGCACTGCCCCAGCTTTTGCCCTGGCGTGCAACGGCTGTGTGCTGCTTTTCCAAGCAGCAAGAGCACTGAGAAGTGAAAGCGATTGTGAAGGAGCTCTTTGGCTGCTCGTGTGCTCTTCGCTGCACTGCGCCGCTCGCAAGCGGCTTCGTTCTTCGGCGTCTGCCATCCCGAGAGAGCTGAACTGCAGCGGTCAGTTTCAGCTCTGCCCAACAGCGCGCTCTCAGTTCTGCGGACAAGCACGCCCTGTTGCCTTGGCTCCGAGTGCAAAGTCCCTAGCGAGCACTCACTCAGTGCAATGCACCCAGAAAGACGCTCTCGCTCGTCTTTCAAGGAGCGATTCCTAACAGCAGAAGCAGCAGAGGCACAAACAGGATGACGAGAAGGGACAATGTAGAACACGTCTCTGTCCTGGCACATTGTCGTGTGCGATACGTCCCTCCGGGTCTTCGGTCCTTGCGAAGCTCTATGTACTGCGAGCGCAGCTACTTGAAGCTGAGACGGACCGCGGAGCTAGCAGCGAATTCGGAGAGCGCTAAGCACGAAGTCAAGAAGCGAGACGTGTCCCTGCAATGCGGTGCTAAGAGCAGCTTCCTCGCGGCGGGGGCGAGCTCCGGCCACAAGACATTCTCGTCCTAGCAACGGATCTCTGTGAAGGGCGTAGGCGAAAAGCTTTCGATTTCCATTCGAACTGCGAGAAAGGCAGACTGTTACACGGAGCTCTGAGAACAAAGGTGCACGCCCTAGGCGGGCTTGGGCAGAAGCAGCGTTCTCGAGCTCTTGGCTGCCGGCACACTGCTGGGTATGTGGCGCCCCTGCGGCGGCTTCTGGCCGCCGGCAAGTGAAAGCGGAGCAAGGCGTGGGCGAGGGCGAGGGCGGTGAACGAAGCGGCTATGTGCCGTGCTTGTGTGCACCACGTCAGAGGCTACTAGGAGAGGAAGGTGGTTGACTCTCGCTTGCCTTCCCAAGTGCCCTTAGCAGTCGGAAGGAGCAAGCTGAAGCACTGCTGCTTGTGCTGCTCCTTGGTTCCCTTGCAGCCCGCTCTGAAAGCATTGGCGGTCACTTCTAGGCGCCGAGTTGCACACACACAGCACCACGCTAAGTGCCGCGGAGAAGGGAAATCCAGAGTGCAGCGAGGAGCTTGACGTGGCTTACGTGCAGTAAGGAGAAGGTGAACCTAAGCACAGCCTCTTCAATCTGGCCGCCTCTGCTCTGGTTGCAACTTTTGCAAGTCGGCAAAGGGAGACGCGAGTATGTAGAACGGAGGGCAGCGAGACGCCGTGTGTTATGCGCCCTTTCAGGGCTGCTGACAAGGGGCTACTTTAAGAACGCCTTCTTCGTCCTCGCGTCCTTCTCGCTTCGCTCTAGCTGCAAGGAGTACAGCACAGCGAAGGAGTGAGGACGGGCACTGCCCCAGCTTTTGCCCTGGCGTGCAACGGCTGTGTGCTGCTTTTCCAAGCAGCAAGAGCACTGAGAAGTGAAAGCGATTGTGAAGGAGCTCTTTGGCTGCTTGTGTGCTCTTCGCTGCACAGCGCCGCTCGCAAGCGGCTTCGTTCTTCGGCGTCTGCCGTCCGGAGAGAGCTGAACTGCAGCGGTCAGTTTCAGCTCTGCCCAACAGCGCGCTCTCAGTTCTGCGGACAAGCACGCCCTGTTGCCTTGGCTCCGAGTGCAAAGTCCCTAGCGAGCACTCACTCAGTGCAATGCACCCAGAAAGACGCTCTCGCTCGTCTTTCAAGGAGCGATTCCTAACAGCAGAAGCAGCAGAGGCACAAACAGGATGACGAGAAGGGACAATGTAGAACACGTCTCTGTCCTGGCACATTGTCGTGTGCGATACGTCCCTCCGGGTCTTCGGTCCTTGCGAAGCTCTATGTACTGCGAGCGCAGCTACTTGAAGCTGAGACGGACCGCGGAGCTAGCAGCGAATTCGGAGAGCGCTAAGCACGAAGTCAAGAAGCGAGACGTGTCCCTGCAATGCGGTGCTAAGAGCAGCTTCCTCGCGGCGGGGGCGAGCTCCGGCCACAAGACATTCTCGTCCTAGCAACGGATCTCTGTGAAGGGCGTAGGCGAAAAGCTTTCGATTTCCATTCGAACTGCGAGAAAGGCAGACTGTTACACGGAGCTCTGAGAACAAAGGTGCACGCCCTAGGCGGGCTTGGGCAGAAGCAGCGTTCTCGAGCTCTTGGCTGCCGGCACACTGCTGGGTATGTGGCGCCCCTGCGGCGGCTTCTGGCCGCCGGCAAGTGAAAGCGGAGCAAGGCGTGGGCGAGGGCGAGGGCGGTGAACGAAGCGGCTATGTGCCGTGCTTGTGTGCACCACGTCAGAGGCTACTAGGAGAGGAAGGTGGTTGACTCTCGCTTGCCTTCCCAAGTGCCCTTAGCAGTCGGAAGGAGCAAGCTGAAGCACTGCTGCTTGTGCTGCTCCTTGGTTCCCTTGCAGCCCGCTCTGAAAGCATTGGCGGTCACTTCTAGGCGCCGAGTTGCACACACACAGCACCACGCTAAGTGCCGCGGAGAAGGGAAATCCAGAGTGCAGCGAGGAGCTTGACGTGGCTTACGTGCAGTAAGGAGAAGGTGAACCTAAGCACAGCCTCTTCAATCTGGCCGCCTCTGCTCTGCTTGCAACTTTTGCAAGTCGGCAAAGGGAGACGCGAGTATGTAGAACGGAGGGCAGCGAGACGCCGTGTGTTATGCGCCCTTTCAGGGCTGCTGACAAGGGGCTACTTTAAGAACGCCTTCTTCGTCCTCGCGTCCTTCTCGCTTCGCTCTAGCTGCAAGGAGTACAGCACAGCGAAGGAGTGAGGACGGGCACTGCCCCAGCTTTTGCCCTGGCGTGCAACGGCTGTGTGCTGCTTTTCCAAGCAGCAAGAGCACTGAGAAGTGAAAGCGATTGTGAAGGAGCTCTTTGGCTGCTCGTGTGCTCTTCGCTGCACAGCGCCGCTCGCAAGCGGCTTCGTTCTTCGGCGTCTGCCGTCCGGAGAGAGCTGAACTGCAGCGGTCAGTTTCAGCTCTGCCCAACAGCGCGCTCTCAGTTCTGCGGACAAGCACGCCCTGTTGCCTTGGCTCCGAGTGCAAAGTCCCTAGCGAGCACTCACTCAGTGCAATGCACCCAGAAAGACGCTCTCGCTCGTCTTTCAAGGAGCGACTCCTAACAGCAGAAGCAGCAGAGGCACAAACAGGATGACGAGAAGGGACAATGTAGAACACGTCTCTGTCCTGGCACATTGTCGTGTGCGATACGTCCCTCCGGGTCTTCGGTCCTTGCGAAGCTCTATGTACTGCGAGCGCAGCTACTTGAAGCTGAGACGGACCGCGGAGCTAGCAGCGAATTCGGAGAGCGCTAAGCACGAAGTCAAGAAGCGAGACGTGTCCCTGCAACGCGGTGCTAAGAGCAGCTTCCTCGCGGCGGGGGCGAGCTCCGGCCACAAGACATTCTCGTCCTAGCAACGGATCACTGTGAAGGGCGTAGGCGAAAAGCTTTCGATTTCCATTCGAACTGCGAGAAAGGCAGACTGTTACACGGAGCTCTGAGAACAAAGGTGCACGCCCTAGGCGGGCTTGGGCAGAAGCAGCGTTCTCGAGCTCTTGGCTGCCCGCACACTGCTGGGTATGTGGCGCCCCTGCGGCGGCTTCTGGCCGCCGGCAAGTGAAAGCGGAGCAAGGCGTGGGCGAGGGCGAGGGCGGTGAACGAAGCGGCTATGTGCCGTGCTTGTGTGCACCACGTCAGAGGCTACTAGGAGAGGAAGGTGGTTGACTCTCGCTTGCCTTCCCAAGTGCCCTTAGCAGTCGGAAGGAGCAAGCTGAAGCACTGCTGCTTGTGCTGCTCCTTGGTTCCCTTGCAGCCCGCTCTGAAAGCATTGGCGGTCACTTCTAGGCGCCGAGTTGCACACACACAGCACCACGCTAAGTGCCGCGGAGAAGGGAAATCCAGAGTGCAGCGAGGAGCTTGACGTGGCTTACGTGCAGTAAGGAGAAGGTGAACCTAAGCACAGCCTCTTCAATCTGGCCGCCTCTGCTCTGGTAGCAACTTTTGCAAGTCAGCAAAGGGAGACGCGAGTATGTAGAGCGGAGGGCAGCTAGACGCCTAGTGTTATGCGCCCTTTCAGGGCTGCTGCCAGGGGGCTACTTTAAGAGCGCCTTGTCCTTCTTCCTCGCGTCCATCTGGCTTCGCTTTAGCTACAAGGAGTACAGCACAGCGAAGGCGTGAGGACGGGCACTGCCCCAGCTTTTGCCCTGGCCTGCCTGTGCTCCGCCTTTAGCTGCACACCAGAACAATGGCATTTCTTTCCCGCAAGGTAAAAAGGGTTTTAGTGTAGCCTTAGGAATGGCAAGTGCCTAGGCATTAAGTTGAGCGACCACGTATGAGGGAGTCTTTAGAGGTTTCCTCCCCCATGGCGCAGGTTTATTCTCATTTTCGTGCTGAACTGAAAAGTCCGGGCATGGCAAGTCTGCCCTGCCTTGTGCAGAGACGAACACAAATGTGGGGCTATGATCCTCTGTGTTCGGAGCTCTGCTTCCGGGTGTGTGGGCCGCCATGAGCCCGCAGCAGCCGCCGAGGACAGTGTGGATTGTGGATGAGGCTGGGCTGGCCCCCCGCCCCCCCGCTGGTCTGACAGCGGCAGGAGCTGCGTCGGAGCGGCATTGCCTGAGGGCCCCATGGGGGGCGGGGAGAGAGCCGGGAGTGACCCCGAACGACACCGGAAGCGATATCCGTAGGGCCCGGAAGGCCAGCGTTGCCATCGAGTTTGGCCGGTAGGAGGCTTCTAAGGTGCTTTGAAAGGTGGAGCTTCTTTGCTCTAGGACAGTCTGGGAGAGCTGAGGGTGTCCAATCTGGAGAACAGAAGGCTCCAGGGAGACCTTCGAGCCCCTTGCAGTGCCTGCTGGGGCTCCAAGATAGCTGGGGAGGGACTTTGGAAAAGGTTCTGGACTCGCAGGACAAGGGGGAATAGCTTCAAACTGCCAGAGGGCTGGGGTAGATGGGATATTGGAAAGGAATTCTTCCTTGTGTGGGTGCTGAGGCCTGGCACATGTTGCTCAAAGAGGCTGTGTAGGAGCCCCATGGCAGGAAGTGTCCAGGGCCAGGCTGGAGCAGACATGGAGCAACCTGGACTAGTGGAAAAGTGTCCCTGCCCATGTCAGGATGTGGGAAGAAGAGACTCTGTCTCTAAGGTCGCTTCCAGTCCAAACCATTCTGGGATTCTAGGATTCATGGAAGGCCCTTTTCCAAGTGAAGTGTTGTATCTCTTGGCTCCCAGCTTGTAGTTGCCAGTTCTTCTGGAAGCAGGCGTGGCGAAGCAGCTGTGATGAGCCATGGGTTCTCAATAGGACGAGTGTGATATATTTGCAGAGAGGAAGGCTGCAGACAGATCTTCAAGGTCCAGGTAAAATAAGCAAAGGATTGAATAAAAGCCAAAGGTTGGTTGTGTTAGTTTGCTGGCTGTTGAAATGGCCCCAGGTCATTTTCAACATTTCTAATTTGGATTTGTTTGAGTAAAAAATGAATGTGTTACCTCCAGCGTAGGCTCTCCAATGCATCTCCATGTGCTCCCATCTCTTTGTTGTATATCGGGTTCTATTAACTGAAGACAGAATCATAACACAGTAGTAAAACATTTAGAGGCGTAGTTAGCCAGCTTCAGGAGTTTTCAACTCTGCTGTTGACTTTTCTGGTAACTGTAGGCAAGGCAACACAATCCACTTACTCCACTTTCCACTTTCTTTTCCTCTCTGAGGAAAAGATGATATTTTTTTTTTTTTTTTTTTCTTCTCATTTTGAAAATAGCCTTGAATGAAGAGAGTTATGCATGTGGCATGTAGGATTCATTACTTTACCTTTCTCTTCTGCTGTCTTTCGCGTACTAGTCTTTTTAAAATTTTTTTGTCGCTGTTCTCCATTCAGTAGGTTTGAAAGAATTCTAATTGTTGAGATGATGGTTCTTTGAAGGCTCACTTAGCCCACCTTTTGGGTGAAGGAAAGAAGAAGACAAGGTCCTCTAGGAAGAGTAAAAAGCATACTTTCAAGAGACATTCAGAGATGTCTGCTGATGCCATGCAATTACCGTGTAATCAGCAGAAATGTGTTGGAAAAACACCCATCAGTGACTTCACAAGAAAGCCACACTCAAGACAGGTAAAGAACAGAAGCATAAAACCCCAAAGGTATGAAATGGACAGATTTTCATTGGGAATGAGCAACTCCTGAATTCTTGGTTCTAGAACTAGGGGCTTGTAATAAATAGACTGTCTCCTTGCCAAACGTAAATTTGGTGTCATGAACTGCTCACTGCCCGTTGAAGTGCAGGGCTAGTAGACTAATATTTGCCATGGCAGGCATATTGTATGGCTTTCCTGTTAAAAAGAAATTGGTTTTGCTCATAGCAATCTAGATATGTACCCAGTCTGACACCTATTTTTTAGGCTATATTTCCAAGTAAATGGCTTCCACGATGATGCAGTAAGTTTATGTCATGAACAGGAATGAAGTGATTGCATGCATCCTTTTTTACCCTAATCCAGCTGCTGAATAATGAGACAGAGACTCTCACTGACGCCAAGGAGTGCCCGTGCTTTTGGGAAAAGCACTGGGCAGATAAAGCCTATTTCCACATTTCTTGCTAGCGTCTCCTTCAAAGTTCATGGGTTTGCTCATCTTTTAGAGCTGTTCTAGATGTCTTTGTAGTTTACATGTACTAAATGTAGCAGGTATTGCTTTCATGGCGTCCTACTAGATTTGAAGTTGGGATCTACTCAGGCTTCAATGTCTCAGAAGAAGCAACGTTGATTCTTTGAATTCCGTTCTTGAACGTGAGAATGCTACTTATGTAGTTAATGAATTAATTAAATCGAATTCACTTGAATGGAAAAATTGTCTTGTTCATGTAGATTTTAACTTGGGAAATTGATATTTGAGTTCTACTTTTCATTGTTGTTGCTTTTCTGTATTGTTTGATTGCACAGATAGCAGATGTACTGACCAAGTATTGTGTGAAACTGGAGGAAATGTCCTTCCTCTTGGCAGCTGATGTTCACAAGCTCATTAACGCTAAGGCCATGGTAAATGTTTTACCTGGGGCAAGATAGCAGTCTGAATATTCCTAGAATGTCTTTCTTTCCCCAGATGAAATTCATTTTTTCTGCCTATCAATCACTGAAATATAGAAGAAATTTCTACTTGGCAGGGTATTGGTTATCATTTGTGTTCTTTTCTCCCCTCATTTTCTGTAGAAGAGACAATCTTTGGTTTGTTTTTGCATGTTGAAGCAGAGGAAGAAGAAGATGAGGAGAGGATTCCTTGTAAAAGTGAAGAAAATGAGCATGCAGAACAGGGACTAAGCATTATGCAGGTAAGCGAGCAAGAGAATAAGTTTGAAAGTGAAGGCAGTTTTGTCCAAAAGAAGGAGGAATAGGACGTCTTTTTGCTGAGAATGAATAGAAAGGTTTTTTGCATTTAGTTTGTATACGAAGCGCACAGGGCTCTAGATCCTTTTGTGGGAAAATGGAGTGTGTAAAGTTGCCAATCATTTTGGAGCGAATTTGGAGGGTGAATTTGGGGTGCCAGGTGAATTTTGGGTCGAATTCTGGGGATTTGGGGTTTCCCAGGTGAATTTCTGAGGTGAAAAGGTTCAAAAAGGTTTTTTTTTGAAAGCAAGTTAAAGCCAGAAGGTTATTGAAAATTAATAGATGTGATGCAAGTAGGTAATATGCAGACGATACACAGCGAGACAAATCATGGGAAAAATACAGTGGTAACACATGAGTGTGTGAGGATGGGATCAGTATAGCTAAGGCTCAGTTGAAGCTGAATTTGGAAAAGCATGCCAAAACTAAGAATAATAAAGGCACCTACGGGTATTTCAGTGGGAAAAGGAAGATGAAAAGAAACCTATCACACCTCCCCTATTCCCCCCCCCCCCCCCCCCCATAAGCCAGACAGGACTAGTGACAACAGACAAGGAGAAGGCTGAGGTACTCAACAAGTGTTGGTCTCAATTTTTACTGCCAGTCACTATTTCCACATCTCTCAGGTTATTGGACTGGTGGACTTGATTCTAACCCATAGTAGCAGGTCAGCTTTCAGACCACTTGAGGAACCTGAGCATGCAAGACCATGGCACCCACCCAGAGGCATGTCAGGGCCCTGAGAGAACTGGCAGCTGTAGTTGCTAAGGTGCTTCCTCCATCATATTTGAGAAATCAAGGCAACCAGCTGAAGTCTCCAGACACTGTGTTGTATTGACTCCAATCCTCTTGGTCTTTTTTGTAAATCTTAGAGCTCTGAGTCAATTTCTGCAGAGGATTCCCAATGCAGTTTCAAAAATGGAATCTTTGTTACTGGTCCTCATGTTGATCTTGGATATTTCCATTTTCTGCACTCCTTTATTTTCGAAACATTTGTAATGACTGAAAAGAAAGCTGAGACGAGGCATTATGCTCTTTCCAGTGATAGAAATGGACCTGTATTCTTTTCAGACAAATATATTTTTGCTGTGTCTAAGCACATGTGCATACCTGTGTTTGATTTATGTGTCCAGGTTTTGGCAGTGGGGCAGCCACAGGGCCGTCCTGTGACAATGGCCCAGGTGCTGCCCCGTCCCGCTTTCTTCCAACTGGCTCCACTTCAGGATGTCCTCCCTGCTGAGAGAAGAGGCCGGGACAGCACCTTTAGAAATGTGACTTTCTGGGTTTTTTTTGTTTCGTTTTGTTTTGTTATTTTTAAAGTTACTAAAAACCTTCACCCTGATTTTTTGTGTTGGGTTTGGGGCTTTTTTTTTCAGTTTTGGGTGGGTTTTTTGGTGGGCTTTTTTGGGGGCTTTTTTTGTCTCTTTGGGGATTATTGGTTGGGGGGTTTTGTGTGTTTGTTTGGTCTGCTTTTTTTGTTTGTTTTTTTATTACGGTTTTGTAGAGTTTTTTTAAGCAAATTGATTGGAAAACTGAATAGTCCTCCACTATAGTCTCCTGGATTCACCTGAGACTCTTCCTAGGCATCTCCCTGATCTTTTTTGCAATGAGTCTCACATCATTCTCCTGAAGAAACTGTCTGCTTATGGTTTGCATGGGTGGGCTGTTTGCTGGGTGACAAACTGGGTGATGGCCAGGCCCACAGAGTGGTGGGAAATAGAGTTCATCCAGCTGGTCCCCAAGGCTCAGTCTTGGGCCCAGTCCTGTTTAATATCTTGCTCAGTGATCTGGACAAGGGGATAGAGTACACGCCCAGGAAGTTCACAGATGATGCAAAGTTGGCTGGTAGCGTTTTTTTTCTTCTGGAGGACAGCAGGCTCTGCTTCTTCTTCCTCCTGTTCCGAGGTCGCTGCTCCCTCTTCATCCCTCATTAAGTGTGCTGATTTTGTCACTTGGATGAGAAAACAAACAATTTTAGCAACAATACTGGTGGCAGGGTACAAGAAAGGAAGAGTTCACATGAATCCCCCCCCCAACAACAGACAATACCTGATGGCTCCTCTGCCCAGCTTACTGACTACACCGGAACCCATTGTCCCCCAAAGATACTCCCTTCTCCCTGCCCCCAGCCATGATGTGAGATGGAATAGAATAACTAAGATTAAGATTCTCCCTATATAACTCCATCATACTTCGATTCTGGGAAAAACAAATCTTGAAGTTCTATCATTTCAGATCATTTGAATTTGAATTGGCATACTAAAAAGTCTAGCCAGAAACTCATGACAATATTAATAGCCCATTCTAGAATGTCCGAGATGATAGACACTTCTTTCAAGAGAATGTGATACCTCACGTGACTTCTCCAGAATTTAAATGAACAGCGGGAGTAGTCTACAAGATTCTTGCTGCCATCTGGATTTCCTGGTTTTTGGCTGGTCTATGTAAGCCAACCAGCTTTTCAGCAGAGGGAATATTAGTGTGATACTTGATGGTATGTGAGATGGAACACAGTAATTTATGGCTTTTTGCATAGTGATGAAGCTGTAAAGAAAGCTCCGTAATGCTCTGACAAGGAGGCTGCTGGACTTCAAGCAGCAAAGGCCCAAAACGAACCAGTGAAAAGGTGTCATTGAAAAAAAAAAAAAAAAAAAAAAAAAAAGCCAGGTGGGGAGCAAAGTGATACTTAAGGGCAGTTTACTGAAAGAGGAAATCTAGTGAAAAAAAGGTCCAAGAGTGAAGGAATAACAGGGAAAATGAAACTAAGGAAGGAAATCAATCTCAGCTAATCATTTCAGAAGCTAACAAGTTGTCATTGCAATGATGCATAAAGTGAGAAATTATAAATATGTCTGCGCCAAAATCTGAATTATGAACTTTATTGCATTCTGTCTTTCACGGAATCATACAACAGTCTGTGATTAAAGATCACCTAGTCCTACTTCCTTGCCAGGTAGATCTTACAGTAGATCAAATTGCTCAAGACTAGCCAAACTGATAAGGAGCACTCTCAATGATGGGGCATCCACAACTTCTCTGGAACAGCCGTTTGAGTGTCTCACCAGCTTCATTGTAGAAAAGCTTTTCCTTTTAGCCAATCTAAACCTAGTCTCAGTTTGAAAGCATGTCCCCTTGTCCTTTCTCTGCAAACCTTCCTAAAAAGTCTTTCTCCATTGGTCTTATACCCTCTTTACATATTCAAAGGCCACAATACTGTCTCTCCAGAAACCTCTCTTCTCCAGGCTAAAAGATCCTATTTTTCACAAGAACCAGGTCATAAACTGAAATGGAAGACATCTCAGGAGATCAGATCATCCAACAGCTCAGCGTAAGAATAGCTCTGAAGTCAGATCAACTAGCTTAGGGCTGTGTCTGTTTGAATTTTGAAAATTAGCAGGACTTGAAATGCTTCAAGGAAGAGAACTCTGGGTGGCTCCAGAAACAGCCTGAGAAACTCGAGCAAACTCGAAACCTCAGAAACTACCACTGCTTTCTCTCCCTCAGCCCAAGCAGTCCCAAAGAAGAAGTGTTCCCAGCAGGCTGGGATAGCACGCATATACACTACATATACATGACAGGCATCGCCAGCAGCCACATCCTGCTCCTTTCTGTGGCTGGCAAGAGTGAGACTGGATGTTTACATGTGGGCAACCTGGGTCCCTCCAGCAGCTCACACACTCAGCCTGCCCAGTGACCCCACTGAATTCCAGTATTCGCAGTGTGCCAAGGCCACAGCACTACTCCGCTTGCTGGCACAGACCATCACACGCCTCCTAAATCAGTCAGGACTCCCCTGGTCCCACAGCCAGCACCCCACTTGCTCTCCCCCAGGCCACTGCCATTGTTCACCAACTTCTCCACTTTGATCTTTGCTGGTGCTCTCAACACTGGCACACCCAGATGTTCTGCAGCTGTTGTCTCCTGGTGGAAAGGACTTGTAAAGCCGTGTTTCCACACAGGACTTCCACAACCTTTCAAAGCAACCTTTTCTGGGGTATGAACAATCTCATTCAAATGTCAACATTTCTTTTCCCATATGTGAAATCAGAATTTCCTTCTTCCGGGCATGCCCAAAACAAGGCACAAACTACATTGTGCCTTCTGTTTCACATGCTGAGTCGTTTGTAAACAATGCTAGGAGAATACCTGTTTTGATCCAAGCTAATCTCTGGCCCTTATAGTGCTTTCGGTAGTTAGTTTTGCTTTGCTATTTACTTGATGTCCCATTGAATTGTTGAATCATAAACAGACTATCTGTCTGTATAGCAGCATAGCAGTGATGAATAAATGCAAGAGAAGGAGCAAGGTGATTGTTTGCTAGACTCTTCCTAGAAACTGAGAAATCTGTTACTTAATGCTGACCACAGCAGATGGAGGAAGCATCCTACATGATGTCAAAGCAATGAAGCTGTAATCACTTTTATGATTACAGTCAAGGCACTGCTTTTGCCACCATAAGTGGAGTGCAGGGAATCTTAAAAGACGACACTCTAACTGTTGTCCATGCTCACTGAGAAAATAATGCTTTTACAGCAGAGCAGGTCTCACCGCAGCTAAATCATGGCTTCAACTGTACACCGCCTTCAAAAAAGCCCACAAAAACACAAATGAAAGGATTTGGAACCCAAGGGAATCTCGGATTGTGACATCAGCTCACTTTGGATTCTTTCCAAAGTCTCAATTCCATTTTCTTCCCAGCCAATTATCCCACCTAACCTGAGATGTAACTTATGGATATCTAACACATCTAGTTACCTTAGAATTAGATTGCCACTAGGCAAAAAGACAGAAACAAGCAGTTAAGTTCAGACTGAAACCAAGGGTGTTTAGAACAGCAATACTTGGACGTAACTATTCTTGATCAAACCAAAACTTTTAGGACTTACCCATGTATTTTTGGAGGTGGAAAAAGTCCCTAGGGAGCTCACACTCAGTGCCTGGAGAGACGCTCTCGCTGGTTTTTCAAGGACCGATTCGTCACAGCAGAGGCAGCAGAGCACAAGATGGCCGAAGAGAAGGGGCAGTGTAGAATTCTCGGTCTGTCTCTGTCTCCACTCAGTGTAGAACGTCCTTGTCCTGGCACATTGTCGTGTGCGATACGTCCCTCCGGGTCTTCGGTCCTTGCGAAGCTCTATGTACTGCGAGCGCAGCTACTTGAAGCTGAGACGGACCGCGGAGCTAGCAGCGAATTCGGAGAGCGCTAAGCACGAAGTCAAGAAGCGAGACGTGTCCCTGCAACGCGGTGCTAAGAGCAGCTTCCTGGCGGCGGGGGCGAGCCCCGGCCACAAGACATTCTCGTCCTAGCAACGGATCTCTGTGAAGGGCGTAGGCGAAAAGCTTTCGATTTCCATTCGAACTGCGAGAAAGGCAGACTGTTACACGGAGCTCTGAGAACAAAGGTGCACGCCCTAGGCGGGCTTGGGCAGAAGCAGCGTTCTCGAGCTCTTGGCTGCCCGCACACTGCTGGGTATGTGGCGCCCCTGCGGCGGCTTCTGGCCGCCGGCAAGTGAAAGCGGAGCCAGGCGTGGGCGAGGGCGGTGAACGAAGCGGCTATGTGCCGTCCTTGTGTGCACCACGTTAGAGGCTACTAGGAGAGGAAGGTGGTTGACTCTCGCTTGCCTTCCCAAGTGCCCTTAGCAGTCGGAAGGAGCAAGCTGAAGCACTGCTGCTTGTGCTGCTCCTTGGTTCCCTTGCAGCCCGCTCTGAAAGCATTGGCGGTCACTTCTAGGCGCCGAGTTGCACACACACAGCACCACGCTAAGTGCCGCGGAGAAGGGAAATCCAGAGTGCAGCGAGGAGATTGACGTGGCTTACGTGCAGTAAGGAGAAGGTGAACCTAAGCACAGCCTCTTCAATCTGGCCGCCTCTGCTCTGGTTGCAACTTTTGCAAGTCAGCAAAGGGAGACGCGAGTATGTAGAACGGAGGGCAGCGAGACGCCGTGTGTTATGCGCCCTTTCAGGGCTGCTGACAAGGGGCTACTTTAAGAACGCCTTCTTCGTCCTCGCGTCCTTCTCGCTTCGCTCTAGCTGCAAGGAGTACAGCACAGCGAAGGAGTGAGGACGGGCACTGCCCCAGCTATTGCCCTGGCGTGCAACGGCTGTGTGCTGCTTTTCCAAGCAGCAAGAGCACTGAGAAGTGAAAGCGATTGTGAAGGAGCTCTTTGGCTGCTCGTGTGCTCTTCGCTGCACTGCGCCGCTCGCAAGCGGCTTCGTTCTTCGGCGTCTGCCGTCCGGAGAGAGCTGAACTGCAGCGGTCAGTTTCAGCTCTGCCCAACAGCGCGCTCTCAGTTCTGCGGACAAGCACGCCCTGTTGCCTTGGCTCCGAGTGCAAAGTCCCTAGCGAGCACTCACTCAGTGCAATGCACCCAGAAAGACGCTCTCGCTCGTCTTTCAAGGAGCGATTCCTAACAGCAGAAGCAGCAGAGGCACAAACAGGATGACGAGAAGGGACAATGTAGAACACGTCTCTGTCCTGGCACATTGTCGTGTGCGATACGTCCCTCCGGGTCTTCGGTCCTTGCGAAGCTCTATGTACTGCGAGCGCAGCTACTTGCAGCTGAGAAGGACCGCGGAGCTAGCAGCGAATTCGGAGAGCGCTAAGCACGAAGTCAAGAAGCGAGACGTGTCCCTGCAACGCGGTGCTAAGAGCAGCTTCCTCGCGGCGGGGGCGAGCTCCGGCCACAAGACATTCTCGTCCTAGCAACGGATCTCTGTGAAGGGCGTAGGCGAAAAGCTTTCGATTTCCATTCGAACTGCGAGAAAGGCAGACTGTTACACGGAGCTCTGAGAACAAAGGTGCACGCCCTAGGCGGGCTTGGGCAGAAGCAGCGTTCTCGAGCTCTTGGCTGCCGCACACTGCTGGGTATGTGGCGCCCCTGCGGCGGCTTCTGGCCGCCGGCAAGTGAAAGCGGAGCCAGGCGTGGGCGAGGGTGGTGAACGAAGCGGCTATGTGCCGTCCTTGTGTGCACCACGTTAGAGGCTACTAGGAGAGGAAGGTGGTTGACTCTCGCTTGCCTTCCCAAGTGCCCTTAGCAGTCGGAAGGAGCAAGCTGAAGCACTGCTGCTTGTGCTGCTCCTTGGTTCCCTTGCAGCCCGCTGTGAAAGCATTGGCAGTCGCTTCTAGGCGCCGAGTTGCACACACACAGCACCACGCTAAGTGCCGCGGAGAAGGGAAATCCAGAGTGCAGCGAGGAGCTTGACGTGGCTTACGTGCAGTAAGGAGAAGGTGAACCTAAGCACAGCCTCTTCAATCTGGCCGCCTCTGCTCTGGTAGCAACTTTTGCAAGTCAGCAAAGGAAGACGCGAGTATGTAGAGCGGAGGGCAGCTAGACGCCTAGTGTTATGCGCCCTTTCAGGGCTGCTGCCAGGGGGCTACTTTAAGAGCGCCTTGTCCTTCTTCCTCGCGTCCATCTGGCTTCGCTTTAGCTGCAAGGAGTACAGCACAGCGAAGGCGTGAGGACGGGCACTGCCCCAGCTTTTGCCCTGGCCTGCCTGTGCTCCGCCTTTAGCTGCACACCAGAACAATGGCATTTCTTTCCCGCAAGGTAAAAAGGGTTTTAGTGTAGCCTTAGGAATGGCAAGTGCCTAGGCATTAAGTTGAGCGACCACGTATGAGGGAGTCTTTAGAGGTTTCCTCCCCCATGGCGCAGGTTTATTCTCATTTTCGTGCTGAACTGAAAAGTCCGGGCATGGCAAGTCTGCCCTGCCTTGCGCAGAGACGAACACAAATGTGGGGCTATGATCCTCTGTGTTCGGAGCTCTGCTTCCGGGTGTGTGGGCCGCCATGAGCCCGCAGCAGCCGCCGAGGACAGTGTGGATTGTGGATGAGGCTGGGCTGGCCCCCCGCCCCCCCGCTGGTCTGACAGCGGCAGGAGCTGCGTCGGAGCGGCATTGCCTGAGGGCCCCATGGGGGGCGGGGAGAGAGCCGGGAGTGACCCCGAACGACACCGGAAGCGATATCCGTAGGGCCCGGAAGGCCAGCGTTGCCATCGAGTTTGGCCGGTAGGAGGCTTCTAAGGTGCTTTGAAAGGTGGAGCTTCTTTGCTCTAGGACAGTCTGGGAGAGCTGAGGGTGTCCAATCTGGAGAACAGAAGGCTCCAGGGAGACCTTCGAGCCCCTTGCAGTGCCTGCTGGGGCTCCAAGATAGCTGGGGAGGGACTTTGGAAAAGGTTCTGGACTCGCAGGACAAGGGGGAATAGCTTCAAACTGCCAGAGGGCTGGGGTAGATGGGATATTGGAAAGGAATTCTTCCTTGTGTGGGTGCTGAGGCCTGGCACATGTTGCTCAAAGAGGCTGTGTAGGAGCCCCATGGCAGGAAGTGTCCAGGGCCAGGCTGGAGCAGACATGGAGCAACCTGGACTAGTGGAAAAGTGTCCCTGCCCATGTCAGGATGTGGGAAGAAGAGACTCTGTCTCTAAGGTCGCTTCCAGTCCAAACCATTCTGGGATTCTAGGATTCATGGAAGGCCCTTTTCCAAGTGAAGTGTTGTATCTCTTGGCTCCCAGCTTGTAGTTGCCAGTTCTTCTGGAAGCAGGCGTGGCGAAGCAGCTGTGATGAGCCATGGGTTCTCAATAGGACGAGTGTGATATATTTGCAGAGAGGAAGGCTGCAGACAGATCTTCAAGGTCCAGGTAAAATAAGCAAAGGATTGAATAAAAGCCAAAGGTTGGTTGTGTTAGTTTGCTGGCTGTTGAAATGGCCCCAGGTCATTTTCAACATTTCTAATTTGGATTTGTTTGAGTAAAAAATGAA
Source organism: Sturnus vulgaris (assembly GCF_052056855.1). Lineage (NCBI taxonomy): Eukaryota > Metazoa > Chordata > Aves > Passeriformes > Sturnidae > Sturnus > Sturnus vulgaris. The sequence continues at coordinate 1,441,425 of NC_142265.1, read as the reverse complement.
TGTGTTACCTCCAGCGTAGGCTCTCCAATGCATCTCCATGTGCTCCCATCTCTTTGTTGTATATCGGGTTCTATTAACTGAAGACAGAATCATAACACAGTAGTAAAACATTTAGAGGCGTAGTTAGCCAGCTTCAGGAGTTTTCAACTCTGCTGTTGACTTTTCTGGTAACTGTAGGCAAGGCAACACAATCCACTTACTCCACTTTCCACTTTCTTTTCCTCTCTGAGGAAAAGATGATATTTTTTTTTTTTTTTTTTTCTTCTCATTTTGAAAATAGCCTTGAATGAAGAGAGTTATGCATGTGGCATGTAGGATTCATTACTTTACCTTTCTCTTCTGCTGTCTTTCGCGTACTAGTCTTTTTAAAATTTTTTTGTCGCTGTTCTCCATTCAGTAGGTTTGAAAGAATTCTAATTGTTGAGATGATGGTTCTTTGAAGGCTCACTTAGCCCACCTTTTGGGTGAAGGAAAGAAGAAGACAAGGTCCTCTAGGAAGAGTAAAAAGCATACTTTCAAGAGACATTCAGAGATGTCTGCTGATGCCATGCAATTACCGTGTAATCAGCAGAAATGTGTTGGAAAAACACCCATCAGTGACTTCACAAGAAAGCCACACTCAAGACAGGTAAAGAACAGAAGCATAAAACCCCAAAGGTATGAAATGGACAGATTTTCATTGGGAATGAGCAACTCCTGAATTCTTGGTTCTAGAACTAGGGGCTTGTAATAAATAGACTGTCTCCTTGCCAAACGTAAATTTGGTGTCATGAACTGCTCACTGCCCGTTGAAGTGCAGGGCTAGTAGACTAATATTTGCCATGGCAGGCATATTGTATGGCTTTCCTGTTAAAAAGAAATTGGTTTTGCTCATAGCAATCTAGATATGTACCCAGTCTGACACCTATTTTTTAGGCTATATTTCCAAGTAAATGGCTTCCACGATGATGCAGTAAGTTTATGTCATGAACAGGAATGAAGTGATTGCATGCATCCTTTTTTACCCTAATCCAGCTGCTGAATAATGAGACAGAGACTCTCACTGACGCCAAGGAGTGCCCGTGCTTTTGGGAAAAGCACTGGGCAGATAAAGCCTATTTCCACATTTCTTGCTAGCGTCTCCTTCAAAGTTCATGGGTTTGCTCATCTTTTAGAGCTGTTCTAGATGTCTTTGTAGTTTACATGTACTAAATGTAGCAGGTATTGCTTTCATGGCGTCCTACTAGATTTGAAGTTGGGATCTACTCAGGCTTCAATGTCTCAGAAGAAGCAACGTTGATTCTTTGAATTCCGTTCTTGAACGTGAGAATGCTACTTATGTAGTTAATGAATTAATTAAATCGAATTCACTTGAATGGAAAAATTGTCTTGTTCATGTAGATTTTAACTTGGGAAATTGATATTTGAGTTCTACTTTTCATTGTTGTTGCTTTTCTGTATTGTTTGATTGCACAGATAGCAGATGTACTGACCAAGTATTGTGTGAAACTGGAGGAAATGTCCTTCCTCTTGGCAGCTGATGTTCACAAGCTCATTAACGCTAAGGCCATGGTAAATGTTTTACCTGGGGCAAGATAGCAGTCTGAATATTCCTAGAATGTCTTTCTTTCCCCAGATGAAATTCATTTTTTCTGCCTATCAATCACTGAAATATAGAAGAAATTTCTACTTGGCAGGGTATTGGTTATCATTTGTGTTCTTTTCTCCCCTCATTTTCTGTAGAAGAGACAATCTTTGGTTTGTTTTTGCATGTTGAAGCAGAGGAAGAAGAAGATGAGGAGAGGATTCCTTGTAAAAGTGAAGAAAATGAGCATGCAGAACAGGGACTAAGCATTATGCAGGTAAGCGAGCAAGAGAATAAGTTTGAAAGTGAAGGCAGTTTTGTCCAAAAGAAGGAGGAATAGGACGTCTTTTTGCTGAGAATGAATAGAAAGGTTTTTTGCATTTAGTTTGTATACGAAGCGCACAGGGCTCTAGATCCTTTTGTGGGAAAATGGAGTGTGTAAAGTTGCCAATCATTTTGGAGCGAATTTGGAGGGTGAATTTGGGGTGCCAGGTGAATTTTGGGTCGAATTCTGGGGATTTGGGGTTTCCCAGGTGAATTTCTGAGGTGAAAAGGTTCAAAAAGGTTTTTTTTTGAAAGCAAGTTAAAGCCAGAAGGTTATTGAAAATTAATAGATGTGATGCAAGTAGGTAATATGCAGACGATACACAGCGAGACAAATCATGGGAAAAATACAGTGGTAACACATGAGTGTGTGAGGATGGGATCAGTATAGCTAAGGCTCAGTTGAAGCTGAATTTGGAAAAGCATGCCAAAACTAAGAATAATAAAGGCACCTACGGGTATTTCAGTGGGAAAAGGAAGATGAAAAGAAACCTATCACACCTCCCCTATTCCCCCCCCCCCCCCCCCCCCATAAGCCAGACAGGACTAGTGACAACAGACAAGGAGAAGGCTGAGGTACTCAACAAGTGTTGGTCTCAATTTTTACTGCCAGTCACTATTTCCACATCTCTCAGGTTATTGGACTGGTGGACTTGATTCTAACCCATAGTAGCAGGTCAGCTTTCAGACCACTTGAGGAACCTGAGCATGCAAGACCATGGCACCCACCCAGAGGCATGTCAGGGCCCTGAGAGAACTGGCAGCTGTAGTTGCTAAGGTGCTTCCTCCATCATATTTGAGAAATCAAGGCAACCAGCTGAAGTCTCCAGACACTGTGTTGTATTGACTCCAATCCTCTTGGTCTTTTTTGTAAATCTTAGAGCTCTGAGTCAATTTCTGCAGAGGATTCCCAATGCAGTTTCAAAAATGGAATCTTTGTTACTGGTCCTCATGTTGATCTTGGATATTTCCATTTTCTGCACTCCTTTATTTTCGAAACATTTGTAATGACTGAAAAGAAAGCTGAGACGAGGCATTATGCTCTTTCCAGTGATAGAAATGGACCTGTATTCTTTTCAGACAAATATATTTTTGCTGTGTCTAAGCACATGTGCATACCTGTGTTTGATTTATGTGTCCAGGTTTTGGCAGTGGGGCAGCCACAGGGCCGTCCTGTGACAATGGCCCAGGTGCTGCCCCGTCCCGCTTTCTTCCAACTGGCTCCACTTCAGGATGTCCTCCCTGCTGAGAGAAGAGGCCGGGACAGCACCTTTAGAAATGTGACTTTCTGGGTTTTTTTTGTTTCGTTTTGTTTTGTTATTTTTAAAGTTACTAAAAACCTTCACCCTGATTTTTTGTGTTGGGTTTGGGGCTTTTTTTTTCAGTTTTGGGTGGGTTTTTTGGTGGGCTTTTTTGGGGGCTTTTTTTGTCTCTTTGGGGATTATTGGTTGGGGGGTTTTGTGTGTTTGTTTGGTCTGCTTTTTTTGTTTGTTTTTTTATTACGGTTTTGTAGAGTTTTTTTAAGCAAATTGATTGGAAAACTGAATAGTCCTCCACTATAGTCTCCTGGATTCACCTGAGACTCTTCCTAGGCATCTCCCTGATCTTTTTTGCAATGAGTCTCACATCATTCTCCTGAAGAAACTGTCTGCTTATGGTTTGCATGGGTGGGCTGTTTGCTGGGTGACAAACTGGGTGATGGCCAGGCCCACAGAGTGGTGGGAAATAGAGTTCATCCAGCTGGTCCCCAAGGCTCAGTCTTGGGCCCAGTCCTGTTTAATATCTTGCTCAGTGATCTGGACAAGGGGATAGAGTACACGCCCAGGAAGTTCACAGATGATGCAAAGTTGGCTGGTAGCGTTTTTTTTCTTCTGGAGGACAGCAGGCTCTGCTTCTTCTTCCTCCTGTTCCGAGGTCGCTGCTCCCTCTTCATCCCTCATTAAGTGTGCTGATTTTGTCACTTGGATGAGAAAACAAACAATTTTAGCAACAATACTGGTGGCAGGGTACAAGAAAGGAAGAGTTCACATGAATCCCCCCCCCAACAACAGACAATACCTGATGGCTCCTCTGCCCAGCTTACTGACTACACCGGAACCCATTGTCCCCCAAAGATACTCCCTTCTCCCTGCCCCCAGCCATGATGTGAGATGGAATAGAATAACTAAGATTAAGATTCTCCCTATATAACTCCATCATACTTCGATTCTGGGAAAAACAAATCTTGAAGTTCTATCATTTCAGATCATTTGAATTTGAATTGGCATACTAAAAAGTCTAGCCAGAAACTCATGACAATATTAATAGCCCATTCTAGAATGTCCGAGATGATAGACACTTCTTTCAAGAGAATGTGATACCTCACGTGACTTCTCCAGAATTTAAATGAACAGCGGGAGTAGTCTACAAGATTCTTGCTGCCATCTGGATTTCCTGGTTTTTGGCTGGTCTATGTAAGCCAACCAGCTTTTCAGCAGAGGGAATATTAGTGTGATACTTGATGGTATGTGAGATGGAACACAGTAATTTATGGCTTTTTGCATAGTGATGAAGCTGTAAAGAAAGCTCCGTAATGCTCTGACAAGGAGGCTGCTGGACTTCAAGCAGCAAAGGCCCAAAACGAACCAGTGAAAAGGTGTCATTGAAAAAAAAAAAAAAAAAAAAAAAAAGCCAGGTAGGGAGCAAAGTGATACTTAAGGGCAGTTTACTGAAAGAAGAAATCTAGTGAAAAAAAGGTCCAAGAGTGAAGGAATAACAGGGAAAATGAAACTAAGGAAGGAAATCAATCTCAGCTAATCATTTCAGAAGCTAACAAGTTGTCATTGCAATGATGCATAAAGTGAGAAATTATAAATATGTCTGCGCCAAAATCTGAATTATGAACTTTATTGCATTCTGTCTTTCACGGAATCATACAACAGTCTGTGATTAAAGATCACCTAGTCCTACTTCCTTGCCAGGTAGATCTTACAGTAGATCAAATTGCTCAAGACTAGCCAAACTGATAAGGAGCACTCTCAATGATGGGGCATCCACAACTTCTCTGGAACAGCCGTTTGAGTGTCTCACCAGCTTCATTGTAGAAAAGCTTTTCCTTTTAGCCAATCTAAACCTAGTCTCAGTTTGAAAGCATGTCCCCTTGTCCTTTCTCTGCAAACCTTCCTAAAAAGTCTTTCTCCATTGGTCTTATACCCTCTTTACATATTCAAAGGCCACAATACTGTCTCTCCAGAAACCTCTCTTCTCCAGGCTAAAAGATCCTATTTTTCACAAGAACCAGGTCATAAACTGAAATGGAAGACATCTCAGGAGATCAGATCATCCAACAGCTCAGCGTAAGAATAGCTCTGAAGTCAGATCAACTAGCTTAGGGCTGTGTCTGTTTGAATTTTGAAAATTAGCAGGACTTGAAATGCTTCAAGGAAGAGAACTCTGGGTGGCTCCAGAAACAGCCTGAGAAACTCGAGCAAACTCGAAACCTCAGAAACTACCACTGCTTTCTCTCCCTCAGCCCAAGCAGTCCCAAAGAAGAAGTGTTCCCAGCAGGCTGGGATAGCACGCATATACACTACATATACATGACAGGCATCGCCAGCAGCCACATCCTGCTCCTTTCTGTGGCTGGCAAGAGTGAGACTGGATGTTTACATGTGGGCAACCTGGGTCCCTCCAGCAGCTCACACACTCAGCCTGCCCAGTGACCCCACTGAATTCCAGTATTCGCAGTGTGCCAAGGCCACAGCACTACTCCGCTTGCTGGCACAGACCATCACACGCCTCCTAAATCAGTCAGGACTCCCCTGGTCCCACAGCCAGCACCCCACTTGCTCTCCCCCAGGCCACTGCCATTGTTCACCAACTTCTCCACTTTGATCTTTGCTGGTGCTCTCAACACTGGCACACCCAGATGTTCTGCAGCTGTTGTCTCCTGGTGGAAAGGACTTGTAAAGCCGTGTTTCCACACAGGACTTCCACAACCTTTCAAAGCAACCTTTTCTGGGGTATGAACAATCTCATTCAAATGTCAACATTTCTTTTCCCATATGTGAAATCAGAATTTCCTTCTTCCGGGCATGCCCAAAACAAGGCACAAACTACATTGTGCCTTCTGTTTCACATGCTGAGTCGTTTGTAAACAATGCTAGGAGAATACCTGTTTTGATCCAAGCTAATCTCTGGCCCTTATAGTGCTTTCGGTAGTTAGTTTTGCTTTGCTATTTACTTGATGTCCCATTGAATTGTTGAATCATAAACAGACTATCTGTCTGTATAGCAGCATAGCAGTGATGAATAAATGCAAGAGAAGGAGCAAGGTGATTGTTTGCTAGACTCTTCCTAGAAACTGAGAAATCTGTTACTTAATGCTGACCACAGCAGATGGAGGAAGCATCCTACATGATGTCAAAGCAATGAAGCTGTAATCACTTTTATGATTACAGTCAAGGCACTGCTTTTGCCACCATAAGTGGAGTGCAGGGAATCTTAAAAGACGACACTCTAACTGTTGTCCATGCTCACTGAGAAAATAATGCTTTTACAGCAGAGCAGGTCTCACCGCAGCTAAATCATGGCTTCAACTGTACACCGCCTTCAAAAAAGCCCACAAAAACACAAATGAAAGGATTTGGAACCCAAGGGAATCTCGGATTGTGACATCAGCTCACTTTGGATTCTTTCCAAAGTCTCAATTCCATTTTCTTCCCAGCCAATTATCCCACCTAACCTGAGATGTAACTTATGGATATCTAACACATCTAGTTACCTTAGAATTAGATTGCCACTAGGCAAAAAGACAGAAACAAGCAGTTAAGTTCAGACTGAAACCAAGGGTGTTTAGAACAGCAATACTTGGACGTAACTATTCTTGATCAAACCAAAACTTTTAGGACTTACCCATGTATTTTTGGAGGTGGAAAAAGTCCCTAGGGAGCTCACACTCAGTGCCTGGAGAGACGCTCTCGCTGGTTTTTCAAGGACCGATTCGTCACAGCAGAGGCAGCAGAGCACAAGATGGCCGAAGAGAAGGGGCAGTGTAGAATTCTCGGTCTGTCTCTGTCTCCACTCAGTGTAGAACGTCCTTGTCCTGGCACATTGTCGTGTGCGATACGTCCCTCCGGGTCTTCGGTCCTTGCGAAGCTCTATGTACTGCGAGCGCAGCTACTTGAAGCTGAGACGGACCGCGGAGCTAGCAGCGAATTCGGAGAGCGCTAAGCACGAAGTCAAGAAGCGAGACGTGTCCCTGCAACGCGGTGCTAAGAGCAGCTTCCTGGCGGCGGGGGCGAGCCCCGGCCACAAGACATTCTCGTCCTAGCAACGGATCTCTGTGAAGGGCGTAGGCGAAAAGCTTTCGATTTCCATTCGAACTGCGAGAAAGGCAGACTGTTACACGGAGCTCTGAGAACAAAGGTGCACGCCCTAGGCTGGCTTGGGCAGAAGCAGCGTTCTCGAGCTCTTGGCTGCCCGCACACTGCTGGGTATGTGGCGCCCCTGCGGCGGCTTCTGGCCGCCGACAAGTGAAAGCGGAGCAAGGCGTGGGCGAGGGCGAGGGCGGTGAACGAAGCGGCTATGTGCCGTGCTTGTGTGCACCACGTTAGAGGCTACTAGGAGAGGAAGGTGGTTGACTCTCGCTTGCCTTCCCAAGTGCCCTTAGCAGTCGGAAGGAGCAAGCTGAAGCACTGCTGCTTGTGCTGCTCCTTGGTTCCCTTGCAGCCCGCTCTGAAAGCATTGGCGGTCGCTTCTAGGCGCCGAGTTGCACACACACAGCACCACGCTAAGTGCCACGGAGAAGGGAAATCCAGAGTGCAGCGAGGAGCTTGACGTGGCTTACGTGCAGTAAGGAGAAGGTGAACCTAAGCACAGCCTCTTCAATCTGGCCGCCTCTGCTCTGGTTGCAACTTTTGCAAGTCAGCAAAGGGAGACGCGAGTATGTAGAACGGAGGGCAGCTAGACGCCGTGTGTTATGCGCCCTTTCAGGGCTGCTGACAAGGGGCTACTTTAAGAACGCCTTCTTCGTCCTCGCGTCCTTCTCGCTTCGCTCTAGCTGCAAGGAGTACAGCACAGCGAAGGAGTGAGGACGGGCACTGCCCCAGCTTTTGCCCTGGCGTGCAACGGCTGTGTGCTGCTTTTCCAAGCAGCAAGAGCACTGAGAAGTGAAAGCGATTGTGAAGGAGCTCTTTGGCTTCTCGTGTGCTCTTCGCTGCACTGCGCCGCTCGCAAGCGGCTTCGTTCTTCGGCGTCTGCCGTCCGGAGAGAGCTGAACTGCAGCGGTCAGTTTCAGCTCTGCCCAACAGCGCGCTCTCAGTTCTGCGGACAAGCACGCCCTGTTGCCTTGGCTCCGAGTGCAAAGTCCCTAGCGAGCACTCACTCAGTGCAATGCACCCAGAAAGACGCTCTCGCTCGTCTTTCAAGGAGCGACTCCTAACAGCAGAAGCAGCAGAGGCACAAACTGGATGACGAGAAGGGACAATGTAGAACACGTCTCTGTCCTGGCACATTGTCGTGTGCGATACGTCCCTCCGGGTCTTCGGTCCTTGCGAAGCTCTATGTACTGCGAGCGCAGCTACTTGAAGCTGAGACGGACCGCGGAGCTAGCAGCGAATTCGGAGAGCGCTAAGCACGAAGTCAAGAAGCGAGACGTGTCCCTGCAACGCGGTGCTAAGAGCAGCTTCCTGGCGGCGGGGGCGAGCCCCGGCCACAAGACATTCTCGTCCTAGCAACGGATCTCTGTGAAGGGCGTAGGCGAAAAGCTTTCGATTTCCATTCGAACTGCGAGAAAGGCAGACTGTTACACGGAGCTCTGAGAACAAAGGTGCACGCCCTAGGCGGGCTTGGGCAGAAGCAGCGTTCTCGAGCTCTTGGCTGCCCGCACACTGCTGGGTATTTGGCGCCCCTGCGGCGGCTTCTGGCCGCCGGCAAGTGAAAGCGGAGCCAGGCGTGGGCGAGGGCGAGGGCGGTGAACGAAGCGGCAAAAGCGCCGTGCTTGTGTGCACCACGTTAGAGGCTACTAGGAGAGCAAGGTGGTTGACTCTCGCTTGCCTTCCCAAGTGCCCTTAGCAGTCGGAAGGAGCAAGCTGAAGCACTGCTGATTGTGCTGCTCCTTGATTCCCTTGCAGCCCGCTGTGAAAGCATTGGCGGTCACTTCTAGGCGCCGAGTTGCACACACACAGCACCACGCTAAGTGCCGCGGAGAAGGGAAATCCAGAGTGCAGCGAGGAGCTGGACGTGGCTTACGTGCAGTAAGGGGAAGGTGAACCTAAGCACTGCCTCTTCAATCTGGCCGCCTCTGCTCTGGTAGCAACTTTTGCGAGTCGGCAAAGGGAGCCGCGAGTATGTAGAACGGAGGGCAGCGAGACGCCGTGTGTTATGCGCCCTTTCAGGGCTGCTGACAAGGGGCTACTTTAAGAACGCCTTCTTCGTCCTCGCGTCCTTCTCGCTTCGCTCTAGCTGCAAGGAGTACAGCACAGCGAAGGAGTGAGGACGGGCACTGCCCCAGCTTTTGCCCTGGCGTGCAACGGCTGTGTGCTGCTTTTCCAAGCAGCAAGAGCACTGAGAAGTGAAAGCGATTGTGAAGGAGCTCTTTGGCTGCTCGTGTGCTCTTCGCTGCACTGCGCCGCTCGCAAGCGGCTTCGTTCTTCGGCGTCTGCCGTCCGGAGAGAGCTGAACTGCAGCGGTCAGTTTCAGCTCTGCCCAACAGCGCGCTCTCAGTTCTGCGGACAAGCACGCCCTGTTGCCTTGGCTCCGAGTGCAAAGTCCCTAGCGAGCACTCACTCAGTGCAATGCACCCAGAAAGACGCTCTCGCTCGTCTTTCAAGGAGCGATTCCTAACAGCAGAAGCAGCAGAGGCACAAACAGGATGACGAGAAGGGACAATGTAGAACACGTCTCTGTCCTGGCACATTGTCGTGTGCGATACGTCCCTCCGGGTCTTCGGTCCTTGCGAAGCTCTATGTACTGCGAGCGCAGCTACTTGAAGCTGAGACGGACCGCGGAGCTAGCAGCGAATTCGGAGAGCGCTGACCACGAAGTCAAGAAGCGAGACGTGTCCCTGCAACGCGGTGCTAAGAGCAGCTTCCTGGCGGCGGGGGCGAGCCCCGGCCACAAGACATTCTCGTCCTGGCAACGGATCTCTGTGAAGGGCGTAGGCGAAAAGCTTTCGTTTTCCATTCGAACTGCGAGAGACGCAGACGGTTACACGGAGCTCTGAGAACAAAGGTGCACGCCCTAGGCTGGCTTGGGCAGAAGAAGCGTTCTCGAGCTCTTGGCTGCCCGCACACTGCTGGGTATGTGGCGCCCCTGCAGCGGCTTCTGGCCGCCGGCAAGTGAAAGCGGAGCCAGGCGTGGGCGAGGGCGAGGGCGGTGAACGAAGCGGCTATGTGCCGTGCTTGTGTGCACCACGTTAGAGGCTACTAGGAGAGGAAGGTGGTTGACTCTCGCTTGCCTTCCCAAGTGCCCTTAGCAGTCGGAAGGAGCAAGCTGAAGCACTGCTGCTTGTGCTGCTCCTTGGTTCCCTTGCAGCCCGCTCTGAAAGCATTGGCGGTCGCTTCTAGGCGCCGAGTTGCACACACACAGCACCACGCTAAGTGCCACGGAGAAGGGAAATCCAGAGTGCAGCGAGGAGCTTGACGTGGCTTACGTGCAGTAAGGAGAAGGTGAACCTAAGCACAGCCTCTTCAATCTGGCCGCCTCTGCTCTGGTTGCAACTTTTGCAAGTCAGCAAAGGGAGACGCGAGTATGTAGAACGGAGGGCAGCTAGACGCCGTGTGTTATGCGCCCTTTCAGGGCTGCTGACAAGGGGCTACTTTAAGAACGCCTTCTTCGTCCTCGCGTCCTTCTCGCTTCGCTCTAGCTGCAAGGAGTACAGCACAGCGAAGGAGTGAGGACGGGCACTGCCCCAGCTTTTGCCCTGGCGTGCAACGGCTGTGTGCTGCTTTTCCAAGCAGCAAGAGCACTGAGAAGTGAAAGCGATTGTGAAGGAGCTCTTTGGCTTCTCGTGTGCTCTTCGCTGCACTGCGCCGCTCGCAAGCGGCTTCGTTCTTCGGCGTCTGCCGTCCGGAGAGAGCTGAACTGCAGCGGTCAGTTTCAGCTCTGCCCAACAGCGCGCTCTCAGTTCTGCGGACAAGCACGCCCTGTTGCCTTGGCTCCGAGTGCAAAGTCCCTAGCGAGCACTCACTCAGTGCAATGCACCCAGAAAGACGCTCTCGCTCGTCTTTCAAGGAGCGACTCCTAACAGCAGAAGCAGCAGAGGCACAAACTGGATGACGAGAAGGGACAATGTAGAACACGTCTCTGTCCTGGCACATTGTCGTGTGCGATACGTCCCTCCGGGTCTTCGGTCCTTGCGAAGCTCTATGTACTGCGAGCGCAGCTACTTGAAGCTGAGACGGACCGCGGAGCTAGCAGCGAATTCGGAGAGCGCTAAGCACGAAGTCAAGAAGCGAGACGTGTCCCTGCAACGCGGTGCTAAGAGCAGCTTCCTGGCGGCGGGGGCGAGCCCCGGCCACAAGACATTCTCGTCCTAGCAACGGATCTCTGTGAAGGGCGTAGGCGAAAAGCTTTCGATTTCCATTCGAACTGCGAGAAAGGCAGACTGTTACACGGAGCTCTGAGAACAAAGGTGCACGCCCTAGGCGGGCTTGGGCAGAAGCAGCGTTCTCGAGCTCTTGGCTGCCCGCACACTGCTGGGTATTTGGCGCCCCTGCGGCGGCTTCTGGCCGCCGGCAAGTGAAAGCGGAGCCAGGCGTGGGCGAGGGCGAGGGCGGTGAACGAAGCGGCAAAAGCGCCGTGCTTGTGTGCACCACGTTAGAGGCTACTAAGAGAGCAAGGTGGTTGACTCTCGCTTGCCTTCCCAAGTGCCCTTAGCAGTCGGAAGGAGCAAGCTGAAGCACTGCTGCTTGTGCTGCTCCTTGGTTCCCTTGCAGCCCGCTGTGAAAGCATTGGCGGTCGCTTCTAGGCGCCGAGTTGCACACACACAGCACCACGCTAAGTGCCACGGAGAAGGGAAATCCAGAGTGCAGCGAGGAGCTTGACGTGGCTTACGTGCAGTAAGGAGAAGGTGAACCTAAGCACAGCCTCTTCAATCTGGCCGCCTCTGCTCTGGTTGCAACTTTTGCAAGTCAGCAAAGGGAGACGCGAGTATGTAGAACGGAGGGCAGCTAGACGCCGTGTGTTATGCGCCCTTTCAGGGCTGCTGACAAGGGGCTACTTTAAGAACGCCTTCTTCGTCCTCGCGTCCTTCTCGCTTCGCTCTAGCTGCAAGGAGTACAGCACAGCGAAGGAGTGAGGACGGGCACTGCCCCAGCTTTTGCCCTGGCGTGCAACGGCTGTGTGCTGCTTTTCCAAGCAGCAAGAGCACTGAGAAGTGAAAGCGATTGTGAAGGAGCTCTTTGGCTGCTCGTGTGCTCTTCGCTGCACTGCGCTGCTCGCAAGCGGCTTCGTTCTTCGGCGTCTGCCGTCCGGAGAGAGCTGAACTGCAGCGGTCAGTTTCAGCTCTGCCCAACAGCGCGCTCTCAGTTCTGCGGACAAGCACGCCCTGTTGCCTTGGCTCCGAGTGCAAAGTCCCTAGCGAGCACTCACTCAGTGCAATGCACCCAGAAAGACGCTCTCGCTCGTCTTTCAAGGAGCGACTCCTAACAGCAGAAGCAGCAGAGGCACAAACTGGATGACGAGAAGGGACAATGTAGAACACGTCTCTGTCCTGGCACATTGTCGTGTGCGATACGTCCCTCCGGGTCTTCGGTCCTTGCGAAGCTCTATGTACTGCGAGCGCAGCTACTTGAAGCTGAGACGGACCGCGGAGCTAGCAGCGAATTCGGAGAGCGCTAAGCACGAAGTCAAGAAGCGAGACGTGTCCCTGCAACGCGGTGCTAAGAGCAGCTTCCTGGCGGCGGGGGCGAGCCCCGGCCACAAGACATTCTCGTCCTAGCAACGGATCTCTGTGAAGGGCGTAGGCGAAAAGCTTTCGATTTCCATTCGAACTGCGAGAAAGGCAGACTGTTACACGGATCTCTGAGAACAAAGGTGCACGCCCTAGGCGGGCTTGGGCAGAAGCAGCGTTCTCGAGCTCTTGGCTGCCCGCACACTGCTGGGTATGTGGCGCCCCTGCGGCGGCTTCTGGCCGCCGGCAAGTGAAAGCGGAGCCAGGCGTGGGCGAGGGCGAGGGCGGTGAACGAAGCGGCAAAAGCGCCGTGCTTGTGTGCACCACGTTAGAGGCTACTAGGAGAGCAAGGTGGTTGACTCTCGCTTGCCTTCCCAAGTGCCCTTAGCAGTCGGAAGGAGCAAGCTGAAGCACTGCTGATTGTGCTGCTCCTTGATTCCCTTGCAGCCCGCTGTGAAAGCATTGGCGGTCACTTCTAGGCGCCGAGTTGCACACACACAGCACCACGCTAAGTGCCGCGGAGAAGGGAAATCCAGAGTGCAGCGAGGAGCTGGACGTGGCTTACGTGCAGTAAGGGGAAGGTGAACCTAAGCACTGCCTCTTCAATCTGGCCGCCTCTGCTCTGGTAGCAACTTTTGCGAGTCGGCAAAGGGAGCCGCGAGTATGTAGAACGGAGGGCAGCGAGACGCCGTGTGTTATGCGCCCTTTCAGGGCTGCTGACAAGGGGCTACTTTAAGAACGCCTTCTTCGTCCTCGCGTCCTTCTCGCTTCGCTCTAGCTGCAAGGAGTACAGCACAGCGAAGGTGTGAGGAAGGGCACTGCCCCAGCTTTTGCCCTGGCGTGCAACGGCTGTGTGCAGCTTTTGCAAGCAGCAAGAGCACTGAGAAGTGAAAGCGATTGTGAAGGAGCTCTTTGGCTGCTCGTGTGCTCTTCGCTGCACTGCGCCGCTCGCAAGCGGCTTCGTTCTTCGGCGTCTGCCGTCCGGAGAGAGCTGAACTGCAGCGGTCAGTTTCAGCTCTGCCCAACAGCGTGCTCTCAGTTCTGCGGACAAGCACGCCCTGTTGCCTTGGCTCTGAGTGCAAAGTCCCTAGCGAGCACTCACTCAGTGCAATGCACCCAGAAAGACGCTCTCGCTCGTCTTTCAAGGAGCGATTCCTAACAGCAGAAGCAGCAGAGGCACAAACAGGATGACGAGAAGGGACAATGTAGAACACGTCTCTGTCCTGGCACATTGTCGTGTGCGATACGTCCCTCCGGGTCTTCGGTCCTTGCGAAGCTCTATGTACTGCGAGCGCAGCTACTTGAAGCTGAGACGGACCGCGGAGCTAGCAGCGAATTCGGAGAGCGCTAAGCACGAAGTCAAGAAGCGAGACGTGTCCCTGCAACGCGGTGCTAAGAGCAGCTTCCTGGCGGCGGGGGCGAGCCCCGGCCACAAGACATTCTCGTCCTAGCAACGGATCTCTGTGAAGGGCGTAGGCGAAAAGCTTTCGATTTCCATTCGAACTGCGAGAAAGGCAGACTGTTACACGGAGCTCTGAGAACAAAGGTGCACGCCCTAGGCTGGCTTGGGCAGAAGCAGCGTTCTCGAGCTCTTGGCTGCCCGCACACTGCTGGGTATGTGGCGCCCCTGCGGCGGCTTCTGGCCGCCGACAAGTGAAAGCGGAGCAAGGCGTGGGCGAGGGCGAGGGCGGTGAACGAAGCGGCTATGTGCCGTGCTTGTGTGCACCACGTTAGAGGCTACTAGGAGAGGAAGGTGGTTGACTCTCGCTTGCCTTCCCAAGTGCCCTTAGCAGTCGGAAGGAGCAAGCTGAAGCACTGCTGCTTGTGCTGCTCCTTGGTTCCCTTGCAGCCCGCTCTGAAAGCATTGGCGGTCGCTTCTAGGCGCCGAGTTGCACACACACAGCACCACGCTAAGTGCCACGGAGAAGGGAAATCCAGAGTGCAGCGAGGAGCTTGACGTGGCTTACGTGCAGTAAGGAGAAGGTGAACCTAAGCACAGCCTCTTCAATCTGGCCGCCTCTGCTCTGGTTGCAACTTTTGCAAGTCAGCAAAGGGAGACGCGAGTATGTAGAACGGAGGGCAGCTAGACGCCGTGTGTTATGCGCCCTTTCAGGGCTGCTGACAAGGGGCTACTTTAAGAACGCCTTCTTCGTCCTCGCGTCCTTCTCGCTTCGCTCTAGCTGCAAGGAGTACAGCACAGCGAAGGAGTGAGGACGGGCACTGCCCCAGCTTTTGCCCTGGCGTGCAACGGCTGTGTGCTGCTTTTCCAAGCAGCAAGAGCACTGAGAAGTGAAAGCGATTGTGAAGGAGCTCTTTGGCTTCTCGTGTGCTCTTCGCTGCACTGCGCCGCTCGCAAGCGGCTTCGTTCTTCGGCGTCTGCCGTCCGGAGAGAGCTGAACTGCAGCGGTCAGTTTCAGCTCTGCCCAACAGCGCGCTCTCAGTTCTGCGGACAAGCACGCCCTGTTGCCTTGGCTCCGAGTGCAAAGTCCCTAGCGAGCACTCACTCAGTGCAATGCACCCAGAAAGACGCTCTCGCTCGTCTTTCAAGGAGCGACTCCTAACAGCAGAAGCAGCAGAGGCACAAACTGGATGACGAGAAGGGACAATGTAGAACACGTCTCTGTCCTGGCACATTGTCGTGTGCGATACGTCCCTCCGGGTCTTCGGTCCTTGCGAAGCTCTATGTACTGCGAGCGCAGCTACTTGAAGCTGAGACGGACCGCGGAGCTAGCAGCGAATTCGGAGAGCGCTAAGCACGAAGTCAAGAAGCGAGACGTGTCCCTGCAACGCGGTGCTAAGAGCAGCTTCCTGGCGGCGGGGGCGAGCCCCGGCCACAAGACATTCTCGTCCTAGCAACGGATCTCTGTGAAGGGCGTAGGCGAAAAGCTTTCGATTTCCATTCGAACTGCGAGAAAGGCAGACTGTTACACGGAGCTCTGAGAACAAAGGTGCACGCCCTAGGCGGGCTTGGGCAGAAGCAGCGTTCTCGAGCTCTTGGCTGCCCGCACACTGCTGGGTATTTGGCGCCCCTGCGGCGGCTTCTGGCCGCCGGCAAGTGAAAGCGGAGCCAGGCGTGGGCGAGGGCGAGGGCGGTGAACGAAGCGGCAAAAGCGCCGTGCTTGTGTGCACCACGTTAGAGGCTACTAGGAGAGCAAGGTGGTTGACTCTCGCTTGCCTTCCCAAGTGCCCTTAGCAGTCGGAAGGAGCAAGCTGAAGCACTGCTGATTGTGCTGCTCCTTGATTCCCTTGCAGCCCGCTGTGAAAGCATTGGCGGTCACTTCTAGGCGCCGAGTTGCACACACACAGCACCACGCTAAGTGCCGCGGAGAAGGGAAATCCAGAGTGCAGCGAGGAGCTGGACGTGGCTTACGTGCAGTAAGGGGAAGGTGAACCTAAGCACTGCCTCTTCAATCTGGCCGCCTCTGCTCTGGTAGCAACTTTTGCGAGTCGGCAAAGGGAGCCGCGAGTATGTAGAACGGAGGGCAGCGAGACGCCGTGTGTTATGCGCCCTTTCAGGGCTGCTGACAAGGGGCTACTTTAAGAACGCCTTCTTCGTCCTCGCGTCCTTCTCGCTTCGCTCTAGCTGCAAGGAGTACAGCACAGCGAAGGAGTGAGGACGGGCACTGCCCCAGCTTTTGCCCTGGCGTGCAACGGTTGTGTGCAGCTTTTCCAAGCAGCAAGAGCACTGAGAAGTGAAAGCGATTGTGAAGGAGCTCTTTGGCTGCTCGTGTGCTCTTCGCTGCACTGCGCCGCTCGCAAGCGGCTTCGTTCTTCGGCGTCTGCCGTCCGGAGAGAGCTGAACTGCAGCGGTCAGTTTCAGCTCTGCCCAACAGCGTGCTCTCAGTTCTGCGGACAAGCACGCCCTGTTGCCTTGGCTCCGAGTGCAAAGTCCCTAGCGAGCACTCACTCAGTGCAATGCACCCAGAAAGACGCTCTCGCTCGTCTTTCAAGGAGCGACTCCTAACAGCAGAAGCAGCAGAGGCACAAACTGGATGACGAGAAGGGACAATGTAGAACACGTCTCTGTCCTGGCACATTGTCGTGTGCGATACGTCCCTCCGGGTCTTCGGTCCTTGCGAAGCTCTATGTACTGCGAGCGCAGCTACTTGAAGCTGAGACGGACCGCGGAGCTAGCAGCGAATTCGGAGAGCGCTAAGCACGAAGTCAAGAAGCGAGACGTGTCCCTGCAACGCGGTGCTAAGAGCAGCTTCCTGGCGGCGGGGGCGAGCCCCGGCCACAAGACATTCTCGTCCTAGCAACGGATCTCTGTGAAGGGCGTAGGCGAAAAGCTTTCGATTTCCATTCGAACTGCGAGAAAGGCAGACTGTTACACGGAGCTCTGAGAACAAAGGTGCACGCCCTAGGCGGGCTTGGGCAGAAGCAGCGTTCTCGAGCTCTTGGCTGCCCGCACACTGCTGGGTATTTGGCGCCCCTGCGGCGGCTTCTGGCCGCCGGCAAGTGAAAGCGGAGCCAGGCGTGGGCGAGGGCGAGGGCGGTGAACGAAGCGGCAAAAGCGCCGTGCTTGTGTGCACCACGTTAGAGGCTACTAGGAGAGGAAGGTGGTTGACTCTCGCTTGCCTTCCCAAGTGCCCTTAGCAGTCGGAAGGAGCAAGCTGAAGCACTGCTGATTGTGCTGCTCCTTGATTCCCTTGCAGCCCGCTGTGAAAGCATTGGCGGTCGCTTCTAGGCGCCGAGTTGCACACACACAGCACCACGCTAAGTGCCGCGGAGAAGGGAAATCCAGAGTGCAGCGAGGAGCTGGACGTGGCTTACGTGCAGTAAGGGGAAGGTGAACCTAAGCACTGCCTCTTCAATCTGGCCGCCTCTGCTCTGGTAGCAACTTTTGCGAGTCGGCAAAGGGAGCCGCGAGTATGTAGAACGGAGGGCAGCGAGACGCCGTGTGTTATGCGCCCTTTCAGGGCTGCTGACAAGGGGCTACTTTAAGAACGCCTTCTTCGTCCTCGCGTCCTTCTCGCTTCGCTCTAGCTGCAAGGAGTACAGCACAGCGAAGGTGTGAGGAAGGGCACTGCCCCAGCTTTTGCCCTGGCGTGCAACGGCTGTGTGCAGCTTTTCCAAGCAGCAAGAGCACTGAGAAGTGAAAGCGATTGTGAAGGAGCTCTTTGGCTGCTCGTGTGCTCTTCGCTGCACTGCGCCGCTCGCAAGCGGCTTCGTTCTTCGGCGTCTGCCGTCCGGAGAGAGCTGAACTGCAGCGGTCAGTTGCAGCTCTGCCCAACAGCGTGCTCTCAGTTCTGCGGACAAGCACGCCCTGTTGCCTTGGCTCCGAGTGCAAAGTCCCTAGCGAGCACTCACTCAGTGCAATGCACCCAGAAAGACGCTCTCGCTCGTCTTTCAAGGAGCGATTCCTAACAGCAGAAGCAGCAGAGGCACAAACAGGATGACGAGAAGGGACAATGTAGAACACGTCTCTGTCCTGGCACATTGTCGTGTGCGATACGTCCCTCCGGGTCTTCGGTCCTTGCGAAGCTCTATGTACTGCGAGCGCAGCTACTTGAAGCTGAGACGGACCGCGGAGCTAGCAGCGAATTCGGAGAGCGCTAAGCACGAAGTCAAGAAGCGAGACGTGTCCCTGCAACGCGGTGCTAAGAGCAGCTTCCTGGCGGCGGGGGCGAGCCCCGGCCACAAGACATTCTCGTCCTAGCAACGGATCTCTGTGAAGGGCGTAGGCGAAAAGCTTTCGATTTCCATTCGAACTGCGAGAAAGGCAGACTGTTACACGGAGCTCTGAGAACAAAGGTGCACGCCCTAGGCTGGCTTGGGCAGAAGCAGCGTTCTCGAGCTCTTGGCTGCCCGCACACTGCTGGGTATGTGGCGCCCCTGCGGCGGCTTCTGGCCGCCGACAAGTGAAAGCGGAGCAAGGCGTGGGCGAGGGCGAGGGCGGTGAACGAAGCGGCTATGTGCCGTGCTTGTGTGCACCACGTTAGAGGCTACTAGGAGAGGAAGGTGGTTGACTCTCGCTTGCCTTCCCAAGTGCCCTTAGCAGTCGGAAGGAGCAAGCTGAAGCACTGCTGCTTGTGCTGCTCCTTGGTTCCCTTGCAGCCCGCTCTGAAAGCATTGGCGGTCGCTTCTAGGCGCCGAGTTGCACACACACAGCACCACGCTAAGTGCCACGGAGAAGGGAAATCCAGAGTGCAGCGAGGAGCTTGACGTGGCTTACGTGCAGTAAGGAGAAGGTGAACCTAAGCACAGCCTCTTCAATCTGGCCGCCTCTGCTCTGGTTGCAACTTTTGCAAGTCAGCAAAGGGAGACGCGAGTATGTAGAACGGAGGGCAGCTAGACGCCGTGTGTTATGCGCCCTTTCAGGGCTGCTGACAAGGGGCTACTTTAAGAACGCCTTCTTCGTCCTCGCGTCCTTCTCGCTTCGCTCTAGCTGCAAGGAGTACAGCACAGCGAAGGTGTGAGGACGGGCACTGCCCCAGCTTTTGCCCTGGCGTGCAACGGCTGTGTGCTGCTTTTCCAAGCAGCAAGAGCACTGAGAAGTGAAAGCGATTGTGAAGGAGCTCTTTGGCTGCTCGTGTGCTCTTCGCTGCACTGCGCCGCTCGCAAGCGGCTTCGTTCTTCGGCGTCTGCCGTCCGGAGAGAGCTGAACTGCAGCGGTCAGTTTCAGCTCTGCCCAACAGCGCGCTCTCAGTTCTGCGGACAAGCACGCCCTGTTGCCTTGGCTCCGAGTGCAAAGTCCCTAGCGAGCACTCACTCAGTGCAATGCACCCAGAAAGACGCTCTCGCTCGTCTTTCAAGGAGCGACTCCTAACAGCAGAAGCAGCAGAGGCACAAACTGGATGACGAGAAGGGACAATGTAGAACACGTCTCTGTCCTGGCACATTGTCGTGTGCGATACGTCCCTCCGGGTCTTCGGTCCTTGCGAAGCTCTATGTACTGCGAGCGCAGCTACTTGAAGCTGAGACGGACCGCGGAGCTAGCAGCGAATTCGGAGAGCGCTAAGCACGAAGTCAAGAAGCGAGACGTGTCCCTGCAACGCGGTGCTAAGAGCAGCTTCCTGGCGGCGGGGGCGAGCCCCGGCCACAAGACATTCTCGTCCTAGCAACGGATCTCTGTGAAGGGCGTAGGCGAAAAGCTTTCGATTTCCATTCGAACTGCGAGAAAGGCAGACTGTTACACGGAGCTCTGAGAACAAAGGTGCACGCCCTAGGCGGGCTTGGGCAGAAGCAGCGTTCTCGAGCTCTTGGCTGCCCGCACACTGCTGGGTATTTGGCGCCCCTGCGGCGGCTTCTGGCCGCCGGCAAGTGAAAGCGGAGCCAGGCGTGGGCGAGGGCGAGGGCGGTGAACGAAGCGGCAAAAGCGCCGTGCTTGTGTGCACCACGTTAGAGGCTACTAGGAGAGCAAGGTGGTTGACTCTCGCTTGCCTTCCCAAGTGCCCTTAGCAGTCGGAAGGAGCAAGCTGAAGCACTGCTGCTTGTGCTGCTCCTTGGTTCCCTTGCAGCCCGCTCTGAAAGCATTGGCGGTCGCTTCTAGGCGCCGAGTTGCACACACACAGCACCACGCTAAGTGCCACGGAGAAGGGAAATCCAGAGTGCAGCGAGGAGCTTGACGTGGCTTACGTGCAGTAAGGAGAAGGTGAACCTAAGCACAGCCTCTTCAATCTGGCCGCCTCTGCTCTGGTTGCAACTTTTGCAAGTCAGCAAAGGGAGACGCGAGTATGTAGAACGGAGGGCAGCTAGACGCCGTGTGTTATGCGCCCTTTCAGGGCTGCTGACAAGGGGCTACTTTAAGAACGCCTTCTTCGTCCTCGCGTCCTTCTCGCTTCGCTCTAGCTGCAAGGAGTACAGCACAGCGAAGGTGTGAGGACGGGCACTGCCCCAGCTTTTGCCCTGGCGTGCAACGGCTGTGTGCTGCTTTTCCAAGCAGCAAGAGCACTGAGAAGTGAAAGCGATTGTGAAGGAGCTCTTTGGCTGCTCGTGTGCTCTTCGCTGCACTGCGCCGCTCGCAAGCGGCTTCGTTCTTCGGCGTCTGCCGTCCGGAGAGAGCTGAACTGCAGCGGTCAGTTTCAGCTCTGCCCAACAGCGCGCTCTCAGTTCTGCGGACAAGCACGCCCTGTTGCCTTGGCTCCGAGTGCAAAGTCCCTAGCGAGCACTCACTCAGTGCAATGCACCCAGAAAGACGCTCTCGCTCGTCTTTCAAGGAGCGACTCCTAACAGCAGAAGCAGCAGAGGCACAAACTGGATGACGAGAAGGGACAATGTAGAACACGTCTCTGTCCTGGCACATTGTCGTGTGCGATACGTCCCTCCGGGTCTTCGGTCCTTGCGAAGCTCTATGTACTGCGAGCGCAGCTACTTGAAGCTGAGACGGACCGCGGAGCTAGCAGCGAATTCGGAGAGCGCTAAGCACGAAGTCAAGAAGCGAGACGTGTCCCTGCAACGCGGTGCTAAGAGCAGCTTCCTGGCGGCGGGGGCGAGCCCCGGCCACAAGACATTCTCGTCCTAGCAACGGATCTCTGTGAAGGGCGTAGGCGAAAAGCTTTCGATTTCCATTCGAACTGCGAGAAAGGCAGACTGTTACACGGAGCTCTGAGAACAAAGGTGCACGCCCTAGGCGGGCTTGGGCAGAAGCAGCGTTCTCGAGCTCTTGGCTGCCCGCACACTGCTGGGTATTTGGCGCCCCTGCGGCGGCTTCTGGCCGCCGGCAAGTGAAAGCGGAGCCAGGCGTGGGCGAGGGCGAGGGCGGTGAACGAAGCGGCAAAAGCGCCGTGCTTGTGTGCACCACGTTAGAGGCTACTAGGAGAGCAAGGTGGTTGACTCTCGCTTGCCTTCCCAAGTGCCCTTAGCAGTCGGAAGGAGCAAGCTGAAGCACTGCTGATTGTGCTGCTCCTTGATTCCCTTGCAGCCCGCTGTGAAAGCATTGGCGGTCACTTCTAGGCGCCGAGTTGCACACACACAGCACCACGCTAAGTGCCGCGGAGAAGGGAAATCCAGAGTGCAGCGAGGAGCTTGACGTGGCTTACGTGCAGTAAGGAGAAGGTGAACCTAAGCACAGCCTCTTCAATCTGGCCGCCTCTGCTCTGGTAGCAACTTTTGCAAGTCAGCAAAGGGAGACGCGAGTATGTAGAGCGGAGGGCAGCTAGACGCCTAGTGTTATGCGCCCTTTCAGGGCTGCTGCCAGGGGGCTACTTTAAGAGCGCCTTGTCCTTCTTCTTCGCGTCCATCTGGCTTCGCTTTAGCTGCAAGGAGTACAGCACAGCGAAGGCGTGAGGACGGGCACTGCCCCAGCTTTTGCCCTGGCCTGCCTGTGCTCCGCCTTTAGCTGCACACCAGAACAATGGCATTTTTTTCCCGCAAGGTAAAAAGGGTTTTAGTGTAGCCTTAGGAATGGCAAGTGCCTAGGCATTAAGTTGAGCGACCACGTATGAGGGAGTCTTTAGAGGTTTCCTCCCCCATGGCGCAGGTTTATTCTCATTTTCGTGCTGAACTGAAAAGTCCGGGCATGGCAAGTCTGCCCTGCCTTGTGCAGAGACGAACACAAATGTGGGGCTATGATCCTCTGTGTTCGGAGCTCTGCTTCCGGGTGTGTGGGCCGCCATGAGCCCGCAGCAGCCGCCGAGGACAGTGTGGATTGTGGATGAGGCTGGGCTGGCCCCCCGCCCCCCCGCTGGTCTGACAGCGGCAGGAGCTGCGTCGGAGCGGCATTGCCTGAGGGCCCCATGGGGGGCGGGGAGAGAGCCGGGAGTGACCCCGAACGACACCGGAAGCGATATCCGTAGGGCCCGGAAGGCCAGCGTTGCCATCGAGTTTGGCCGGTAGGAGGCTTCTAAGGTGCTTTGAAAGGTGGAGCTTCTTTGCTCTAGGACAGTCTGGGAGAGCTGAGGGTGTCCAATCTGGAGAACAGAAGGCTCCAGGGAGACCTTCGAGCCCCTTGCAGTGCCTGCTGGGGCTCCAAGATAGCTGGGGAGGGACTTTGGAAAAGGTTCTGGACTCGCAGGACAAGGGGGAATAGCTTCAAACTGCCAGAGGGCTGGGGTAGATGGGATATTGGAAAGGAATTCTTCCTTGTGTGGGTGCTGAGGCCTGGCACATGTTGCTCAAAGAGGCTGTGTAGGAGCCCCATGGCAGGAAGTGTCCAGGGCCAGGCTGGAGCAGACATGGAGCAACCTGGACTAGTGGAAAAGTGTCCCTGCCCATGTCAGGATGTGGGAAGAAGAGACTCTGTCTCTAAGGTCGCTTCCAGTCCAAACCATTCTGGGATTCTAGGATTCATGGAAGGCCCTTTTCCAAGTGAAGTGTTGTATCTCTTGGCTCCCAGCTTGTAGTTGCCAGTTCTTCTGGAAGCAGGCGTGGCGAAGCAGCTGTGATGAGCCATGGGTTCTCAATAGGACGAGTGTGATATATTTGCAGAGAGGAAGGCTGCAGACAGATCTTCAAGGTCCAGGTAAAATAAGCAAAGGATTGAATAAAAGCCAAAGGTTGGTTGTGTTAGTTTGCTGGCTGTTGAAATGGCCCCAGGTCATTTTCAACATTTCTAATTTGGATTTGTTTGAGTAAAAAATGAATGTGTTACCTCCAGCGTAGGCTCTCCAATGCATCTCCATGTGCTCCCATCTCTTTGTTGTATATCGGGTTCTATTAACTGAAGACAGAATCATAACACAGTAGTAAAACATTTAGAGGCGTAGTTAGCCAGCTTCAGGAGTTTTCAACTCTGCTGTTGACTTTTCTGGTAACTGTAGGCAAGGCAACACAATCCACTTACTCCACTTTCCACTTTCTTTTCCTCTCTGAGGAAAAGATGATATTTTTTTTTTTTTTTTCTTCTCGTTTTGAAAATAGCCTTGAATGAAGAGAGTTATGCATGTGGCATGTAGGATTCATTACTTTACCTTTCTCTTCTGCTGTCTTTCGCGTACTAGTCTTTTTAAAATTTTTTTGTCGCTGTTCTCCATTCAGTAGGTTTGAAAGAATTCTAATTGTTGAGATGATGGTTCTTTGAAGGCTCACTTAGCCCACCTTTTGGGTGAAGGAAAGAAGAAGACAAGGTCCTCTAGGAAGAGTAAAAAGCATACTTTCAAGAGACATTCAGAGATGTCTGCTGATGCCATGCAATTACCGTGTAATCAGCAGAAATGTGTTGGAAAAACACCCATCAGTGACTTCACAAGAAAGCCACACTCAAGACAGGTAAAGAACAGAAGCATAAAACCCCAAAGGTATGAAATGGACAGATTTTCATTGGGAATGAGCAACTCCTGAATTCTTGGTTCTAGAACTAGGGGCTTGTAATAAATAGACTGTCTCCTTGCCAAACGTAAATTTGGTGTCATGAACTGCTCACTGCCCGTTGAAGTGCAGGGCTAGTAGACTAATATTTGCCATGGCAGGCATATTGTATGGCTTTCCTGTTAAAAAGAAATTGGTTTTGCTCATAGCAATCTAGATATGTACCCAGTCTGACACCTATTTTTTAGGCTATATTTCCAAGTAAATGGCTTCCACGATGATGCAGTAAGTTTATGTCATGAACAGGAATGAAGTGATTGCATGCATCCTTTTTTACCCTAATCCAGCTGCTGAATAATGAGACAGAGACTCTCACTGACGCCAAGGAGTGCCCGTGCTTTTGGGAAAAGCACTGGGCAGATAAAGCCTATTTCCACATTTCTTGCTAGCGTCTCCTTCAAAGTTCATGGGTTTGCTCATCTTTTAGAGCTGTTCTAGATGTCTTTGTAGTTTACATGTACTAAATGTAGCAGGTATTGCTTTCATGGCGTCCTACTAGATTTGAAGTTGGGATCTACTCAGGCTTCAATGTCTCAGAAGAAGCAACGTTGATTCTTTGAATTCCGTTCTTGAACGTGAGAATGCTACTTATGTAGTTAATGAATTAATTAAATCGAATTCACTTGAATGGAAAAATTGTCTTGTTCATGTAGATTTTAACTTGGGAAATTGATATTTGAGTTCTACTTTTCATTGTTGTTGCTTTTCTGTATTGTTTGATTGCACAGATAGCAGATGTACTGACCAAGTATTGTGTGAAACTGGAGGAAATGTCCTTCCTCTTGGCAGCTGATGTTCACAAGCTCATTAACGCTAAGGCCATGGTAAATGTTTTACCTGGGGCAAGATAGCAGTCTGAATATTCCTAGAATGTCTTTCTTTCCCCAGATGAAATTCATTTTTTCTGCCTATCAATCACTGAAATATAGAAGAAATTTCTACTTGGCAGGGTATTGGTTATCATTTGTGTTCTTTTCTCCCCTCATTTTCTGTAGAAGAGACAATCTTTGGTTTGTTTTTGCATGTTGAAGCAGAGGAAGAAGAAGATGAGGAGAGGATTCCTTGTAAAAGTGAAGAAAATGAGCATGCAGAACAGGGACTAAGCATTATGCAGGTAAGCGAGCAAGAGAATAAGTTTGAAAGTGAAGGCAGTTTTGTCCAAAAGAAGGAGGAATAGGACGTCTTTTTGCTGAGAATGAATAGAAAGGTTTTTTGCATTTAGTTTGTATACGAAGCGCACAGGGCTCTAGATCCTTTTGTGGGAAAATGGAGTGTGTAAAGTTGCCAATCATTTTGGAGCGAATTTGGAGGGTGAATTTGGGGTGCCAGGTGAATTTTGGGTCGAATTCTGGGGATTTGGGGTTTCCCAGGTGAATTTCTGAGGTGAAAAGGTTCAAAAAGGTTTTTTTTTGAAAGCAAGTTAAAGCCAGAAGGTTATTGAAAATTAATAGATGTGATGCAAGTAGGTAATATGCAGACGATACACAGCGAGACAAATCATGGGAAAAATACAGTGGTAACACATGAGTGTGTGAGGATGGGATCAGTATAGCTAAGGCTCAGTTGAAGCTGAATTTGGAAAAGCATGCCAAAACTAAGAATAATAAAGGCACCTACGGGTATTTCAGTGGGAAAAGGAAGATGAAAAGAAACCTATCACACCTCCCCTATTCCCCCCCCCCCCACCCCCATAAGCCAGACAGGACTAGTGACAACAGACAAGGAGAAGGCTGAGGTACTCAACAAGTGTTGGTCTCAATTTTTACTGCCAGTCACTATTTCCACATCTCTCAGGTTATTGGACTGGTGGACTTGATTCTAACCCATAGTAGCAGGTCAGCTTTCAGACCACTTGAGGAACCTGAGCATGCAAGACCATGGCACCCACCCAGAGGCATGTCAGGGCCCTGAGAGAACTGGCAGCTGTAGTTGCTAAGGTGCTTCCTCCATCATATTTGAGAAATCAAGGCAACCAGCTGAAGTCTCCAGACACTGTGTTGTATTGACTCCAATCCTCTTGGTCTTTTTTGTAAATCTTAGAGCTCTGAGTCAATTTCTGCAGAGGATTCCCAATGCAGTTTCAAAAATGGAATCTTTGTTACTGGTCCTCATGTTGATCTTGGATATTTCCATTTTCTGCACTCCTTTATTTTCGAAACATTTGTAATGACTGAAAAGAAAGCTGAGACGAGGCATTATGCTCTTTCCAGTGATAGAAATGGACCTGTATTCTTTTCAGACAAATATATTTTTGCTGTGTCTAAGCACATGTGCATACCTGTGTTTGATTTATGTGTCCAGGTTTTGGCAGTGGGGCAGCCACAGGGCCGTCCTGTGACAATGGCCCAGGTGCTGCCCCGTCCCGCTTTCTTCCAACTGGCTCCACTTCAGGATGTCCTCCCTGCTGAGAGAAGAGGCCGGGACAGCACCTTTAGAAATGTGACTTTCTGGGTTTTTTTTGTTTCGTTTTGTTTTGTTATTTTTAAAGTTACTAAAAACCTTCACCCTGATTTTTTGTGTTGGGTTTGGGGCTTTTTTTTTCAGTTTTGGGTGGGTTTTTTGGTGGGCTTTTTTGGGGGCTTTTTTTGTCTCTTTGGGGATTATTGGTTGGGGGGTTTTGTGTGTTTGTTTGGTCTGCTTTTTTTGTTTGTTTTTTTATTACGGTTTTGTAGAGTTTTTTTAAGCAAATTGATTGGAAAACTGAATAGTCCTCCACTATAGTCTCCTGGATTCACCTGAGACTCTTCCTAGGCATCTCCCTGATCTTTTTTGCAATGAGTCTCACATCATTCTCCTGAAGAAACTGTCTGCTTATGGTTTGCATGGGTGGGCTGTTTGCTGGGTGACAAACTGGGTGATGGCCAGGCCCACAGAGTGGTGGGAAATAGAGTTCATCCAGCTGGTCCCCAAGGCTCAGTCTTGGGCCCAGTCCTGTTTAATATCTTGCTCAGTGATCTGGACAAGGGGATAGAGTACACGCCCAGGAAGTTCACAGATGATGCAAAGTTGGCTGGTAGCGTTTTTTTTCTTCTGGAGGACAGCAGGCTCTGCTTCTTCTTCCTCCTGTTCCGAGGTCGCTGCTCCCTCTTCATCCCTCATTAAGTGTGCTGATTTTGTCACTTGGATGAGAAAACAAACAATTTTAGCAACAATACTGGTGGCAGGGTACAAGAAAGGAAGAGTTCACATGAATCCCCCCCCCAACAACAGACAATACCTGATGGCTCCTCTGCCCAGCTTACTGACTACACCGGAACCCATTGTCCCCCAAAGATACTCCCTTCTCCCTGCCCCCAGCCATGATGTGAGATGGAATAGAATAACTAAGATTAAGATTCTCCCTATATAACTCCATCATACTTCGATTCTGGGAAAAACAAATCTTGAAGTTCTATCATTTCAGATCATTTGAATTTGAATTGGCATACTAAAAAGTCTAGCCAGAAACTCATGACAATATTAATAGCCCATTCTAGAATGTCCGAGATGATAGACACTTCTTTCAAGAGAATGTGATACCTCACGTGACTTCTCCAGAATTTAAATGAACAGCGGGAGTAGTCTACAAGATTCTTGCTGCCATCTGGATTTCCTGGTTTTTGGCTGGTCTATGTAAGCCAACCAGCTTTTCAGCAGAGGGAATATTAGTGTGATACTTGATGGTATGTGAGATGGAACACAGTAATTTATGGCTTTTTGCATAGTGATGAAGCTGTAAAGAAAGCTCCGTAATGCTCTGACAAGGAGGCTGCTGGACTTCAAGCAGCAAAGGCCCAAAACGAACCAGTGAAAAGGTGTCATTGAAAAAAAAAAAAAAAAAAAAAAAAAAAAGCCAGGTGGGGAGCAAAGTGATACTTAAGGGCAGTTTACTGAAAGAGGAAATCTAGTGAAAAAAAGGTCCAAGAGTGAAGGAATAACAGGGAAAATGAAACTAAGGAAGGAAATCAATCTCAGCTAATCATTTCAGAAGCTAACAAGTTGTCATTGCAATGATGCATAAAGTGAGAAATTATAAATATGTCTGCGCCAAAATCTGAATTATGAACTTTATTGCATTCTGTCTTTCACGGAATCATACAACAGTCTGTGATTAAAGATCACCTAGTCCTACTTCCTTGCCAGGTAGATCTTACAGTAGATCAAATTGCTCAAGACTAGCCAAACTGATAAGGAGCACTCTCAATGATGGGGCATCCACAACTTCTCTGGAACAGCCGTTTGAGTGTCTCACCAGCTTCATTGTAGAAAAGCTTTTCCTTTTAGCCAATCTAAACCTAGTCTCAGTTTGAAAGCATGTCCCCTTGTCCTTTCTCTGCAAACCTTCCTAAAAAGTCTTTCTCCATTGGTCTTATACCCTCTTTACATATTCAAAGGCCACAATACTGTCTCTCCAGAAACCTCTCTTCTCCAGGCTAAAAGATCCTATTTTTCACAAGAACCAGGTCATAAACTGAAATGGAAGACATCTCAGGAGATCAGATCATCCAACAGCTCAGCGTAAGAATAGCTCTGAAGTCAGATCAACTAGCTTAGGGCTGTGTCTGTTTGAATTTTGAAAATTAGCAGGACTTGAAATGCTTCAAGGAAGAGAACTCTGGGTGGCTCCAGAAACAGCCTGAGAAACTCGAGCAAACTCGAAACCTCAGAAACTACCACTGCTTTCTCTCCCTCAGCCCAAGCAGTCCCAAAGAAGAAGTGTTCCCAGCAGGCTGGGATAGCACGCATATACACTACATATACATGACAGGCATCGCCAGCAGCCACATCCTGCTCCTTTCTGTGGCTGGCAAGAGTGAGACTGGATGTTTACATGTGGGCAACCTGGGTCCCTCCAGCAGCTCACACACTCAGCCTGCCCAGTGACCCCACTGAATTCCAGTATTCGCAGTGTGCCAAGGCCACAGCACTACTCCGCTTGCTGGCACAGACCATCACACGCCTCCTAAATCAGTCAGGACTCCCCTGGTCCCACAGCCAGCACCCCACTTGCTCTCCCCCAGGCCACTGCCATTGTTCACCAACTTCTCCACTTTGATCTTTGCTGGTGCTCTCAACACTGGCACACCCAGATGTTCTGCAGCTGTTGTCTCCTGGTGGAAAGGACTTGTAAAGCCGTGTTTCCACACAGGACTTCCACAACCTTTCAAAGCAACCTTTTCTGGGGTATGAACAATCTCATTCAAATGTCAACATTTCTTTTCCCATATGTG
Organism: Sturnus vulgaris; assembly: GCF_052056855.1. Classification (NCBI taxonomy): domain Eukaryota; kingdom Metazoa; phylum Chordata; class Aves; order Passeriformes; family Sturnidae; genus Sturnus; species Sturnus vulgaris. Next base: position 1,412,207 of record NC_142265.1, on the reverse strand, counting down.
AAATCAGAATTTCCTTCTTCCGGGCATGCCCAAAACAAGGCACAAACTACATTGTGCCTTCTGTTTCACATGCTGAGTCGTTTGTAAACAATGCTAGGAGAATACCTGTTTTGATCCAAGCTAATCTCTGGCCCTTATAGTGCTTTCGGTAGTTAGTTTTGCTTTGCTATTTACTTGATGTCCCATTGAATTGTTGAATCATAAACAGACTATCTGTCTGTATAGCAGCATAGCAGTGATGAATAAATGCAAGAGAAGGAGCAAGGTGATTGTTTGCTAGACTCTTCCTAGAAACTGAGAAATCTGTTACTTAATGCTGACCACAGCAGATGGAGGAAGCATCCTACATGATGTCAAAGCAATGAAGCTGTAATCACTTTTATGATTACAGTCAAGGCACTGCTTTTGCCACCATAAGTGGAGTGCAGGGAATCTTAAAAGACGACACTCTAACTGTTGTCCATGCTCACTGAGAAAATAATGCTTTTACAGCAGAGCAGGTCTCACCGCAGCTAAATCATGGCTTCAACTGTACACCGCCTTCAAAAAAGCCCACAAAAACACAAATGAAAGGATTTGGAACCCAAGGGAATCTCGGATTGTGACATCAGCTCACTTTGGATTCTTTCCAAAGTCTCAATTCCATTTTCTTCCCAGCCAATTATCCCACCTAACCTGAGATGTAACTTATGGATATCTAACACATCTAGTTACCTTAGAATTAGATTGCCACTAGGCAAAAAGACAGAAACAAGCAGTTAAGTTCAGACTGAAACCAAGGGTGTTTAGAACAGCAATACTTGGACGTAACTATTCTTGATCAAACCAAAACTTTTAGGACTTACCCATGTATTTTTGGAGGTGGAAAAAGTCCCTAGGGAGCTCACACTCAGTGCCTGGAGAGACGCTCTCGCTGGTTTTTCAAGGACCGATTCGTCACAGCAGAGGCAGCAGAGCACAAGATGGCCGAAGAGAAGGGGCAGTGTAGAATTCTCGGTCTGTCTCTGTCTCCACTCAGTGTAGAACGTCCTTGTCCTGGCACATTGTCGTGTGCGATATGTCCCTCCGGGTCTTCGGTCCTTGCGAAGCTCTATGTACTGCGAGCGCAGCTACTTGAAGCTGAGACGGACCGCGGAGCTAGCAGCGAATTCGGAGAGCGCTAAGCACGAAGTCAAGAAGCGAGACGTGTCCCTGCAACGCGGTGCTAAGAGCAGCTTCCTCGCGGCGGGGGCGAGCTCCGGCCACAAGACATTCTCGTCCTAGCAACGGATCTCTGTGAAGGGCGTAGGCGAAAAGCTTTCGATTTCCATTCGAACTGCGAGAAAGGCAGACTGTTACACGGAGCTCTGAGAACAAAGGTGCACGCCCTAGGCGGGCTTGGGCAGAAGCAGCGTTCTCGAGCTCTTGGCTGCCGGCACACTGCTGGGTATGTGGCGCCCCTGCGGCGGCTTCTGGCCGCCGGCAAGTGAAAGCGGAGCCAGGCGTGGGCGAGGGCGGTGAACGAAGCGGCTATGTGCCGTCCTTGTGTGCACCACGTTAGAGGCTACTAGGAGAGGAAGGTGGTTGACTCTCGCTTGCCTTCCCAAGTGCCCTTAGCAGTCGGAAGGAGCAAGCTGAAGCACTGCTGCTTGTGCTGCTCCTTGGTTCCCTTGCAGCCCGCTCTGAAAGCATTGGCAGTCGCTTCTAGGCGCCGAGTTGCACACACACAGCACCACGCTAAGTGCCGCGGAGAAGGGAAATCCAGAGTGCAGCGAGGAGCTTGACGTGGCTTACGTGCAGTAAGGAGAAGGTGAACCTAAGCACAGCCTCTTCAATCTGGCCGCCTCTGCTCTGGTTTCAACTTTTGCAAGTCAGCAAAGGGAGACGCGAGTATGTAGAACGGAGGGCAGCTAGACGCCGTGTGTTATGCGCCCTTTCAGGGCTGCTGACAAGGGGCTACTTTAAGAACGCCTTCTTCGTCCTCGCGTCCTTCTCGCTTCGCTCTAGCTGCAAGGAGTACAGCACAGCGAAGGAGTGAGGACGGGCACTGCCCCAGCTTTTGCCCTGGCGTGCAACGGCTGTGTGCTGCTTTTCCAAGCAGCAAGAGCACTGAGAAGTGAAAGCGATTGTGAAGGAGCTCTTTGGCTGCTCGTGTGCTCTTCGCTGCACTGCGCTGCTCGCAAGCGGCTTCGTTCTTCGGCGTCTGCCGTCCGGAGAGAGCTGAACTGCAGCGGTCAGTTTCAGCTCTGCCCAACAGCGCGCTCTCAGTTCTGCGGACAAGCACGCCCTGTTGCCTTGGCTCCGAGTGCAAAGTCCCTAGCGAGCACTCACTCAGTGCAATGCACCCAGAAAGACGCTCTCGCTCGTCTTTCAAGGAGCGACTCCTAACAGCAGAAGCAGCAGAGGCACAAACTGGATGACGAGAAGGGACAATGTAGAACACGTCTCTGTCCTGGCACATTGTCGTGTGCGATACGTCCCTCCGGGTCTTCGGTCCTTGCGAAGCTCTATGTACTGCGAGCGCAGCTACTTGAAGCTGAGACGGACCGCGGAGCTAGCAGCGAATTCGGAGAGCGCTAAGCACGAAGTCAAGAAGCGAGACGTGTCCCTGCAACGCGGTGCTAAGAGCAGCTTCCTGGCGGCGGGGGCGAGCCCCGGCCACAAGACATTCTCGTCCTAGCAACGGATCTCTGTGAAGGGCGTAGGCGAAAAGCTTTCGATTTCCATTCGAACTGCGAGAAAGGCAGACTGTTACACGGAGCTCTGAGAACAAAGGTGCACGCCCTAGGCGGGCTTGGGCAGAAGCAGCGTTCTCGAGCTCTTGGCTGCCCGCACACTGCTGGGTATGTGGCGCCCCTGCGGCGGCTTCTGGCCGCCGGCAAGTGAAAGCGGAGCCAGGCGTGGGCGAGGGCGAGGGCGGTGAACGAAGCGGCAAAAGCGCCGTGCTTGTGTGCACCACGTTAGAGGCTACTAGGAGAGCAAGGTGGTTGACTCTCGCTTGCCTTCCCAAGTGCCCTTAGCAGTCGGAAGGAGCAAGCTGAAGCACTGCTGATTGTGCTGCTCCTTGATTCCCTTGCAGCCCGCTGTGAAAGCATTGGCGGTCACTTCTAGGCGCCGAGTTGCACACACACAGCACCACGCTAAGTGCCGCGGAGAAGGGAAATCCAGAGTGCAGCGAGGAGCTGGACGTGGCTTACGTGCAGTAAGGGGAAGGTGAACCTAAGCACTGCCTCTTCAATCTGGCCGCCTCTGCTCTGGTAGCAACTTTTGCGAGTCGGCAAAGGGAGCCGCGAGTATGTAGAACGGAGGGCAGCGAGACGCCGTGTGTTATGCGCCCTTTCAGGGCTGCTGACAAGGGGCTACTTTAAGAACGCCTTCTTCGTCCTCGCGTCCTTCTCGCTTCGCTCTAGCTGCAAGGAGTACAGCACAGCGAAGGTGTGAGGAAGGGCACTGCCCCAGCTTTTGCCCTGGCGTGCAACGGCTGTGTGCAGCTTTTGCAAGCAGCAAGAGCACTGAGAAGTGAAAGCGATTGTGAAGGAGCTCTTTGGCTGCTCGTGTGCTCTTCGCTGCACTGCGCCGCTCGCAAGCGGCTTCGTTCTTCGGCGTCTGCCGTCCGGAGAGAGCTGAACTGCAGCGGTCAGTTTCAGCTCTGCCCAACAGCGTGCTCTCAGTTCTGCGGACAAGCACGCCCTGTTGCCTTGGCTCTGAGTGCAAAGTCCCTAGCGAGCACTCACTCAGTGCAATGCACCCAGAAAGACGCTCTCGCTCGTCTTTCAAGGAGCGATTCCTAACAGCAGAAGCAGCAGAGGCACAAACAGGATGACGAGAAGGGACAATGTAGAACACGTCTCTGTCCTGGCACATTGTCGTGTGCGATACGTCCCTCCGGGTCTTCGGTCCTTGCGAAGCTCTATGTACTGCGAGCGCAGCTACTTGAAGCTGAGACGGACCGCGGAGCTAGCAGCGAATTCGGAGAGCGCTAAGCACGAAGTCAAGAAGCGAGACGTGTCCCTGCAACGCGGTGCTAAGAGCAGCTTCCTGGCGGCGGGGGCGAGCCCCGGCCACAAGACATTCTCGTCCTAGCAACGGATCTCTGTGAAGGGCGTAGGCGAAAAGCTTTCGATTTCCATTCGAACTGCGAGAAAGGCAGACTGTTACACGGAGCTCTGAGAACAAAGGTGCACGCCCTAGGCTGGCTTGGGCAGAAGCAGCGTTCTCGAGCTCTTGGCTGCCCGCACACTGCTGGGTATGTGGCGCCCCTGCGGCGGCTTCTGGCCGCCGGCAAGTGAAAGCGGAGCCAGGCGTGGGCGAGGGTGGTGAACGAAGCGGCTATGTGCCGTCCTTGTGTGCACCACGTTAGAGGCTACTAGGAGAGGAAGGTGGTTGACTCTCGCTTGCCTTCCCAAGTGCCCTTAGCAGTCGGAAGGAGCAAGCTGAAGCACTGCTGCTTGTGCTGCTCCTTGGTTCCCTTGCAGCCCGCTCTGAAAGCATTGGCGGTCGCTTCTAGGCGCCGAGTTGCACACACACAGCACCACGCTAAGTGCCACGGAGAAGGGAAATCCAGAGTGCAGCGAGGAGCTTGACGTGGCTTACGTGCAGTAAGGAGAAGGTGAACCTAAGCACAGCCTCTTCAATCTGGCCGCCTCTGCTCTGGTTGCAACTTTTGCAAGTCAGCAAAGGGAGACGCGAGTATGTAGAACGGAGGGCAGCTAGACGCCGTGTGTTATGCGCCCTTTCAGGGCTGCTGACAAGGGGCTACTTTAAGAACGCCTTCTTCGTCCTCGCGTCCTTCTCGCTTCGCTCTAGCTGCAAGGAGTACAGCACAGCGAAGGAGTGAGGACGGGCACTGCCCCAGCTTTTGCCCTGGCGTGCAACGGCTGTGTGCTGCTTTTCCAAGCAGCAAGAGCACTGAGAAGTGAAAGCGATTGTGAAGGAGCTCTTTGGCTTCTCGTGTGCTCTTCGCTGCACTGCGCCGCTCGCAAGCGGCTTCGTTCTTCGGCGTCTGCCGTCCGGAGAGAGCTGAACTGCAGCGGTCAGTTTCAGCTCTGCCCAACAGCGCGCTCTCAGTTCTGCGGACAAGCACGCCCTGTTGCCTTGGCTCCGAGTGCAAAGTCCCTAGCGAGCACTCACTCAGTGCAATGCACCCAGAAAGACGCTCTCGCTCGTCTTTCAAGGAGCGACTCCTAACAGCAGAAGCAGCAGAGGCACAAACTGGATGACGAGAAGGGACAATGTAGAACACGTCTCTGTCCTGGCACATTGTCGTGTGCGATACGTCCCTCCGGGTCTTCGGTCCTTGCGAAGCTCTATGTACTGCGAGCGCAGCTACTTGAAGCTGAGACGGACCGCGGAGCTAGCAGCGAATTCGGAGAGCGCTAAGCACGAAGTCAAGAAGCGAGACGTGTCCCTGCAACGCGGTGCTAAGAGCAGCTTCCTGGCGGCGGGGGCGAGCCCCGGCCACAAGACATTCTCGTCCTAGCAACGGATCTCTGTGAAGGGCGTAGGCGAAAAGCTTTCGATTTCCATTCGAACTGCGAGAAAGGCAGACTGTTACACGGAGCTCTGAGAACAAAGGTGCACGCCCTAGGCGGGCTTGGGCAGAAGCAGCGTTCTCGAGCTCTTGGCTGCCCGCACACTGCTGGGTATTTGGCGCCCCTGCGGCGGCTTCTGGCCGCCGGCAAGTGAAAGCGGAGCCAGGCGTGGGCGAGGGCGAGGGCGGTGAACGAAGCGGCAAAAGCGCCGTGCTTGTGTGCACCACGTTAGAGGCTACTAGGAGAGCAAGGTGGTTGACTCTCGCTTGCCTTCCCAAGTGCCCTTAGCAGTCGGAAGGAGCAAGCTGAAGCACTGCTGATTGTGCTGCTCCTTGATTCCCTTGCAGCCCGCTGTGAAAGCATTGGCGGTCACTTCTAGGCGCCGAGTTGCACACACACAGCACCACGCTAAGTGCCGCGGAGAAGGGAAATCCAGAGTGCAGCGAGGAGCTGGACGTGGCTTACGTGCAGTAAGGGGAAGGTGAACCTAAGCACTGCCTCTTCAATCTGGCCGCCTCTGCTCTGGTAGCAACTTTTGCGAGTCGGCAAAGGGAGCCGCGAGTATGTAGAACGGAGGGCAGCGAGACGCCGTGTGTTATGCGCCCTTTCAGGGCTGCTGACAAGGGGCTACTTTAAGAACGCCTTCTTCGTCCTCGCGTCCTTCTCGCTTCGCTCTAGCTGCAAGGAGTACAGCACAGCGAAGGAGTGAGGACGGGCACTGCCCCAGCTTTTGCCCTGGCGTGCAACGGTTGTGTGCAGCTTTTCCAAGCAGCAAGAGCACTGAGAAGTGAAAGCGATTGTGAAGGAGCTCTTTGGCTGCTCGTGTGCTCTTCGCTGCACTGCGCCGCTCGCAAGCGGCTTCGTTCTTCGGCGTCTGCCGTCCGGAGAGAGCTGAACTGCAGCGGTCAGTTTCAGCTCTGCCCAACAGCGTGCTCTCAGTTCTGCGGACAAGCACGCCCTGTTGCCTTGGCTCCGAGTGCAAAGTCCCTAGCGAGCACTCACTCAGTGCAATGCACCCAGAAAGACGCTCTCGCTCGTCTTTCAAGGAGCGACTCCTAACAGCAGAAGCAGCAGAGGCACAAACTGGATGACGAGAAGGGACAATGTAGAACACGTCTCTGTCCTGGCACATTGTCGTGTGCGATACGTCCCTCCGGGTCTTCGGTCCTTGCGAAGCTCTATGTACTGCGAGCGCAGCTACTTGAAGCTGAGACGGACCGCGGAGCTAGCAGCGAATTCGGAGAGCGCTAAGCACGAAGTCAAGAAGCGAGACGTGTCCCTGCAACGCGGTGCTAAGAGCAGCTTCCTGGCGGCGGGGGCGAGCCCCGGCCACAAGACATTCTCGTCCTAGCAACGGATCTCTGTGAAGGGCGTAGGCGAAAAGCTTTCGATTTCCATTCGAACTGCGAGAAAGGCAGACTGTTACACGGAGCTCTGAGAACAAAGGTGCACGCCCTAGGCGGGCTTGGGCAGAAGCAGCGTTCTCGAGCTCTTGGCTGCCCGCACACTGCTGGGTATTTGGCGCCCCTGCGGCGGCTTCTGGCCGCCGGCAAGTGAAAGCGGAGCCAGGCGTGGGCGAGGGCGAGGGCGGTGAACGAAGCGGCAAAAGCGCCGTGCTTGTGTGCACCACGTTAGAGGCTACTAGGAGAGGAAGGTGGTTGACTCTCGCTTGCCTTCCCAAGTGCCCTTAGCAGTCGGAAGGAGCAAGCTGAAGCACTGCTGATTGTGCTGCTCCTTGATTCCCTTGCAGCCCGCTGTGAAAGCATTGGCGGTCGCTTCTAGGCGCCGAGTTGCACACACACAGCACCACGCTAAGTGCCGCGGAGAAGGGAAATCCAGAGTGCAGCGAGGAGCTGGACGTGGCTTACGTGCAGTAAGGGGAAGGTGAACCTAAGCACTGCCTCTTCAATCTGGCCGCCTCTGCTCTGGTAGCAACTTTTGCGAGTCGGCAAAGGGAGCCGCGAGTATGTAGAACGGAGGGCAGCGAGACGCCGTGTGTTATGCGCCCTTTCAGGGCTGCTGACAAGGGGCTACTTTAAGAACGCCTTCTTCGTCCTCGCGTCCTTCTCGCTTCGCTCTAGCTGCAAGGAGTACAGCACAGCGAAGGTGTGAGGAAGGGCACTGCCCCAGCTTTTGCCCTGGCGTGCAACGGCTGTGTGCAGCTTTTCCAAGCAGCAAGAGCACTGAGAAGTGAAAGCGATTGTGAAGGAGCTCTTTGGCTGCTCGTGTGCTCTTCGCTGCACTGCGCCGCTCGCAAGCGGCTTCGTTCTTCGGCGTCTGCCGTCCGGAGAGAGCTGAACTGCAGCGGTCAGTTGCAGCTCTGCCCAACAGCGTGCTCTCAGTTCTGCGGACAAGCACGCCCTGTTGCCTTGGCTCCGAGTGCAAAGTCCCTAGCGAGCACTCACTCAGTGCAATGCACCCAGAAAGACGCTCTCGCTCGTCTTTCAAGGAGCGATTCCTAACAGCAGAAGCAGCAGAGGCACAAACAGGATGACGAGAAGGGACAATGTAGAACACGTCTCTGTCCTGGCACATTGTCGTGTGCGATACGTCCCTCCGGGTCTTCGGTCCTTGCGAAGCTCTATGTACTGCGAGCGCAGCTACTTGAAGCTGAGACGGACCGCGGAGCTAGCAGCGAATTCGGAGAGCGCTAAGCACGAAGTCAAGAAGCGAGACGTGTCCCTGCAACGCGGTGCTAAGAGCAGCTTCCTGGCGGCGGGGGCGAGCCCCGGCCACAAGACATTCTCGTCCTAGCAACGGATCTCTGTGAAGGGCGTAGGCGAAAAGCTTTCGATTTCCATTCGAACTGCGAGAAAGGCAGACTGTTACACGGAGCTCTGAGAACAAAGGTGCACGCCCTAGGCTGGCTTGGGCAGAAGCAGCGTTCTCGAGCTCTTGGCTGCCCGCACACTGCTGGGTATGTGGCGCCCCTGCGGCGGCTTCTGGCCGCCGACAAGTGAAAGCGGAGCAAGGCGTGGGCGAGGGCGAGGGCGGTGAACGAAGCGGCTATGTGCCGTGCTTGTGTGCACCACGTTAGAGGCTACTAGGAGAGCAAGGTGGTTGACTCTCGCTTGCCTTCCCAAGTGCCCTTAGCAGTCGGAAGGAGCAAGCTGAAGCACTGCTGCTTGTGCTGCTCCTTGGTTCCCTTGCAGCCCGCTCTGAAAGCATTGGCGGTCGCTTCTAGGCGCCGAGTTGCACACACACAGCACCACGCTAAGTGCCACGGAGAAGGGAAATCCAGAGTGCAGCGAGGAGCTTGACGTGGCTTACGTGCAGTAAGGAGAAGGTGAACCTAAGCACAGCCTCTTCAATCTGGCCGCCTCTGCTCTGGTTGCAACTTTTGCAAGTCAGCAAAGGGAGACGCGAGTATGTAGAACGGAGGGCAGCTAGACGCCGTGTGTTATGCGCCCTTTCAGGGCTGCTGACAAGGGGCTACTTTAAGAACGCCTTCTTCGTCCTCGCGTCCTTCTCGCTTCGCTCTAGCTGCAAGGAGTACAGCACAGCGAAGGTGTGAGGACGGGCACTGCCCCAGCTTTTGCCCTGGCGTGCAACGGCTGTGTGCTGCTTTTCCAAGCAGCAAGAGCACTGAGAAGTGAAAGCGATTGTGAAGGAGCTCTTTGGCTGCTCGTGTGCTCTTCGCTGCACTGCGCCGCTCGCAAGCGGCTTCGTTCTTCGGCGTCTGCCGTCCGGAGAGAGCTGAACTGCAGCGGTCAGTTTCAGCTCTGCCCAACAGCGCGCTCTCAGTTCTGCGGACAAGCACGCCCTGTTGCCTTGGCTCCGAGTGCAAAGTCCCTAGCGAGCACTCACTCAGTGCAATGCACCCAGAAAGACGCTCTCGCTCGTCTTTCAAGGAGCGACTCCTAACAGCAGAAGCAGCAGAGGCACAAACTGGATGACGAGAAGGGACAATGTAGAACACGTCTCTGTCCTGGCACATTGTCGTGTGCGATACGTCCCTCCGGGTCTTCGGTCCTTGCGAAGCTCTATGTACTGCGAGCGCAGCTACTTGAAGCTGAGACGGACCGCGGAGCTAGCAGCGAATTCGGAGAGCGCTAAGCACGAAGTCAAGAAGCGAGACGTGTCCCTGCAACGCGGTGCTAAGAGCAGCTTCCTGGCGGCGGGGGCGAGCCCCGGCCACAAGACATTCTCGTCCTAGCAACGGATCTCTGTGAAGGGCGTAGGCGAAAAGCTTTCGATTTCCATTCGAACTGCGAGAAAGGCAGACTGTTACACGGAGCTCTGAGAACAAAGGTGCACGCCCTAGGCGGGCTTGGGCAGAAGCAGCGTTCTCGAGCTCTTGGCTGCCCGCACACTGCTGGGTATTTGGCGCCCCTGCGGCGGCTTCTGGCCGCCGGCAAGTGAAAGCGGAGCCAGGCGTGGGCGAGGGCGAGGGCGGTGAACGAAGCGGCAAAAGCGCCGTGCTTGTGTGCACCACGTTAGAGGCTACTAGGAGAGCAAGGTGGTTGACTCTCGCTTGCCTTCCCAAGTGCCCTTAGCAGTCGGAAGGAGCAAGCTGAAGCACTGCTGCTTGTGCTGCTCCTTGGTTCCCTTGCAGCCCGCTCTGAAAGCATTGGCGGTCGCTTCTAGGCGCCGAGTTGCACACACACAGCACCACGCTAAGTGCCACGGAGAAGGGAAATCCAGAGTGCAGCGAGGAGCTTGACGTGGCTTACGTGCAGTAAGGAGAAGGTGAACCTAAGCACAGCCTCTTCAATCTGGCCGCCTCTGCTCTGGTTGCAACTTTTGCAAGTCAGCAAAGGGAGACGCGAGTATGTAGAACGGAGGGCAGCTAGACGCCGTGTGTTATGCGCCCTTTCAGGGCTGCTGACCGCGGGCTACTTTAAGAACGCCTTCTTCGTCCTCGCGTCCTTCTCGCTTCGCTCTAGCTGCAAGGAGTACAGCACAGCGAAGGAGTGAGGACGGGCACTGCCCCAGCTTTTGCCCTGGCGTGCAACGGCTGTGTGCTGCTTTTCCAAGCAGCAAGAGCACTGAGAAGTGAAAGCGATTGTGAAGGAGCTCTTTGGCTGCTCGTGTGCTCTTCGCTGCACTGCGCTGCTCGCAAGCGGCTTCGTTCTTCGGCGTCTGCCGTCCGGAGAGAGCTGAACTCCAGCGGTCAGTTTCAGCTCTGCCCAACAGCGCGCTCTCAGTTCTGCGGACAAGCACGCCCTGTTGCCTTGGCTCCGAGTGCAAAGTCCCTAGCGAGCACTCACTCAGTGCAATGCACCCAGAAAGACGCTCTCGCTCGTCTTTCAAGGAGCGACTCCTAACAGCAGAAGCAGCAGAGGCACAAACTGGATGACGAGAAGGGACAATGTAGAACACGTCTCTGTCCTGGCACATTGTCGTGTGCGATACGTCCCTCCGGGTCTTCGGTCCTTGCGAAGCTCTATGTACTGCGAGCGCAGCTACTTGAAGCTGAGACGGACCGCGGAGCTAGCAGCGAATTCGGAGAGCGCTAAGCACGAAGTCAAGAAGCGAGACGTGTCCCTGCAACGCGGTGCTAAGAGCAGCTTCCTCGCGGCGGGGGCGAGCTCCGGCCACAAGACATTCTCGTCCTAGCAACGGATCTCTGTGAAGGGCGTAGGCGAAAAGCTTTCGATTTCCATTCGAACTGCGAGAAAGGCAGACTGTTACACGGAGCTCTGAGAACAAAGGTGCACGCCCTAGGCGGGCTTGGGCAGAAGCAGCGTTCTCGAGCTCTTGGCTGCCCGCACACTGCTGGGTATGTGGCGCCCCTGCGGCGGCTTCTGGCCGCCGGCAAGTGAAAGCGGAGCAAGGCGTGGGCGAGGGCGAGGGCGGTGAACGAAGCGGCTATGTGCCGTGCTTGTGTGCACCACGTTAGAGGCTACTAGGAGAGGAAGGTGGTTGACTCTCGCTTGCCTTCCCAAGTGCCCTTAGCAGTCGGAAGGAGCAAGCTGAAGCACTGCTGCTTGTGCTGCTCCTTGGTTCCCTTGCAGCCCGCTCTGAAAGCATTGGCGGTCGCTTCTAGGCGCCGAGTTGCACACACACAGCACCACGCTAAGTGCCACGGAGAAGGGAAATCCAGAGTGCAGCGAGGAGCTTGACGTGGCTTACGTGCAGTAAGGAGAAGGTGAACCTAAGCACAGCCTCTTCAATCTGGCCGCCTCTGCTCTGGTTGCAACTTTTGCAAGTCAGCAAAGGGAGACGCGAGTATGTAGAACGGAGGGCAGCTAGACGCCGTGTGTTATGCGCCCTTTCAGGGCTGCTGACAAGGGGCTACTTTAAGAACGCCTTCTTCGTCCTCGCGTCCTTCTCGCTTCGCTCTAGCTGCAAGGAGTACAGCACAGCGAAGGTGTGAGGACGGGCACTGCCCCAGCTTTTGCCCTGGCGTGCAACGGCTGTGTGCTGCTTTTCCAAGCAGCAAGAGCACTGAGAAGTGAAAGCGATTGTGAAGGAGCTCTTTGGCTGCTCGTGTGCTCTTCGCTGCACTGCGCCGCTCGCAAGCGGCTTCGTTCTTCGGCGTCTGCCGTCCGGAGAGAGCTGAACTGCAGCGGTCAGTTTCAGCTCTGCCCAACAGCGCGCTCTCAGTTCTGCGGACAAGCACGCCCTGTTGCCTTGGCTCCGAGTGCAAAGTCCCTAGCGAGCACTCACTCAGTGCAATGCACCCAGAAAGACGCTCTCGCTCGTCTTTCAAGGAGCGACTCCTAACAGCAGAAGCAGCAGAGGCACAAACTGGATGACGAGAAGGGACAATGTAGAACACGTCTCTGTCCTGGCACATTGTCGTGTGCGATACGTCCCTCCGGGTCTTCGGTCCTTGCGAAGCTCTATGTACTGCGAGCGCAGCTACTTGAAGCTGAGACGGACCGCGGAGCTAGCAGCGAATTCGGAGAGCGCTAAGCACGAAGTCAAGAAGCGAGACGTGTCCCTGCAACGCGGTGCTAAGAGCAGCTTCCTGGCGGCGGGGGCGAGCCCCGGCCACAAGACATTCTCGTCCTAGCAACGGATCTCTGTGAAGGGCGTAGGCGAAAAGCTTTCGATTTCCATTCGAACTGCGAGAAAGGCAGACTGTTACACGGAGCTCTGAGAACAAAGGTGCACGCCCTAGGCGGGCTTGGGCAGAAGCAGCGTTCTCGAGCTCTTGGCTGCCCGCACACTGCTGGGTATTTGGCGCCCCTGCGGCGGCTTCTGGCCGCCGGCAAGTGAAAGCGGAGCCAGGCGTGGGCGAGGGCGAGGGCGGTGAACGAAGCGGCAAAAGCGCCGTGCTTGTGTGCACCACGTTAGAGGCTACTAGGAGAGCAAGGTGGTTGACTCTCGCTTGCCTTCCCAAGTGCCCTTAGCAGTCGGAAGGAGCAAGCTGAAGCACTGCTGCTTGTGCTGCTCCTTGGTTCCCTTGCAGCCCGCTCTGAAAGCATTGGCGGTCGCTTCTAGGCGCCGAGTTGCACACACACAGCACCACGCTAAGTGCCACGGAGAAGGGAAATCCAGAGTGCAGCGAGGAGCTTGACGTGGCTTACGTGCAGTAAGGAGAAGGTGAACCTAAGCACAGCCTCTTCAATCTGGCCGCCTCTGCTCTGGTTGCAACTTTTGCAAGTCAGCAAAGGGAGACGCGAGTATGTAGAACGGAGGGCAGCTAGACGCCGTGTGTTATGCGCCCTTTCAGGGCTGCTGACAAGGGGCTACTTTAAGAACGCCTTCTTCGTCCTCGCGTCCTTCTCGCTTCGCTCTAGCTGCAAGGAGTACAGCACAGCGAAGGTGTGAGGACGGGCACTGCCCCAGCTTTTGCCCTGGCGTGCAACGGCTGTGTGCTGCTTTTCCAAGCAGCAAGAGCACTGAGAAGTGAAAGCGATTGTGAAGGAGCTCTTTGGCTGCTCGTGTGCTCTTCGCTGCACTGCGCCGCTCGCAAGCGGCTTCGTTCTTCGGCGTCTGCCGTCCGGAGAGAGCTGAACTGCAGCGGTCAGTTTCAGCTCTGCCCAACAGCGCGCTCTCAGTTCTGCGGACAAGCACGCCCTGTTGCCTTGGCTCCGAGTGCAAAGTCCCTAGCGAGCACTCACTCAGTGCAATGCACCCAGAAAGACGCTCTCGCTCGTCTTTCAAGGAGCGACTCCTAACAGCAGAAGCAGCAGAGGCACAAACTGGATGACGAGAAGGGACAATGTAGAACACGTCTCTGTCCTGGCACATTGTCGTGTGCGATACGTCCCTCCGGGTCTTCGGTCCTTGCGAAGCTCTATGTACTGCGAGCGCAGCTACTTGAAGCTGAGACGGACCGCGGAGCTAGCAGCGAATTCGGAGAGCGCTAAGCACGAAGTCAAGAAGCGAGACGTGTCCCTGCAACGCGGTGCTAAGAGCAGCTTCCTGGCGGCGGGGGCGAGCCCCGGCCACAAGACATTCTCGTCCTAGCAACGGATCTCTGTGAAGGGCGTAGGCGAAAAGCTTTCGATTTCCATTCGAACTGCGAGAAAGGCAGACTGTTACACGGAGCTCTGAGAACAAAGGTGCACGCCCTAGGCGGGCTTGGGCAGAAGCAGCGTTCTCGAGCTCTTGGCTGCCCGCACACTGCTGGGTATTTGGCGCCCCTGCGGCGGCTTCTGGCCGCCGGCAAGTGAAAGCGGAGCCAGGCGTGGGCGAGGGCGAGGGCGGTGAACGAAGCGGCAAAAGCGCCGTGCTTGTGTGCACCACGTTAGAGGCTACTAGGAGAGCAAGGTGGTTGACTCTCGCTTGCCTTCCCAAGTGCCCTTAGCAGTCGGAAGGAGCAAGCTGAAGCACTGCTGATTGTGCTGCTCCTTGATTCCCTTGCAGCCCGCTGTGAAAGCATTGGCGGTCACTTCTAGGCGCCGAGTTGCACACACACAGCACCACGCTAAGTGCCGCGGAGAAGGGAAATCCAGAGTGCAGCGAGGAGCTGGACGTGGCTTACGTGCAGTAAGGGGAAGGTGAACCTAAGCACTGCCTCTTCAATCTGGCCGCCTCTGCTCTGGTAGCAACTTTTGCGAGTCGGCAAAGGGAGCCGCGAGTATGTAGAACGGAGGGCAGCGAGACGCCGTGTGTTATGCGCCCTTTCAGGGCTGCTGACCGCGGGCTACTTTAAGAACGCCTTCTTCGTCCTCGCGTCCTTCTCGCTTCGCTCTAGCTGCAAGGAGTACAGCACAGCGAAGGTGTGAGGAAAGGCACTGCCCCAGCTTTTGCCCTGGCGTGCAACGGCTGTGTGCAGCTTTTCCAAGCAGCAAGAGCACTGAGAAGTGAAAGCGATTGTGAAGGAGCTCTTTGGCTGCTCGTGTGCTCTTCGCTGCACTGCGCCGCTCGCAAGCGGCTTCGTTCTTCGGCGTCTGCCGTCCGGAGAGAGCTGAACTGCAGCGGTCAGTTGCAGCTCTGCCCAACAGCGCGCTCTCAGTTCTGCGGACAAGCACGCCCTGTTGCCTTGGCTCCGAGTGCAAAGTCCCTAGCGAGCACTCACTCAGTGCAATGCACCCAGAAAGACGCTCTCGCTCGTCTTTCAAGGAGCGATTCCTAACAGCAGAAGCAGCAGAGGCACAAACTGGATGACGAGAAGGGACAATGTAGAACACGTCTCTGTCCTGGCACATTGTCGTGTGCGATACGTCCCTCCGGGTCTTCGGTCCTTGCGAAGCTCTATGTACTGCGAGCGCAGCTACTTGAAGCTGAGACGGACCGCGGAGCTAGCAGCGAATTCGGAGAGCGCTAAGCACGAAGTCAAGAAGCGAGACGTGTCCCTGCAACGCGGTGCTAAGAGCAGCTTCCTGGCGGCGGGGGCGAGCCCCGGCCACAAGACATTCTCGTCCTGGCAACGGATCTCTGTGAAGGGCGTAGGCGAAAAGCTTTCGTTTTCCATTCGAACTGCGAGAGACGCAGACGGTTACACGGAGCTCTGAGAACAAAGGTGCACGCCCTAGGCTGGCTTGGGCAGAAGAAGCGTTCTCGAGCTCTTGGCTGCCCGCACACTGCTGGGTATGTGGCGCCCCTGCGGCGGCTTCTGGCCGCCGGCAAGTGAAAGCGGAGCCAGGCGTGGGCGAGGGCGGTGAACGAAGCGGCTATGTGCCGTCCTTGTGTGCACCACGTTAGAGGCTACTAGGAGAGGAAGGTGGTTGACTCTCGCTTGCCTTCCCAAGTGCCCTTAGCAGTCGGAAGGAGCAAGCTGAAGCACTGCTGCTTGTGCTGCTCCTTGGTTCCCTTGCAGCCCGCTCTGAAAGCATTGGCAGTCGCTTCTAGGCGCCGAGTTGCACACACACAGCACCACGCTAAGTGCCGCGGAGAAGGGAAATCCAGAGTGCAGCGAGGAGCTTGACGTGGCTTACGTGCAGTAAGGAGAAGGTGAACCTAAGCACAGCCTCTTCAATCTGGCCGCCTCTGCTCTGGTTGCAACTTTTGCAAGTCAGCAAAGGGAGCCGCGAGTATGTAGAACGGAGGGCAGCGAGACGCCGTGTGTTATGCGCCCTTTCAGGGCTGCTGACAAGGGGCTACTTTAAGAACGCCTTCTTCGTCCTCGCGTCCTTCTCGCTTCGCTCTAGCTGCAAGGAGTACAGCACAGCGAAGGAGTGAGGACGGGCACTGCCCCAGCTTTTGCCCTGGCGTGCAACGGTTGTGTGCAGCTTTTCCAAGCAGCAAGAGCACTGAGAAGTGAAAGCGATTGTGAAGGAGCTCTTTGGCTGCTCGTGTGCTCTTCGCTGCACTGCGCCGCTCGCAAGCGGCTTCGTTCTTCGGCGTCTGCCGTCCGGAGAGAGCTGAACTGCAGCGGTCAGTTTCAGCTCTGCCCAACAGCGTGCTCTCAGTTCTGCGGACAAGCACGCCCTGTTGCCTTGGCTCCGAGTGCAAAGTCCCTAGCGAGCACTCACTCAGTGCAATGCACCCAGAAAGACGCTCTCGCTCGTCTTTCAAGGAGCGACTCCTAACAGCAGAAGCAGCAGAGGCACAAACTGGATGACGAGAAGGGACAATGTAGAACACGTCTCTGTCCTGGCACATTGTCGTGTGCGATACGTCCCTCCGGGTCTTCGGTCCTTGCGAAGCTCTATGTACTGCGAGCGCAGCTACTTGAAGCTGAGACGGACCGCGGAGCTAGCAGCGAATTCGGAGAGCGCTAAGCACGAAGTCAAGAAGCGAGACGTGTCCCTGCAACGCGGTGCTAAGAGCAGCTTCCTCGCGGCGGGGGCGAGCTCCGGCCACAAGACATTCTCGTCCTAGCAACGGATCACTGTGAAGGGCGTAGGCGAAAAGCTTTCGATTTCCATTCGAACTGCGAGAAAGGCAGACTGTTACACGGAGCTCTGAGAACAAAGGTGCACGCCCTAGGCGGGCTTGGGCAGAAGCAGCGTTCTCGAGCTCTTGGCTGCCCGCACACTGCTGGGTATGTGGCGCCCCTGCGGCGGCTTCTGGCCGCCGGCAAGTGAAAGCGGAGCAAGGCGTGGGCGAGGGCGAGGGCGGTGAACGAAGCGGCTATGTGCCGTGCTTGTGTGCACCACGTTAGAGGCTACTAGGAGAGGAAGGTGGTTGACTCTCGCTTGCCTTCCCAAGTGCCCTTAGCAGTCGGAAGGAGCAAGCTGAAGCACTGCTGCTTGTGCTGCTCCTTGGTTCCCTTGCAGCCCGCTCTGAAAGCATTGGCGGTCACTTCTAGGCGCCGAGTTGCACACACACAGCACCACGCTAAGTGCCGCGGAGAAGGGAAATCCAGAGTGCAGCGAGGAGCTTGACGTGGCTTACGTGCAGTAAGGAGAAGGTGAACCTAAGCACAGCCTCTTCAATCTGGCCGCCTCTGCTCTGGTAGCAACTTTTGCAAGTCAGCAAAGGGAGACGCGAGTATGTAGAGCGGAGGGCAGCTAGACGCCTAGTGTTATGCGCCCTTTCAGGGCTGCTGCCAGGGGGCTACTTTAAGAGCGCCTTGTCCTTCTTCTTCGCGTCCATCTGGCTTCGCTTTAGCTGCAAGGAGTACAGCACAGCGAAGGCGTGAGGACGGGCACTGCCCCAGCTTTTGCCCTGGCCTGCCTGTGCTCCGCCTTTAGCTGCACACCAGAACAATGGCATTTTTTTCCCGCAAGGTAAAAAGGGTTTTAGTGTAGCCTTAGGAATGGCAAGTGCCTAGGCATTAAGTTGAGCGACCACGTATGAGGGAGTCTTTAGAGGTTTCCTCCCCCATGGCGCAGGTTTATTCTCATTTTCGTGCTGAACTGAAAAGTCCGGGCATGGCAAGTCTGCCCTGCCTTGTGCAGAGACGAACACAAATGTGGGGCTATGATCCTCTGTGTTCGGAGCTCTGCTTCCGGGTGTGTGGGCCGCCATGAGCCCGCAGCAGCCGCCGAGGACAGTGTGGATTGTGGATGAGGCTGGGCTGGCCCCCCGCCCCCCCGCTGGTCTGACAGCGGCAGGAGCTGCGTCGGAGCGGCATTGCCTGAGGGCCCCATGGGGGGCGGGGAGAGAGCCGGGAGTGACCCCGAACGACACCGGAAGCGATATCCGTAGGGCCCGGAAGGCCAGCGTTGCCATCGAGTTTGGCCGGTAGGAGGCTTCTAAGGTGCTTTGAAAGGTGGAGCTTCTTTGCTCTAGGACAGTCTGGGAGAGCTGAGGGTGTCCAATCTGGAGAACAGAAGGCTCCAGGGAGACCTTCGAGCCCCTTGCAGTGCCTGCTGGGGCTCCAAGATAGCTGGGGAGGGACTTTGGAAAAGGTTCTGGACTCGCAGGACAAGGGGGAATAGCTTCAAACTGCCAGAGGGCTGGGGTAGATGGGATATTGGAAAGGAATTCTTCCTTGTGTGGGTGCTGAGGCCTGGCACATGTTGCTCAAAGAGGCTGTGTAGGAGCCCCATGGCAGGAAGTGTCCAGGGCCAGGCTGGAGCAGACATGGAGCAACCTGGACTAGTGGAAAAGTGTCCCTGCCCATGTCAGGATGTGGGAAGAAGAGACTCTGTCTCTAAGGTCGCTTCCAGTCCAAACCATTCTGGGATTCTAGGATTCATGGAAGGCCCTTTTCCAAGTGAAGTGTTGTATCTCTTGGCTCCCAGCTTGTAGTTGCCAGTTCTTCTGGAAGCAGGCGTGGCGAAGCAGCTGTGATGAGCCATGGGTTCTCAATAGGACGAGTGTGATATATTTGCAGAGAGGAAGGCTGCAGACAGATCTTCAAGGTCCAGGTAAAATAAGCAAAGGATTGAATAAAAGCCAAAGGTTGGTTGTGTTAGTTTGCTGGCTGTTGAAATGGCCCCAGGTCATTTTCAACATTTCTAATTTGGATTTGTTTGAGTAAAAAATGAATGTGTTACCTCCAGCGTAGGCTCTCCAATGCATCTCCATGTGCTCCCATCTCTTTGTTGTATATCGGGTTCTATTAACTGAAGACAGAATCATAACACAGTAGTAAAACATTTAGAGGCGTAGTTAGCCAGCTTCAGGAGTTTTCAACTCTGCTGTTGACTTTTCTGGTAACTGTAGGCAAGGCAACACAATCCACTTACTCCACTTTCCACTTTCTTTTCCTCTCTGAGGAAAAGATGATATTTTTTTTTTTTTTTCTTCTCATTTTGAAAATAGCCTTGAATGAAGAGAGTTATGCATGTGGCATGTAGGATTCATTACTTTACCTTTCTCTTCTGCTGTCTTTCGCGTACTAGTCTTTTTAAAATTTTTTTGTCGCTGTTCTCCATTCAGTAGGTTTGAAAGAATTCTAATTGTTGAGATGATGGTTCTTTGAAGGCTCACTTAGCCCACCTTTTGGGTGAAGGAAAGAAGAAGACAAGGTCCTCTAGGAAGAGTAAAAAGCATACTTTCAAGAGACATTCAGAGATGTCTGCTGATGCCATGCAATTACCGTGTAATCAGCAGAAATGTGTTGGAAAAACACCCATCAGTGACTTCACAAGAAAGCCACACTCAAGACAGGTAAAGAACAGAAGCATAAAACCCCAAAGGTATGAAATGGACAGATTTTCATTGGGAATGAGCAACTCCTGAATTCTTGGTTCTAGAACTAGGGGCTTGTAATAAATAGACTGTCTCCTTGCCAAACGTAAATTTGGTGTCATGAACTGCTCACTGCCCGTTGAAGTGCAGGGCTAGTAGACTAATATTTGCCATGGCAGGCATATTGTATGGCTTTCCTGTTAAAAAGAAATTGGTTTTGCTCATAGCAATCTAGATATGTACCCAGTCTGACACCTATTTTTTAGGCTATATTTCCAAGTAAATGGCTTCCACGATGATGCAGTAAGTTTATGTCATGAACAGGAATGAAGTGATTGCATGCATCCTTTTTTACCCTAATCCAGCTGCTGAATAATGAGACAGAGACTCTCACTGACGCCAAGGAGTGCCCGTGCTTTTGGGAAAAGCACTGGGCAGATAAAGCCTATTTCCACATTTCTTGCTAGCGTCTCCTTCAAAGTTCATGGGTTTGCTCATCTTTTAGAGCTGTTCTAGATGTCTTTGTAGTTTACATGTACTAAATGTAGCAGGTATTGCTTTCATGGCGTCCTACTAGATTTGAAGTTGGGATCTACTCAGGCTTCAATGTCTCAGAAGAAGCAACGTTGATTCTTTGAATTCCGTTCTTGAACGTGAGAATGCTACTTATGTAGTTAATGAATTAATTAAATCGAATTCACTTGAATGGAAAAATTGTCTTGTTCATGTAGATTTTAACTTGGGAAATTGATATTTGAGTTCTACTTTTCATTGTTGTTGCTTTTCTGTATTGTTTGATTGCACAGATAGCAGATGTACTGACCAAGTATTGTGTGAAACTGGAGGAAATGTCCTTCCTCTTGGCAGCTGATGTTCACAAGCTCATTAACGCTAAGGCCATGGTAAATGTTTTACCTGGGGCAAGATAGCAGTCTGAATATTCCTAGAATGTCTTTCTTTCCCCAGATGAAATTCATTTTTTCTGCCTATCAATCACTGAAATATAGAAGAAATTTCTACTTGGCAGGGTATTGGTTATCATTTGTGTTCTTTTCTCCCCTCATTTTCTGTAGAAGAGACAATCTTTGGTTTGTTTTTGCATGTTGAAGCAGAGGAAGAAGAAGATGAGGAGAGGATTCCTTGTAAAAGTGAAGAAAATGAGCATGCAGAACAGGGACTAAGCATTATGCAGGTAAGCGAGCAAGAGAATAAGTTTGAAAGTGAAGGCAGTTTTGTCCAAAAGAAGGAGGAATAGGACGTCTTTTTGCTGAGAATGAATAGAAAGGTTTTTTGCATTTAGTTTGTATACGAAGCGCACAGGGCTCTAGATCCTTTTGTGGGAAAATGGAGTGTGTAAAGTTGCCAATCATTTTGGAGCGAATTTGGAGGGTGAATTTGGGGTGCCAGGTGAATTTTGGGTCGAATTCTGGGGATTTGGGGTTTCCCAGGTGAATTTCTGAGGTGAAAAGGTTCAAAAAGGTTTTTTTTTGAAAGCAAGTTAAAGCCAGAAGGTTATTGAAAATTAATAGATGTGATGCAAGTAGGTAATATGCAGACGATACACAGCGAGACAAATCATGGGAAAAATACAGTGGTAACACATGAGTGTGTGAGGATGGGATCAGTATAGCTAAGGCTCAGTTGAAGCTGAATTTGGAAAAGCATGCCAAAACTAAGAATAATAAAGGCACCTACGGGTATTTCAGTGGGAAAAGGAAGATGAAAAGAAACCTATCACACCTCCCCTATTCCCCCCCCCCCCACCCCCATAAGCCAGACAGGACTAGTGACAACAGACAAGGAGAAGGCTGAGGTACTCAACAAGTGTTGGTCTCAATTTTTACTGCCAGTCACTATTTCCACATCTCTCAGGTTATTGGACTGGTGGACTTGATTCTAACCCATAGTAGCAGGTCAGCTTTCAGACCACTTGAGGAACCTGAGCATGCAAGACCATGGCACCCACCCAGAGGCATGTCAGGGCCCTGAGAGAACTGGCAGCTGTAGTTGCTAAGGTGCTTCCTCCATCATATTTGAGAAATCAAGGCAACCAGCTGAAGTCTCCAGACACTGTGTTGTATTGACTCCAATCCTCTTGGTCTTTTTTGTAAATCTTAGAGCTCTGAGTCAATTTCTGCAGAGGATTCCCAATGCAGTTTCAAAAATGGAATCTTTGTTACTGGTCCTCATGTTGATCTTGGATATTTCCATTTTCTGCACTCCTTTATTTTCGAAACATTTGTAATGACTGAAAAGAAAGCTGAGACGAGGCATTATGCTCTTTCCAGTGATAGAAATGGACCTGTATTCTTTTCAGACAAATATATTTTTGCTGTGTCTAAGCACATGTGCATACCTGTGTTTGATTTATGTGTCCAGGTTTTGGCAGTGGGGCAGCCACAGGGCCGTCCTGTGACAATGGCCCAGGTGCTGCCCCGTCCCGCTTTCTTCCAACTGGCTCCACTTCAGGATGTCCTCCCTGCTGAGAGAAGAGGCCGGGACAGCACCTTTAGAAATGTGACTTTCTGGGTTTTTTTTGTTTCGTTTTGTTTTGTTATTTTTAAAGTTACTAAAAACCTTCACCCTGATTTTTTGTGTTGGGTTTGGGGCTTTTTTTTTCAGTTTTGGGTGGGTTTTTTGGTGGGCTTTTTTGGGGGCTTTTTTTGTCTCTTTGGGGATTATTGGTTGGGGGGTTTTGTGTGTTTGTTTGGTCTGCTTTTTTTGTTTGTTTTTTTATTACGGTTTTGTAGAGTTTTTTTAAGCAAATTGATTGGAAAACTGAATAGTCCTCCACTATAGTCTCCTGGATTCACCTGAGACTCTTCCTAGGCATCTCCCTGATCTTTTTTGCAATGAGTCTCACATCATTCTCCTGAAGAAACTGTCTGCTTATGGTTTGCATGGGTGGGCTGTTTGCTGGGTGACAAACTGGGTGATGGCCAGGCCCACAGAGTGGTGGGAAATAGAGTTCATCCAGCTGGTCCCCAAGGCTCAGTCTTGGGCCCAGTCCTGTTTAATATCTTGCTCAGTGATCTGGACAAGGGGATAGAGTACACGCCCAGGAAGTTCACAGATGATGCAAAGTTGGCTGGTAGCGTTTTTTTTCTTCTGGAGGACAGCAGGCTCTGCTTCTTCTTCCTCCTGTTCCGAGGTCGCTGCTCCCTCTTCATCCCTCATTAAGTGTGCTGATTTTGTCACTTGGATGAGAAAACAAACAATTTTAGCAACAATACTGGTGGCAGGGTACAAGAAAGGAAGAGTTCACATGAATCCCCCCCCCAACAACAGACAATACCTGATGGCTCCTCTGCCCAGCTTACTGACTACACCGGAACCCATTGTCCCCCAAAGATACTCCCTTCTCCCTGCCCCCAGCCATGATGTGAGATGGAATAGAATAACTAAGATTAAGATTCTCCCTATATAACTCCATCATACTTCGATTCTGGGAAAAACAAATCTTGAAGTTCTATCATTTCAGATCATTTGAATTTGAATTGGCATACTAAAAAGTCTAGCCAGAAACTCATGACAATATTAATAGCCCATTCTAGAATGTCCGAGATGATAGACACTTCTTTCAAGAGAATGTGATACCTCACGTGACTTCTCCAGAATTTAAATGAACAGCGGGAGTAGTCTACAAGATTCTTGCTGCCATCTGGATTTCCTGGTTTTTGGCTGGTCTATGTAAGCCAACCAGCTTTTCAGCAGAGGGAATATTAGTGTGATACTTGATGGTATGTGAGATGGAACACAGTAATTTATGGCTTTTTGCATAGTGATGAAGCTGTAAAGAAAGCTCCGTAATGCTCTGACAAGGAGGCTGCTGGACTTCAAGCAGCAAAGGCCCAAAACGAACCAGTGAAAAGGTGTCATTGAAAAAAAAAAAAAAAAAAAAAAAAAAAAAAGCCAGGTGGGGAGCAAAGTGATACTTAAGGGCAGTTTACTGAAAGAGGAAATCTAGTGAAAAAAAGGTCCAAGAGTGAAGGAATAACAGGGAAAATGAAACTAAGGAAGGAAATCAATCTCAGCTAATCATTTCAGAAGCTAACAAGTTGTCATTGCAATGATGCATAAAGTGAGAAATTATAAATATGTCTGCGCCAAAATCTGAATTATGAACTTTATTGCATTCTGTCTTTCACGGAATCATACAACAGTCTGTGATTAAAGATCACCTAGTCCTACTTCCTTGCCAGGTAGATCTTACAGTAGATCAAATTGCTCAAGACTAGCCAAACTGATAAGGAGCACTCTCAATGATGGGGCATCCACAACTTCTCTGGAACAGCCGTTTGAGTGTCTCACCAGCTTCATTGTAGAAAAGCTTTTCCTTTTAGCCAATCTAAACCTAGTCTCAGTTTGAAAGCATGTCCCCTTGTCCTTTCTCTGCAAACCTTCCTAAAAAGTCTTTCTCCATTGGTCTTATACCCTCTTTACATATTCAAAGGCCACAATACTGTCTCTCCAGAAACCTCTCTTCTCCAGGCTAAAAGATCCTATTTTTCACAAGAACCAGGTCATAAACTGAAATGGAAGAATCTCAGGAGATCAGATCATCCAACAGCTCAGCGTAAGAATAGCTCTGAAGTCAGATCAACTAGCTTAGGGCTGTGTCTGTTTGAATTTTGAAAATTAGCAGGACTTGAAATGCTTCAAGGAAGAGAACTCTGGGTGGCTCCAGAAACAGCCTGAGAAACTCGAGCAAACTCGAAACCTCAGAAACTACCACTGCTTTCTCTCCCTCAGCCCAAGCAGTCCCAAAGAAGAAGTGTTCCCAGCAGGCTGGGATAGCACGCATATACACTACATATACATGACAGGCATCGCCAGCAGCCACATCCTGCTCCTTTCTGTGGCTGGCAAGAGTGAGACTGGATGTTTACATGTGGGCAACCTGGGTCCCTCCAGCAGCTCACACACTCAGCCTGCCCAGTGACCCCACTGAATTCCAGTATTCGCAGTGTGCCAAGGCCACAGCACTACTCCGCTTGCTGGCACAGACCATCACACGCCTCCTAAATCAGTCAGGACTCCCCTGGTCCCACAGCCAGCACCCCACTTGCTCTCCCCCAGGCCACTGCCATTGTTCACCAACTTCTCCACTTTGATCTTTGCTGGTGCTCTCAACACTGGCACACCCAGATGTTCTGCAGCTGTTGTCTCCTGGTGGAAAGGACTTGTAAAGCCGTGTTTCCACACAGGACTTCCACAACCTTTCAAAGCAACCTTTTCTGGGGTATGAACAATCTCATTCAAATGTCAACATTTCTTTTCCCATATGTGAAATCAGAATTTCCTTCTTCCGGGCATGCCCAAAACAAGGCACAAACTACATTGTGCCTTCTGTTTCACATGCTGAGTCGTTTGTAAACAATGCTAGGAGAATACCTGTTTTGATCCAAGCTAATCTCTGGCCCTTATAGTGCTTTCGGTAGTTAGTTTTGCTTTGCTATTTACTTGATGTCCCATTGAATTGTTGAATCATAAACAGACTATCTGTCTGTATAGCAGCATAGCAGTGATGAATAAATGCAAGAGAAGGAGCAAGGTGATTGTTTGCTAGACTCTTCCTAGAAACTGAGAAATCTGTTACTTAATGCTGACCACAGCAGATGGAGGAAGCATCCTACATGATGTCAAAGCAATGAAGCTGTAATCACTTTTATGATTACAGTCAAGGCACTGCTTTTGCCACCATAAGTGGAGTGCAGGGAATCTTAAAAGACGACACTCTAACTGTTGTCCATGCTCACTGAGAAAATAATGCTTTTACAGCAGAGCAGGTCTCACCGCAGCTAAATCATGGCTTCAACTGTACACCGCCTTCAAAAAAGCCCACAAAAACACAAATGAAAGGATTTGGAACCCAAGGGAATCTCGGATTGTGACATCAGCTCACTTTGGATTCTTTCCAAAGTCTCAATTCCATTTTCTTCCCAGCCAATTATCCCACCTAACCTGAGATGTAACTTATGGATATCTAACACATCTAGTTACCTTAGAATTAGATTGCCACTAGGCAAAAAGACAGAAACAAGCAGTTAAGTTCAGACTGAAACCAAGGGTGTTTAGAACAGCAATACTTGGACGTAACTATTCTTGATCAAACCAAAACTTTTAGGACTTACCCATGTATTTTTGGAGGTGGAAAAAGTCCCTAGGGAGCTCACACTCAGTGCCTGGAGAGACGCTCTCGCTGGTTTTTCAAGGACCGATTCGTCACAGCAGAGGCAGCGGAGCACAAGATGGCCGAAGAGAAGGGGCAGTGTAGAATTCTCGGTCTGTCTCTGTCTCCACTCAGTGTAGAACGTCCTTGTCCTGGCACATTGTCGTGTGCGATATGTCCCTCCGGGTCTTCGGTCCTTGCGAAGCTCTATGTACTGCGAGCGCAGCTACTTGCAGCTGAGAAGGACCGCGGAGCTAGCGGCGAATTCGGAGAGCGCTAAGCACGAAGTCAAGAAGCGAGACGTGTCCCTGCAACGCGGTGCTAAGAGCAGCTTCCTGGCGGCGGGGGCGAGCCCCGGCCACGAGACATTCTCGTCCTGGCAACGGATCTCTGTGAAGGGCGTAGGCGAAAAGCTTTCGTTTTCCATTCGAACTGCGAGAGAGGCAGACTGTTACACGGAGCTCTGAGAACAAAGGTGCACGCCCTAGGCTGGCTTGGGGAGAAGAAGCGTACTCGAGCTCTTGGCTGCCCGCACACTGCTGGGTATGTGGCGCCCCTGCGGCGGCTTCTGGCCGCCGGCAAGTGAAAGCGGAGCAAGGCGTGGGCGAGGGCGGTGAACGAAGCGGCAAAAGCGCCGTGCTTGTGTGCACCACGTTAGAGGCTACTAGGAGAGGAAGGTGGTTGACTCTCGCTTGCCTTCCCAAGTGCCCTTAGCAGTCGGAAGGAGCAAGCTGAAGCACTGCTGATTGTGCTGCTCCTTGATTCCCTTGCAGCCCGCTGTGAAAGCATTGGCGGTCACTTCTAGGCGCCGAGTTGCACACACACAGCACCACGCTAAGTGCCGCGGAGAAGGGAAATCCAGAGTGCAGCGAGGAGCTGGACGTGGCTTACGTGCAGTAAGGGGAAGGTGAACCTAAGCACTGCCTCTTCAATCTGGCCGCCTCTGCTCTGGTAGCAACTTTTGCGAGTCGGCAAAGGGAGCCGCGAGTATGTAGAACGGAGGGCAGCGAGACGCCGTGTGTTATGCGCCCTTTCAGGGCTGCTGACAGCGGGCTACTTTAAGAACGCCTTCTTGGTCCCCGCGTCCTTCTCGCTTCGCTCTAGCTGCAAGGAGTACAGCACAGCGAAGGAGTGAGGACGGGCACTGCCCCAGTTTTTGCCCTGGCGTGCAACGGCTGTGTGCAGCTTTTGCAAGCAGCAAGAGCACTGAGAAGTGAAAGCGATTGTGAAGGAGCTCTTTGGCTGCTCGTGTGCTCTTCGCTGCACTGCGCCGCTCGCAAGCGGCTTCGTTCTTCGGCGTCTGCCGTCCGGAGAGAGCTGAACTGCAGCGGTCAGTTTCAGCTCTGCCCAACAGCGCGCTCTCAGTTCTGCGGACAAGCACGCCCTGTTGCCTTGGCTCCGAGTGCAAAGTCCCTAGCGAGCACTCACTCAGTGCAATGCACCCAGAAAGACGCTCTCGCTCGTCTTTCAAGGAGCGATTCCTAACAGCAGAAGCAGCAGAGGCACAAACAGGATGACGAGAAGGGACAATGTAGAACACGTCTCTGTCCTGGCACATTGTCGTGTGCGATACGTCCCTCCGGGTCTTCGGTCCTTGCGAAGCTCTATGTACTGCGAGCGCAGCTACTTGCAGCTGAGAAGGACCGCGGAGCTAGCAGCGAATTCGGAGAGCGCTAAGCACGAAGTCAAGAAGCGAGACGTGTCCCTGCAACGCGGTGCTAAGAGCAGCTTCCTCGCGGCGGGGGCGAGCCCCGGCCACAAGACATTCTCGTCCTGGCAACACATCTCTGTGAAGGGCGTAGGCGAAAAGCTTTCGTTTTCCATTCGAACTGCGAGAGACGCAGACGGTTACACGGAGCTCTGAGAACAAAGGTGCACGCCCTAGGCTGGCTTGGGCAGAAGAAGCGTTCTCGAGCTCTTGGCTGCCCGCACACTGCTGGGTATGTGGCGCCCCTGCAGCGGCTTCTGGCCGCCGGCAAGTGAAAGCGGAGCCAGGCGTGGGCGAGGGCGAGGGCGGTGAACGAAGCGGCTATGTGCCGTGCTTGTGTGCACCACGTTAGAGGCTATTAGGAGAGGAAGGTGGTTGACTCTCGCTTGCCTTCCCAAGTGCCCTTAGCAGTCGGAAGGAGCAAGCTGAAGCACTGCTGCTTGTGCTGCTCCTTGGTTCCCTTGCAGCCCGCTCTGAAAGCATTGGCGGTCACTTCTAGGCGCCGAGTTGCACACACACAGCACCACGCTAAGTGCCGCGGAGAAGGGAAATCCAGAGTGCAGCGAGGAGCTTGACGTGGCTTACGTGCAGTAAGGAGAAGGTGAACCTAAGCACAGCCTCTTCAATCTGGCCGCCTCTGCTCTGGTAGCAACTTTTGCAAGTCGGCAAAGGGAGCCGCGAGTATGTAGAACGGAGGGCAGCGAGACGCCGTGTGTTATGCGCCCTTTCAAGGCTGCTGACAAGGGGCTACTTTAAGAACGCCTTCTTCGTCCTCGCGTCCTTCTCGCTTCGCTCTAGCTGCAAGGAGTACAGCACAGCGAAGGAGTGAGGACGGGCACTGCCCCAGCTTTTGCCCTGGCGTGCAACGGCTGTGTGCTGCTTTTCCAAGCAGCAAGAGCACTGAGAAGTGAAAGCGATTGTGAAGGAGCTCTTTGGCTGCTCGTGTGCTCTTCGCTGCACTGCGCCGCTCGCAAGCGGCTTCGTTCTTCGGCGTCTGCCGTCCGGAGAGAGCTGAACTGCAGCGGTCAGTTTCAGCTCTGCCCAACAGCGCGCTCTCAGTTCTGCGGACAAGCACGCCCTGTTGCCTTGGCTCCGAGTGCAAAGTCCCTAGCGAGCACTCACTCAGTGCAATGCACCCAGAAAGACGCTCTCGCTCGTCTTTCAAGGAGCGACTCCTAACAGCAGAAGCAGCAGAGGCACAAACTGGATGACGAGAAGGGACAATGTAGAACACGTCTCTGTCCTGGCACATTGTCGTGTGCGATACGTCCCTCCGGGTCTTCGGTCCTTGCGAAGCTCTATGTACTGCGAGCGCAGCTACTTGCAGCTGAGACGGACCGCGGAGCTAGCAGCGAATTCGGAGAGCGCTAAGCACGAAGTCAAGAAGCGAGACGTGTCCCTGCAACGCGGTGCTAAGAGCAGCTTCCTCGCGGCGGGGGCGAGCTCCGGCCACAAGACATTCTCGTCCTAGCAACGGATATCTGTGAAGGGCGTAGGCGAAAAGCTTTCGATTTCCATTCGAACTGCGAGAAAGGCAGACTGTTACACGGAGCTCTGAGAACAAAGGTGCACGCCCTAGGCGGGCTTGGGCAGAAGCAGCGTTCTCGAGCTCTTGGCTGCCGGCACACTGCTGGGTATGTGGCGCCCCTGCGGCGGCTTCTGGCCGCCGGCAAGTGAAAGCGGAGCAAGGCGTGGGCGAGGGCGAGGGCGGTGAACGAAGCGGCTATGTGCCGTGCTTGTGTGCACCACGTTAGAGGCTACTAGGAGAGGAAGGTGGTTGACTCTCGCTTGCCTTCCCAAGTGCCCTTAGCAGTCGGAAGGAGCAAGCTGAAGCACTGCTGCTTGTGCTGCTCCTTGGTTCCCTTGCAGCCCGCTCTGAAAGCATTGGCGGTCACTTCTAGGCGCCGAGTTGCACACACACAGCACCACGCTAAGTGCCGCGGAGAAGGGAAATCCAGAGTGCAGCGAGGAGCTTGACGTGGCTTACGTGCAGTAAGGAGAAGGTGAACCTAAGCACAGCCTCTTCAATCTGGCCGCCTCTGCTCTGGTAGCAACTTTTGCAAGTCAGCAAAGGGAGCCGCGAGTATGTAGAACGGAGGGCAGCGAGACGCCGTGTGTTATGCGCCCTTTCAGGGCTGCTGACAAGGGGCTACTTTAAGAACGCCTTCTTCGTCCTCGCGTCCTTCTCGCTTCGCTCTAGCTGCAAGGAGTACAGCACAGCGAAGGAGTGAGGACGGGCACTGCCCCAGCTTTTGCCCTGGCGTGCAACGGCTGTGTGCTGCTTTTCCAAGCAGCAAGAGCACTGAGAAGTGAAAGCGATTGTGAAGGAGCTCTTTGGCTGCTCGTGTGCTCTTCGCTGCACTGCGCCGCTCGCAAGCGGCTTCGTTCTTCGGCGTCTGCCGTCCGGAGAGAGCTGAACTGCAGCGGTCAGTTTCAGCTCTGCCCAACAGCGCGCTCTCAGTTCTGCGGACAAGCACGCCCTGTTGCCTTGGCTCCGAGTGCAAAGTCCCTAGCGAGCACTCACTCAGTGCAATGCACCCAGAAAGACGCTCTCGCTCGTCTTTCAAGGAGCGACTCCTAACAGCAGAAGCAGCAGAGGCACAAACTGGATGACGAGAAGGGACAATGTAGAACACGTCTCTGTCCTGGCACATTGTCGTGTGCGATACGTCCCTCCGGGTCTTCGGTCCTTGCGAAGCTCTATGTACTGCGAGCGCAGCTACTTGCAGCTGAGACGGACCGCGGAGCTAGCAGCGAATTCGGAGAGCGCTAAGCACGAAGTCAAGAAGCGAGACGTGTCCCTGCAACGCGGTGCTAAGAGCAGCTTCCTCGCGGCGGGGGCGAGCTCCGGCCACAAGACATTCTCGTCCTAGCAACGGATATCTGTGAAGGGCGTAGGCGAAAAGCTTTCGATTTCCATTCGAACTGCGAGAAAGGCAGACTGTTACACGGAGCTCTGAGAACAAAGGTGCACGCCCTAGGCGGGCTTGGGCAGAAGCAGCGTTCTCGAGCTCTTGGCTGCCGGCACACTGCTGGGTATGTGGCGCCCCTGCGGCGGCTTCTGGCCGCCGGCAAGTGAAAGCGGAGCCAGGCGTGGGCGAGGGCGGTGAACGAAGCGGCTATGTGCCGTCCTTGTGTGCACCACGTTAGAGGCTACTAGGAGAGGAAGGTGGTTGACTCTCGCTTGCCTTCCCAAGTGCCCTTAGCAGTCGGAAGGAGCAAGCTGAAGCACTGCTGCTTGTGCTGCTCCTTGGTTCCCTTGCAGCCCGCTGTGAAAGCATTGGCAGTCGCTTCTAGGCGCCGAGTTGCACACACACAGCACCACGCTAAGTGCCGCGGAGAAGGGAAATCCAGAGTGCAGCGAGGAGCTTGACGTGGCTTACGTGCAGTAAGGAGAAGGTGAACCTAAGCACAGCCTCTTCAATCTGGCCGCCTCTGCTCTGGTAGCAACTTTTGCAAGTCGGCAAAGGGAGCCGCGAGTATGTAGAACGGAGGGCAGCGAGACGCCGTGTGTTATGCGCCCTTTCAGGGCTGCTGACAAGGGGCTACTTTAAGAACGCCTTCTTCGTCCTCGCGTCCTTCTCGCTTCGCTCTAGCTGCAAGGAGTACAGCACAGCGAAGGTGTGAGGACGGGCACTGCCCCAGCTTTTGCCCTGGCGTGCAACGGCTGTGTGCTGCTTTTCCAAGCAGCAAGAGCACTGAGAAGTGAAAGCGATTGTGAAGGAGCTCTTTGGCTGCTCGTGTGCTCTTCGCTGCACAGCGCCGCTCGCAAGCGGCTTCGTTCTTCGGCGTCTGCCGTCCGGAGAGAGCTGAACTGCAGCGGTCAGTTTCAGCTCTGCCCAACAGCGCGCTCTCAGTTCTGCGGACAAGCACGCCCTGTTGCCTTGGCTCCGAGTGCAAAGTCCCTAGCGAGCACTCACTCAGTGCAATGCACCCAGAAAGACGCTCTCGCTCGTCTTTCAAGGAGCGACTCCTAACAGCAGAAGCAGCAGAGGCACAAACAGGATGACGAGAAGGGACAATGTAGAACACGTCTCTGTCCTGGCACATTGTCGTGTGCGATACGTCCCTCCGGGTCTTCGGTCCTTGCGAAGCTCTATGTACTGCGAGCGCAGCTACTTGAAGCTGAGACGGACCGCGGAGCTAGCAGCGAATTCGGAGAGCGCTAAGCACGAAGTCAAGAAGCGAGACGTGTCCCTGCAACGCGGTGCTAAGAGCAGCTTCCTCGCGGCGGGGGCGAGCTCCGGCCACAAGACATTCTCGTCCTAGCAACGGATCTCTGTGAAGGGCGTAGGCGAAAAGCTTTCGATTTCCATTCGAACTGCGAGAAAGGCAGACTGTTACACGGAGCTCTGAGAACAAAGGTGCACGCCCTAGGCGGGCTTGGGCAGAAGCAGCGTTCTCGAGCTCTTGGCTGCCCGCACACTGCTGGGTATGTGGCGCCCCTGCGGCGGCCAAGTGAAAGCGGAGCAAGGCGTGGGCGAGGGCGAGGGCGGTGAACGAAGCGGCTATGTGCCGTGCTTGTGTGCACCACGTTAGAGGCTACTAGGAGAGGAAGGTGGTTGACTCTCGCTTGCCTTCCCAAGTGCCCTTAGCAGTCGGAAGGAGCAAGCTGAAGCACTGCTGCTTGTGCTGCTCCTTGGTTCCCTTGCAGCCCGCTCTGAAAGCATTGGCGGTCACTTCTAGGCGCCGAGTTGCACACACACAGCACCACGCTAAGTGCCGCGGAGAAGGGAAATCCAGAGTGCAGCGAGGAGCTTGACGTGGCTTACGTGCAGTAAGGAGAAGGTGAACCTAAGCACAGCCTCTTCAATCTGGCCGCCTCTGCTCTGGTAGCAACTTTTGCAAGTCAGCAAAGGGAGCCGCGAGTATGTAGAACGGAGGGCAGCGAGACGCCTAGTGTTATGCGCCCTTTCAGGGCTGCTGACAAGGGGCTACTTTAAGAACGCCTTCTTCGTCCTCGCGTCCTTCTCGCTTCGCTCTAGCTGCAAGGAGTACAGCACAGCGAAGGAGTGAGGACGGGCACTGCCCCAGCTTTTGCCCTGGCGTGCAACGGCTGTGTGCTGCTTTTCCAAGCAGCAAGAGCACTGAGAAGTGAAAGCGATTGTGAAGGAGCTCTTTGGCTGCTCGTGTGCTCTTCGCTGCACTGCGCCGCTCGCAAGCGGCTTCGTTCTTCGGCGTCTGCCGTCCGGAGAGAGCTGAACTGCAGCGGTCAGTTTCAGCTCTGCCCAACAGCGCGCTCTCAGTTCTGCGGACAAGCACGCCCTGTTGCCTTGGCTCCGAGTGCAAAGTCCCTAGCGAGCACTCACTCAGTGCAATGCACCCAGAAAGACGCTCTCGCTCGTCTTTCAAGGAGCGACTCCTAACAGCAGAAGCAGCAGAGGCACAAACTGGATGACGAGAAGGGACAATGTAGAACACGTCTCTGTCCTGGCACATTGTCGTGTGCGATACGTCCCTCCGGGTCTTCGGTCCTTGCGAAGCTCTATGTACTGCGAGCGCAGCTACTTGCAGCTGAGACGGACCGCGGAGCTAGCAGCGAATTCGGAGAGCGCTAAGCACGAAGTCAAGAAGCGAGACGTGTCCCTGCAACGCGGTGCTAAGAGCAGCTTCCTCGCGGCGGGGGCGAGCTCCGGCCACAAGACATTCTCGTCCTAGCAACGGATATCTGTGAAGGGCGTAGGCGAAAAGCTTTCGATTTCCATTCGAACGGCGAGAAAGGCAGACTGTTACACGGAGCTCTGAGAACAAAGGTGCACGCCCTAGGCGGGCTTGGGCAGAAGCAGCGTTCTCGAGCTCTTGGCTGCCGGCACACTGCTGGGTATGTGGCGCCCCTGCGGCGGCTTCTGGCCGCCGGCAAGTGAAAGCGGAGCCAGGCGTGGGCGAGGGCGGTGAACGAAGCGGCTATGTGCCGTCCTTGTGTGCACCACGTTAGAGGCTACTAGGAGAGGAAGGTGGTTGACTCTCGCTTGCCTTCCCAAGTGCCCTTAGCAGTCGGAAGGAGCAAGCTGAAGCACTGCTGCTTGTGCTGCTCCTTGGTTCCCTTGCAGCCCGCTCTGAAAGCATTGGCGGTCACTTCTAGGCGCCGAGTTGCACACACACAGCACCACGCTAAGTGCCGCGGAGAAGGGAAATCCAGAGTGCAGCGAGGAGCTTGACGTGGCTTACGTGCAGTAAGGAGAAGGTGAACCTAAGCACAGCCTCTTCAATCTGGCCGCCTCTGCTCTGCTTGCAACTTTTGCAAGTCGGCAAAGGGAGCCGCGAGTATGTAGAACGGAGGGCAGCGAGACGCCGTGTGTTATGCGCCCTTTCAAGGCTGCTGACAAGGGGCTACTTTAAGAACGCCTTCTTCGTCCTCGCGTCCTTCTCGCTTCGCTCTAGCTGCAAGGAGTACAGCACAGCGAAGGAGTGAGGACGGGCACTGCCCCAGCTTTTGCCCTGGCGTGCAACGGCTGTGTGCTGCTTTTCCAAGCAGCAAGAGCACTGAGAAGTGAAAGCGATTGTGAAGGAGCTCTTTGGCTGCTCGTGTGCTCTTCGCTGCACTGCGCCGCTCGCAAGCGGCTTCGTTCTTCGGCGTCTGCCGTCCGGAGAGAGCTGAACTGCAGCGGTCAGTTTCAGCTCTGCCCAACAGCGCGCTCTCAGTTCTGCGGACAAGCACGCCCTGTTGCCTTGGCTCCGAGTGCAAAGTCCCTAGCGAGCACTCACTCAGTGCAATGCACCCAGAAAGACGCTCTCGCTCGTCTTTCAAGGAGCGACTCCTAACAGCAGAAGCAGCAGAGGCACAAACTGGATGACGAGAAGGGACAATGTAGAACACGTCTCTGTCCTGGCACATTGTCGTGTGCGATACGTCCCTCCGGGTCTTCGGTCCTTGCGAAGCTCTATGTACTGCGAGCGCAGCTACTTGCAGCTGAGACGGACCGCGGAGCTAGCAGCGAATTCGGAGAGCGCTAAGCACGAAGTCAAGAAGCGAGACGTGTCCCTGCAACGCGGTGCTAAGAGCAGCTTCCTGGCGGCGGGGGCGAGCTCCGGCCACAAGACATTCTCGTCCTAGCAACGGATATCTGTGAAGGGCGTAGGCGAAAAGCTTTCGATTTCCATTCGAACTGCGAGAAAGGCAGACTGTTACACGGAGCTCTGAGAACAAAGGTGCACGCCCTAGGCGGGCTTGGGCAGAAGCAGCGTTCTCGAGCTCTTGGCTGCCCGCACACTGCTGGGTATGTGGCGCCCCTGCGGCGGCTTCTGGCCGCCGGCAAGTGAAAGCGGAGCAAGGCGTGGGCGAGGGCGAGGGCGGTGAACGAAGCGGCTATGTGCCGTGCTTGTGTGCACCACGTTAGAGGCTACTAGGAGAGGAAGGTGGTTGACTCTCGCTTGCCTTCCCAAGTGCCCTTAGCAGTCGGAAGGAGCAAGCTGAAGCACTGCTGCTTGTGCTGCTCCTTGGTTCCCTTGCAGCCCGCTGTGAAAGCATTGGCAGTCGCTTCTAGGCGCCGAGTTGCACACACACAGCACCACGCTAAGTGCCGCGGAGAAGGGAAATCCAGAGTGCAGCGAGGAGCTTGACGTGGCTTACGTGCAGTAAGGAGAAGGTGAACCTAAGCACAGCCTCTTCAATCTGGCCGCCTCTGCTCTGGTAGCAACTTTTGCAAGTCAGCAAAGGGAGCCGCGAGTATGTAGAACGGAGGGCAGCGAGACGCCTAGTGTTATGCGCCCTTTCAGGGCTGCTGACAAGGGGCTACTTTAAGAACGCCTTCTTCGTCCTCGCGTCCTTCTCGCTTCGCTCTAGCTGCAAGGAGTACAGCACAGCGAAGGAGTGAGGACGGGCACTGCCCCAGCTTTTGCCCTGGCGTGCAACGGCTGTGTGCTGCTTTTCCAAGCAGCAAGAGCACTGAGAAGTGAAAGCGATTGTGAAGGAGCTCTTTGGCTGCTCGTGTGCTCTTCGCTGCACTGCGCCGCTCGCAAGCGGCTTCGTTCTTCGGCGTCTGCCGTCCGGAGAGAGCTGAACTGCAGCGGTCAGTTTCAGCTCTGCCCAACAGCGCGCTCTCAGTTCTGCGGACAAGCACGCCCTGTTGCCTTGGCTCCGAGTGCAAAGTCCCTAGCGAGCACTCACTCAGTGCAATGCACCCAGAAAGACGCTCTCGCTCGTCTTTCAAGGAGCGACTCCTAACAGCAGAAGCAGCAGAGGCACAAACTGGATGACGAGAAGGGACAATGTAGAACACGTCTCTGTCCTGGCACATTGTCGTGTGCGATACGTCCCTCCGGGTCTTCGGTCCTTGCGAAGCTCTATGTACTGCGAGCGCAGCTACTTGCAGCTGAGACGGACCGCGGAGCTAGCAGCGAATTCGGAGAGCGCTAAGCACGAAGTCAAGAAGCGAGACGTGTCCCTGCAACGCGGTGCTAAGAGCAGCTTCCTCGCGGCGGGGGCGAGCTCCGGCCACAAGACATTCTCGTCCTAGCAACGGATATCTGTGAAGGGCGTAGGCGAAAAGCTTTCGATTTCCATTCGAACTGCGAGAAAGGCAGACTGTTACACGGAGCTCTGAGAACAAAGGTGCACGCCCTAGGCGGGCTTGGGCAGAAGCAGCGTTCTCGAGCTCTTGGCTGCCGGCACACTGCTGGGTATGTGGCGCCCCTGCGGCGGCTTCTGGCCGCCGGCAAGTGAAAGCGGAGCCAGGCGTGGGCGAGGGCGGTGAACGAAGCGGCTATGTGCCGTCCTTGTGTGCACCACGTTAGAGGCTACTAGGAGAGGAAGGTGGTTGACTCTCGCTTGCCTTCCCAAGTGCCCTTAGCAGTCGGAAGGAGCAAGCTGAAGCACTGCTGCTTGTGCTGCTCCTTGGTTCCCTTGCAGCCCGCTGTGAAAGCATTGGCAGTCGCTTCTAGGCGCCGAGTTGCACACACACAGCACCACGCTAAGTGCCGCGGAGAAGGGAAATCCAGAGTGCAGCGAGGAGCTTGACGTGGCTTACGTGCAGTAAGGAGAAGGTGAACCTAAGCACAGCCTCTTCAATCTGGCCGCCTCTGCTCTGGTAGCAACTTTTGCAAGTCAGCAAAGGGAGCCGCGAGTATGTAGAACGGAGGGCAGCGAGACGCCGTGTGTTATGCGCCCTTTCAGGGCTGCTGACAAGGGGCTACTTTAAGAACGCCTTCTTCGTCCTCGCGTCCTTCTCGCTTCGCTCTAGCTGCAAGGAGTACAGCACAGCGAAGGTGTGAGGACGGGCACTGCCCCAGCTTTTGCCCTGGCGTGCAACGGCTGTGTGCTGCTTTTCCAAGCAGCAAGAGCACTGAGAAGTGAAAGCGATTGTGAAGGAGCTCTTTGGCTGCTCGTGTGCTCTTCGCTGCACAGCGCCGCTCGCAAGCGGCTTCGTTCTTCGGCGTCTGCCGTCCGGAGAGAGCTGAACTGCAGCGGTCAGTTTCAGCTCTGCCCAACAGCGCGCTCTCAGTTCTGCGGACAAGCACGCCCTGTTGCCTTGGCTCCGAGTGCAAAGTCCCTAGCGAGCACTCACTCAGTGCAATGCACCCAGAAAGACGCTCTCGCTCGTCTTTCAAGGAGCGACTCCTAACAGCAGAAGCAGCAGAGGCACAAACAGGATGACGAGAAGGGACAATGTAGAACACGTCTCTGTCCTGGCACATTGTCGTGTGCGATACGTCCCTCCGGGTCTTCGGTCCTTGCGAAGCTCTATGTACTGCGAGCGCAGCTACTTGCAGCTGAGACGGACCGCGGAGCTAGCAGCGAATTCGGAGAGCGCTAAGCACGAAGTCAAGAAGCGAGACGTGTCCCTGCAACGCGGTGCTAAGAGCAGCTTCCTGGCGGCGGGGGCGAGCTCCGGCCACAAGACATTCTCGTCCTAGCAACGGATCTCTGTGAAGGGCGTAGGCGAAAAGCTTTCGATTTCCATTCGAACTGCGAGAAAGGCAGACTGTTACACGGAGCTCTGAGAACAAAGGTGCACGCCCTAGGCGGGCTTGGGCAGAAGCAGCGTTCTCGAGCTCTTGGCTGCCCGCACACTGCTGGGTATTTGGCGCCCCTGCGGCGGCTTCTGGCCGCCGACAAGTGAAAGCGGAGCAAGGCGTGGGCGAGGGCGAGGGCGGTGAACGAAGCGGCTATGTGCCGTGCTTGTGTGCACCACGTTAGAGGCTACTAGGAGAGGAAGGTGGTTGACTCTCGCTTGCCTTCCCAAGTGCCCTTAGCAGTCGGAAGGAGCAAGCTGAAGCACTGCTGCTTGTGCTGCTCCTTGGTTCCCTTGCAGCCCGCTCTGAAAGCATTGGCGGTCACTTCTAGGCGCCGAGTTGCACACACACAGCACCACGCTAAGTGCCGCGGAGAAGGGAAATCCAGAGTGCAGCGAGGAGCTTGACGTGGCTTACGTGCAGTAAGGAGAAGGTGAACCTAAGCACAGCCTCTTCAATCTGGCCGCCTCTGCTCTGGTAGCAACTTTTGCAAGTCAGCAAAGGGAGCCGCGAGTATGTAGAACGGAGGGCAGCGAGACGCCGTGTGTTATGCGCCCTTTCAGGGCTGCTGACAAGGGGCTACTTTAAGAACGCCTTCTTCGTCCTCGCGTCCTTCTCGCTTCGCTCTAGCTGCAAGGAGTACAGCACAGCGAAGGAGTGAGGACGGGCACTGCCCCAGCTTTTGCCCTGGCGTGCAACGGCTGTGTGCTGCTTTTCCAAGCAGCAAGAGCACTGAGAAGTGAAAGCGATTGTGAAGGAGCTCTTTGGCTGCTCGTGTGCTCTTCGCTGCACTGCGCCGCTCGCAAGCGGCTTCGTTCTTCGGCGTCTGCCGTCCGGAGAGAGCTGAACTGCAGCGGTCAGTTTCAGCTCTGCCCAACAGCGCGCTCTCAGTTCTGCGGACAAGCACGCCCTGTTGCCTTGGCTCCGAGTGCAAAGTCCCTAGCGAGCACTCACTCAGTGCAATGCACCCAGAAAGACGCTCTCGCTCGTCTTTCAAGGAGCGACTCCTAACAGCAGAAGCAGCAGAGGCACAAACTGGATGACGAGAAGGGACAATGTAGAACACGTCTCTGTCCTGGCACATTGTCGTGTGCGATACGTCCCTCCGGGTCTTCGGTCCTTGCGAAGCTCTATGTACTGCGAGCGCAGCTACTTGCAGCTGAGACGGACCGCGGAGCTAGCAGCGAATTCGGAGAGCGCTAAGCACGAAGTCAAGAAGCGAGACGTGTCCCTGCAACGCGGTGCTAAGAGCAGCTTCCTGGCGGCGGGGGCGAGCTCCGGCCACAAGACATTCTCGTCCTAGCAACGGATCTCTGTGAAGGGCGTAGGCGAAAAGCTTTCGATTTCCATTCGAACTGCGAGAAAGGCAGACTGTTACACGGAGCTCTGAGAACAAAGGTGCACGCCCTAGGCGGGCTTGGGCAGAAGCAGCGTTCTCGAGCTCTTGGCTGCCGGCACACTGCTGGGTATGTGGCGCCCCTGCGGCGGCTTCTGGCCGCCGGCAAGTGAAAGCGGAGCCAGGCGTGGGCGAGGGCGGTGAACGAAGCGGCTATGTGCCGTCCTTGTGTGCACCACGTTAGAGGCTACTAGGAGAGGAAGGTGGTTGACTCTCGCTTGCCTTCCCAAGTGCCCTTAGCAGTCGGAAGGAGCAAGCTGAAGCACTGCTGCTTGTGCTGCTCCTTGGTTCCCTTGCAGCCCGCTGTGAAAGCATTGGCAATCGCTTCTAGGCGCCGAGTTGCACACACACAGCACCACGCTAAGTGCCGCGGAGAAGGGAAATCCAGAGTGCAGCGAGGAGCTTGACGTGGCTTACGTGCAGTAAGGAGAAGGTGAACCTAAGCACAGCCTCTTCAATCTGGCCGCCTCTGCTCTGGTAGCAACTTTTGCAAGTCAGCAAAGGGAGCCGCGAGTATGTAGAACGGAGGGCAGCGAGACGCCGTGTGTTATGCGCCCTTTCAGGGCTGCTGACAAGGGGCTACTTTAAGAACGCCTTCTTCGTCCTCGCGTCCTTCTCGCTTCGCTCTAGCTGCAAGGAGTACAGCACAGCGAAGGTGTGAGGACGGGCACTGCCCCAGCTTTTGCCCTGGCGTGCAACGGCTGTGTGCTGCTTTTCCAAGCAGCAAGAGCACTGAGAAGTGAAAGCGATTGTGAAGGAGCTCTTTGGCTGCTCGTGTGCTCTTCGCTGCACAGCGCCGCTCGCAAGCTGCTTCGTTCTTCGGCGTCTGCCGTCCGGAGAGAGCTGAACTGCAGCGGTCAGTTTCAGCTCTGCCCAACAGCGCGCTCTCAGTTCTGCGGACAAGCACGCCCTGTTGCCTTGGCTCCGAGTGCAAAGTCCCTAGCGAGCACTCACTCAGTGCAATGCACCCAGAAAGACGCTCTCGCTCGTCTTTCAAGGAGCGACTCCTAACAGCAGAAGCAGCAGAGGCACAAACTGGATGACGAGAAGGGACAATGTAGAACACGTCTCTGTCCTGGCACATTGTCGTGTGCGATACGTCCCTCCGGGTCTTCGGTCCTTGCGAAGCTCTATGTACTGCGAGCGCAGCTACTTGAAGCTGAGACGGACCGCGGAGCTAGCAGCGAATTCGGAGAGCGCTAAGCACGAAGTCAAGAAGCGAGACGTGTCCCTGCAACGCGGTGCTAAGAGCAGCTTCCTCGCGGCGGGGGCGAGCTCCGGCC
The DNA here is from genome assembly GCF_052056855.1 of Sturnus vulgaris. Classification (NCBI taxonomy): domain Eukaryota; kingdom Metazoa; phylum Chordata; class Aves; order Passeriformes; family Sturnidae; genus Sturnus; species Sturnus vulgaris. Next base: position 1,372,321 of record NC_142265.1, on the reverse strand, counting down.
ACAAGACATTCTCGTCCTAGCAACGGATCTCTGTGAAGGGCGTAGGCGAAAAGCTTTCGATTTCCATTCGAACTGCGAGAAAGGCAGACTGTTACACGGAGCTCTGAGAACAAAGGTGCACGCCCTAGGCGGGCTTGGGCAGAAGCAGCGTTCTCGAGCTCTTGGCTGCCCGCACACTGCTGGGTATGTGGCGCCCCTGCGGCGGCTTCTGGCCGCCGACAAGTGAAAGCGGAGCAAGGCGTGGGCGAGGGCGAGGGCGGTGAACGAAGCGGCTATGTGCCGTCCTTGTGTGCACCACGTTAGAGGCTACTAGGAGAGGAAGGTGGTTGACTCTCGCTTGCCTTCCCAAGTGCCCTTAGCAGTCGGAAGGAGCAAGCTGAAGCACTGCTGCTTGTGCTGCTCCTTGGTTCCCTTGCAGCCCGCTCTGAAAGCATTGGCGGTCACTTCTAGGCGCCGAGTTGCACACACACAGCACCACGCTAAGTGCCGCGGAGAAGGGAAATCCAGAGTGCAGCGAGGAGCTTGACGTGGCTTACGTGCAGTAAGGAGAAGGTGAACCTAAGCACAGCCTCTTCAATCTGGCCGCCTCTGCTCTGGTAGCAACTTTTGCAAGTCGGCAAAGGGAGACGCGAGTATGTAGAACGGAGGGCAGCGAGACGCCTTGTGTTATGCGCCCTTTCAGGGCTGCTGACAAGGGGCTACTTTAAGAAGGCCTTCTACTTCCTCGCGTCCTTCTCGCTTCGCTCTAGCTGCAAGGAGTACAGCACAGCGAAGGAGTGAGGACGGGCACTGCCCTAGCTTTTGCCCTGGCGTGCAACGGCTGTGTGCTGCTTTTCCAAGCAGCAAGAGCACTGAGAAGTGAAAGCGATTGTGAAGGAGCTCTTTGGCTGCTCGTGTGCTCTTCGCTGCACTGCGCCGCTCGCAAGCGGCTTCGTTCTTCGGCGTCTGCCGTCCGGAGAGAGCTGAACTGCAGCGGTCAGTTTCAGCTCTGCCCAACAGCGCGCTCTCAGTTCTGCGGACAAGCACGCCCTGTTGCCTTGGCTCCGAGTGCAAAGTCCCTAGCGAGCACTCACTCAGTGCAATGCACCCAGAAAGACGCTCTCGCTCGTCTTTCAAGGAGCGACTCCTAACAGCAGAAGCAGCAGAGGCACAAACTGGATGACGAGAAGGGACAATGTAGAACACGTCTCTGTCCTGGCACATTGTCGTGTGCGATACGTCCCTCCGGGTCTTCGGTCCTTGCGAAGCTCTATGTACTGCGAGCGCAGCTACTTGAAGCTGAGACGGACCGCGGAGCTAGCAGCGAATTCGGAGAGCGCTAAGCACGAAGTCAAGAAGCGAGACGTGTCCCTGCAACGCGGTGCTAAGAGCAGCTTCCTCGCGGCGGGGGCGAGCTCCGGCCACAAGACATTCTCGTCCTAGCAACGGATCTCTGTGAAGGGCGTAGGCGAAAAGCTTTCGATTTCCATTCGAACTGCGAGAAAGGCAGACTGTTACACGGAGCTCTGAGAACAAAGGTGCACGCCCTAGGCGGGCTTGGGCAGAAGCAGCGTTCTCGAGCTCTTGGCTGCCCGCACACTGCTGGGTATGTGGCGCCCCTGCGGCGGCTTCTGGCCGCCGACAAGTGAAAGCGGAGCAAGGCGTGGGCGAGGGCGAGGGCGGTGAACGAAGCGGCTATGTGCCGTCCTTGTGTGCACCACGTTAGAGGCTACTAGGAGAGGAAGGTGGTTGACTCTCGCTTGCCTTCCCAAGTGCCCTTAGCAGTCGGAAGGAGCAAGCTGAAGCACTGCTGCTTGTGCTGCTCCTTGGTTCCCTTGCAGCCCGCTCTGAAAGCATTGGCGGTCACTTCTAGGCGCCGAGTTGCACACACACAGCACCACGCTAAGTGCCGCGGAGAAGGGAAATCCAGAGTGCAGCGAGGAGCTTGACGTGGCTTACGTGCAGTAAGGAGAAGGTGAACCTAAGCACAGCCTCTTCAATCTGGCCGCCTCTGCTCTGGTAGCAACTTTTGCAAGTCAGCAAAGGGAGCCGCGAGTATGTAGAACGGAGGGCAGCGAGACGCCGTGTGTTATGCGCCCTTTCAGGGCTGCTGACAAGGGGCTACTTTAAGAACGCCTTCTTCGTCCTCGCGTCCTTCTCGCTTCGCTCTAGCTGCAAGGAGTACAGCACAGCGAAGGAGTGAGGACGGGCACTGCCCCAGCTTTTGCCCTGGCGTGCAACGGCTGTGTGCTGCTTTTCCAAGCAGCAAGAGCACTGAGAAGTGAAAGCGATTGTGAAGGAGCTCTTTGGCTGCTCGTGTGCTCTTCGCTGCACTGCGCCGCTCGCAAGCGGCTTCGTTCTTCGGCGTCTGCCGTCCGGAGAGAGCTGAACTGCAGCGGTCAGTTTCAGCTCTGCCCAACAGCGCGCTCTCAGTTCTGCGGACAAGCACGCCCTGTTGCCTTGGCTCCGAGTGCAAAGTCCCTAGCGAGCACTCACTCAGTGCAATGCACCCAGAAAGACGCTCTCGCTCGTCTTTCAAGGAGCGACTCCTAACAGCAGAAGCAGCAGAGGCACAAACTGGATGACGAGAAGGGACAATGTAGAACACGTCTCTGTCCTGGCACATTGTCGTGTGCGATACGTCCCTCCGGGTCTTCAGTCCTTGCGAAGCTCTATGTACTGCGAGCGCAGCTACTTGCAGCTGAGACGGACCGCGGAGCTAGCAGCGAATTCGGAGAGCGCTAAGCACGAAGTCAAGAAGCGAGACGTGTCCCTGCAACGCGGTGCTAAGAGCAGCTTCCTCGCGGCGGGGGCGAGCTCCGGCCACAAGACATTCTCGTCCTAGCAACGGATATCTGTGAAGGGCGTAGGCGAAAAGCTTTCGATTTCCATTCGAACTGCGAGAAAGGCAGACTGTTACACGGAGCTCTGAGAACAAAGGTGCACGCCCTAGGCGGGCTTGGGCAGAAGCAGCGTTCTCGAGCTCTTGGCTGCCGGCACACTGCTGGGTATGTGGCGCCCCTGCGGCGGCTTCTGGCCGCCGGCAAGTGAAAGCGGAGCCAGGCGTGGGCGAGGGCGGTGAACGAAGCGGCTATGTGCCGTCCTTGTGTGCACCACGTTAGAGGCTACTAGGAGAGGAAGGTGGTTGACTCTCGCTTGCCTTCCCAAGTGCCCTTAGCAGTCGGAAGGAGCAAGCTGAAGCACTGCTGCTTGTGCTGCTCCTTGGTTCCCTTGCAGCCCGCTCTGAAAGCATTGGCGGTCACTTCTAGGCGCCGAGTTGCACACACACAGCACCACGCTAAGTGCCGCGGAGAAGGGAAATCCAGAGTGCAGCGAGGAGCTTGACGTGGCTTACGTGCAGTAAGGAGAAGGTGAACCTAAGCACAGCCTCTTCAATCTGGCCGCCTCTGCTCTGGTAGCAACTTTTGCAAGTCAGCAAAGGGAGCCGCGAGTATGTAGAACGGAGGGCAGCGAGACGCCGTGTGTTATGCGCCCTTTCAGGGCTGCTGACAAGGGGCTACTTTAAGAACGCCTTCTTCGTCCTCGCGTCCTTCTCGCTTCGCTCTAGCTGCAAGGAGTACAGCACAGCGAAGGAGTGAGGACGGGCACTGCCCCAGCTTTTGCCCTGGCGTGCAACGGCTGTGTGCTGCTTTTCCAAGCAGCAAGAGCACTGAGAAGTGAAAGCGATTGTGAAGGAGCTCTTTGGCTGCTCGTGTGCTCTTCGCTGCACTGCGCCGCTCGCAAGCGGCTTCGTTCTTCGGCGTCTGCCGTCCGGAGAGAGCTGAACTGCAGCGGTCAGTTTCAGCTCTGCCCAACAGCGCGCTCTCAGTTCTGCGGACAAGCACGCCCTGTTGCCTTGGCTCCGAGTGCAAAGTCCCTAGCGAGCACTCACTCAGTGCAATGCACCCAGAAAGACGCTCTCGCTCGTCTTTCAAGGAGCGACTCCTAACAGCAGAAGCAGCAGAGGCACAAACTGGATGACGAGAAGGGACAATGTAGAACACGTCTCTGTCCTGGCACATTGTCGTGTGCGATACGTCCCTCCGGGTCTTCGGTCCTTGCGAAGCTCTATGTACTGCGAGCGCAGCTACTTGCAGCTGAGACGGACCGCGGAGCTAGCAGCGAATTCGGAGAGCGCTAAGCACGAAGTCAAGAAGCGAGACGTGTCCCTGCAACGCGGTGCTAAGAGCAGCTTCCTGGCGGCGGGGGCGAGCTCCGGCCACAAGACATTCTCGTCCTAGCAACGGATCTCTGTGAAGGGCGTAGGCGAAAAGCTTTCGATTTCCATTCGAACTGCGAGAAAGGCAGACTGTTACACGGAGCTCTGAGAACAAAGGTGCACGCCCTAGGCGGGCTTGGGCAGAAGCAGCGTTCTCGAGCTCTTGGCTGCCGGCACACTGCTGGGTATGTGGCGCCCCTGCGGCGGCTTCTGGCCGCCGGCAAGTGAAAGCGGAGCCAGGCGTGGGCGAGGGCGGTGAACGAAGCGGCTATGTGCCGTCCTTGTGTGCACCACGTTAGAGGCTACTAGGAGAGGAAGGTGGTTGACTCTCGCTTGCCTTCCCAAGTGCCCTTAGCAGTCGGAAGGAGCAAGCTGAAGCACTGCTGCTTGTGCTGCTCCTTGGTTCCCTTGCAGCCCGCTGTGAAAGCATTGGCAATCGCTTCTAGGCGCCGAGTTGCACACACACAGCACCACGCTAAGTGCCGCGGAGAAGGGAAATCCAGAGTGCAGCGAGGAGCTTGACGTGGCTTACGTGCAGTAAGGAGAAGGTGAACCTAAGCACAGCCTCTTCAATCTGGCCGCCTCTGCTCTGGTAGCAACTTTTGCAAGTCAGCAAAGGGAGCCGCGAGTATGTAGAACGGAGGGCAGCGAGACGCCGTGTGTTATGCGCCCTTTCAGGGCTGCTGACAAGGGGCTACTTTAAGAACGCCTTCTTCGTCCTCGCGTCCTTCTCGCTTCGCTCTAGCTGCAAGGAGTACAGCACAGCGAAGGTGTGAGGACGGGCACTGCCCCAGCTTTTGCCCTGGCGTGCAACGGCTGTGTGCTGCTTTTCCAAGCAGCAAGAGCACTGAGAAGTGAAAGCGATTGTGAAGGAGCTCTTTGGCTGCTCGTGTGCTCTTCGCTGCACAGCGCCGCTCGCAAGCTGCTTCGTTCTTCGGCGTCTGCCGTCCGGAGAGAGCTGAACTGCAGCGGTCAGTTTCAGCTCTGCCCAACAGCGCGCTCTCAGTTCTGCGGACAAGCACGCCCTGTTGCCTTGGCTCCGAGTGCAAAGTCCCTAGCGAGCACTCACTCAGTGCAATGCACCCAGAAAGACGCTCTCGCTCGTCTTTCAAGGAGCGACTCCTAACAGCAGAAGCAGCAGAGGCACAAACTGGATGACGAGAAGGGACAATGTAGAACACGTCTCTGTCCTGGCACATTGTCGTGTGCGATACGTCCCTCCGGGTCTTCGGTCCTTGCGAAGCTCTATGTACTGCGAGCGCAGCTACTTGCAGCTGAGACGGACCGCGGAGCTAGCAGCGAATTCGGAGAGCGCTAAGCACGAAGTCAAGAAGCGAGACGTGTCCCTGCAACGCGGTGCTAAGAGCAGCTTCCTGGCGGCGGGGGCGAGCTCCGGCCACAAGACATTCTCGTCCTAGCAACGGATCTCTGTGAAGGGCGTAGGCGAAAAGCTTTCGATTTCCATTCGAACTGCGAGAAAGGCAGACTGTTACACGGAGCTCTGAGAACAAAGGTGCACGCCCTAGGCGGGCTTGGGCAGAAGCAGCGTTCTCGAGCTCTTGGCTGCCGGCACACTGCTGGGTATGTGGCGCCCCTGCGGCGGCTTCTGGCCGCCGACAAGTGAAAGCGGAGCAAGGCGTGGGCGAGGGCGAGGGCGGTGAACGAAGCGGCTATGTGCCGTGCTTGTGTGCACCACGTTAGAGGCTACTAGGAGAGGAAGGTGGTTGACTCTCGCTTGCCTTCCCAAGTGCCCTTAGCAGTCGGAAGGAGCAAGCTGAAGCACTGCTGCTTGTGCTGCTCCTTGGTTCCCTTGCAGCCCGCTCTGAAAGCATTGGCGGTCACTTCTAGGCGCCGAGTTGCACACACACAGCACCACGCTAAGTGCCGCGGAGAAGGGAAATCCAGAGTGCAGCGAGGAGCTTGACGTGGCTTACGTGCAGTAAGGAGAAGGTGAACCTAAGCACAGCCTCTTCAATCTGGCCGCCTCTGCTCTGGTAGCAACTTTTGCAAGTCGGCAAAGGGAGACGCGAGTATGTAGAACGGAGGGCAGCGAGACGCCTTGTGTTATGCGCCCTTTCAGGGCTGCTGACAAGGGGCTACTTTAAGAAGGCCTTCTACTTCCTCGCGTCCTTCTCGCTTCGCTCTAGCTGCAAGGAGTACAGCACAGCGAAGGAGTGAGGACGGGCACTGCCCTAGCTTTTGCCCTGGCGTGCAACGGCTGTGTGCTGCTTTTCCAAGCAGCAAGAGCACTGAGAAGTGAAAGCGATTGTGAAGGAGCTCTTTGGCTGCTCGTGTGCTCTTCGCTGCACTGCGCCGCTCGCAAGCGGCTTCGTTCTTCGGCGTCTGCCGTCCGGAGAGAGCTGAACTGCAGCGGTCAGTTTCAGCTCTGCCCAACAGCGCGCTCTCAGTTCTGCGGACAAGCACGCCCTGTTGCCTTGGCTCCGAGTGCAAAGTCCCTAGCGAGCACTCACTCAGTGCAATGCACCCAGAAAGACGCTCTCGCTCGTCTTTCAAGGAGCGACTCCTAACAGCAGAAGCAGCAGAGGCACAAACTGGATGACGAGAAGGGACAATGTAGAACACGTCTCTGTCCTGGCACATTGTCGTGTGCGATACGTCCCTCCGGGTCTTCGGTCCTTGCGAAGCTCTATGTACTGCGAGCGCAGCTACTTGCAGCTGAGACGGACCGCGGAGCTAGCAGCGAATTCGGAGAGCGCTAAGCACGAAGTCAAGAAGCGAGACGTGTCCCTGCAACGCGGTGCTAAGAGCAGCTTCCTCGCGGCGGGGGCGAGCTCCGGCCACAAGACATTCTCGTCCTAGCAACGGATATCTGTGAAGGGCGTAGGCGAAAAGCTTTCGATTTCCATTCGAACTGCGAGAAAGGCAGACTGTTACACGGAGCTCTGAGAACAAAGGTGCACGCCCTAGGCGGGCTTGGGCAGAAGCAGCGTTCTCGAGCTCTTGGCTGCCGGCACACTGCTGGGTATGTGGCGCCCCTGCGGCGGCTTCTGGCCGCCGGCAAGTGAAAGCGGAGCAAGGCGTGGGCGAGGGCGAGGGCGGTGAACGAAGCGGCTATGTGCCGTGCTTGTGTGCACCACGTTAGAGGCTACTAGGAGAGGAAGGTGGTTGACTCTCGCTTGCCTTCCCAAGTGCCCTTAGCAGTCGGAAGGAGCAAGCTGAAGCACTGCTGCTTGTGCTGCTCCTTGGTTCCCTTGCAGCCCGCTCTGAAAGCATTGGCGGTCACTTCTAGGCGCCGAGTTGCACACACACAGCACCACGCTAAGTGCCGCGGAGAAGGGAAATCCAGAGTGCAGCGAGGAGCTTGACGTGGCTTACGTGCAGTAAGGAGAAGGTGAACCTAAGCACAGCCTCTTCAATCTGGCCGCCTCTGCTCTGGTAGCAACTTTTGCAAGTCAGCAAAGGGAGCCGCGAGTATGTAGAACGGAGGGCAGCGAGACGCCGTGTGTTATGCGCCCTTTCAGGGCTGCTGACAAGGGGCTACTTTAAGAACGCCTTCTTCGTCCTCGCGTCCTTCTCGCTTCGCTCTAGCTGCAAGGAGTACAGCACAGCGAAGGAGTGAGGACGGGCACTGCCCCAGCTTTTGCCCTGGCGTGCAACGGCTGTGTGCTGCTTTTCCAAGCAGCAAGAGCACTGAGAAGTGAAAGCGATTGTGAAGGAGCTCTTTGGCTGCTCGTGTGCTCTTCGCTGCACTGCGCCGCTCGCAAGCGGCTTCGTTCTTCGCCGTCTGCCGTCCGGAGAGAGCTGAACTGCAGCGGTCAGTTTCAGCTCTGCCCAACAGCGCGCTCTCAGTTCTGCGGACAAGCACGCCCTGTTGCCTTGGCTCCGAGTGCAAAGTCCCTAGCGAGCACTCACTCAGTGCAATGCACCCAGAAAGACGCTCTCGCTCGTCTTTCAAGGAGCGACTCCTAACAGCAGAAGCAGCAGAGGCACAAACTGGATGACGAGAAGGGACAATGTAGAACACGTCTCTGTCCTGGCACATTGTCGTGTGCGATACGTCCCTCCGGGTCTTCGGTCCTTGCGAAGCTCTATGTACTGCGAGCGCAGCTACTTGCAGCTGAGACGGACCGCGGAGCTAGCAGCGAATTCGGAGAGCGCTAAGCACGAAGTCAAGAAGCGAGACGTGTCCCTGCAACGCGGTGCTAAGAGCAGCTTCCTCGCGGCGGGGGCGAGCTCCGGCCACAAGACATTCTCGTCCTAGCAACGGATATCTGTGAAGGGCGTAGGCGAAAAGCTTTCGATTTCCATTCGAACTGCGAGAAAGGCAGACTGTTACACGGAGCTCTGAGAACAAAGGTGCACGCCCTAGGCGGGCTTGGGCAGAAGCAGCGTTCTCGAGCTCTTGGCTGCCGGCACACTGCTGGGTATGTGGCGCCCCTGCGGCGGCTTCTGGCCGCCGGCAAGTGAAAGCGGAGCCAGGCGTGGGCGAGGGCGGTGAACGAAGCGGCTATGTGCCGTCCTTGTGTGCACCACGTTAGAGGCTACTAGGAGAGGAAGGTGGTTGACTCTCGCTTGCCTTCCCAAGTGCCCTTAGCAGTCGGAAGGAGCAAGCTGAAGCACTGCTGCTTGTGCTGCTCCTTGGTTCCCTTGCAGCCCGCTGTGAAAGCATTGGCAGTCGCTTCTAGGCGCCGAGTTGCACACACACAGCACCACGCTAAGTGCCGCGGAGAAGGGAAATCCAGAGTGCAGCGAGGAGCTTGACGTGGCTTACGTGCAGTAAGGAGAAGGTGAACCTAAGCACAGCCTCTTCAATCTGGCCGCCTCTGCTCTGGTAGCAACTTTTGCAAGTCGGCAAAGGGAGCCGCGAGTATGTAGAACGGAGGGCAGCGAGACGCCGTGTGTTATGCGCCCTTTCAGGGCTGCTGACAAGGGGCTACTTTAAGAACGCCTTCTTCGTCCTCGCGTCCTTCTCGCTTCGCTCTAGCTGCAAGGAGTACAGCACAGCGAAGGTGTGAGGACGGGCACTGCCCCAGCTTTTGCCCTGGCGTGCAACGGCTGTGTGCTGCTTTTCCAAGCAGCAAGAGCACTGAGAAGTGAAAGCGATTGTGAAGGAGCTCTTTGGCTGCTCGTGTGCTCTTCGCTGCACAGCGCCGCTCGCAAGCGGCTTCGTTCTTCGGCGTCTGCCGTCCGGAGAGAGCTGAACTGCAGCGGTCAGTTTCAGCTCTGCCCAACAGCGCGCTCTCAGTTCTGCGGACAAGCACGCCCTGTTGCCTTGGCTCCGAGTGCAAAGTCCCTAGCGAGCACTCACTCAGTGCAATGCACCCAGAAAGACGCTCTCGCTCGTCTTTCAAGGAGCGACTCCTAACAGCAGAAGCAGCAGAGGCACAAACAGGATGACGAGAAGGGACAATGTAGAACACGTCTCTGTCCTGGCACATTGTCGTGTGCGATACGTCCCTCCGGGTCTTCGGTCCTTGCGAAGCTCTATGTACTGCGAGCGCAGCTACTTGAAGCTGAGACGGACCGCGGAGCTAGCAGCGAATTCGGAGAGCGCTAAGCACGAAGTCAAGAAGCGAGACGTGTCCCTGCAACGCGGTGCTAAGAGCAGCTTCCTCGCGGCGGGGGCGAGCTCCGGCCACAAGACATTCTCGTCCTAGCAACGGATCTCTGTGAAGGGCGTAGGCGAAAAGCTTTCGATTTCCATTCGAACTGCGAGAAAGGCAGACTGTTACACGGAGCTCTGAGAACAAAGGTGCACGCCCTAGGCGGGCTTGGGCAGAAGCAGCGTTCTCGAGCTCTTGGCTGCCCGCACACTGCTGGGTATGTGGCGCCCCTGCGGCGGCCAAGTGAAAGCGGAGCAAGGCGTGGGCGAGGGCGAGGGCGGTGAACGAAGCGGCTATGTGCCGTGCTTGTGTGCACCACGTTAGAGGCTACTAGGAGAGGAAGGTGGTTGACTCTCGCTTGCCTTCCCAAGTGCCCTTAGCAGTCGGAAGGAGCAAGCTGAAGCACTGCTGCTTGTGCTGCTCCTTGGTTCCCTTGCAGCCCGCTCTGAAAGCATTGGCGGTCACTTCTAGGCGCCGAGTTGCACACACACAGCACCACGCTAAGTGCCGCGGAGAAGGGAAATCCAGAGTGCAGCGAGGAGCTTGACGTGGCTTACGTGCAGTAAGGAGAAGGTGAACCTAAGCACAGCCTCTTCAATCTGGCCGCCTCTGCTCTGGTAGCAACTTTTGCAAGTCAGCAAAGGGAGCCGCGAGTATGTAGAACGGAGGGCAGCGAGACGCCTAGTGTTATGCGCCCTTTCAGGGCTGCTGACAAGGGGCTACTTTAAGAACGCCTTCTTCGTCCTCGCGTCCTTCTCGCTTCGCTCTAGCTGCAAGGAGTACAGCACAGCGAAGGAGTGAGGACGGGCACTGCCCCAGCTTTTGCCCTGGCGTGCAACGGCTGTGTGCTGCTTTTCCAAGCAGCAAGAGCACTGAGAAGTGAAAGCGATTGTGAAGGAGCTCTTTGGCTGCTCGTGTGCTCTTCGCTGCACTGCGCCGCTCGCAAGCGGCTTCGTTCTTCGGCGTCTGCCGTCCGGAGAGAGCTGAACTGCAGCGGTCAGTTTCAGCTCTGCCCAACAGCGCGCTCTCAGTTCTGCGGACAAGCACGCCCTGTTGCCTTGGCTCCGAGTGCAAAGTCCCTAGCGAGCACTCACTCAGTGCAATGCACCCAGAAAGACGCTCTCGCTCGTCTTTCAAGGAGCGACTCCTAACAGCAGAAGCAGCAGAGGCACAAACTGGATGACGAGAAGGGACAATGTAGAACACGTCTCTGTCCTGGCACATTGTCGTGTGCGATACGTCCCTCCGGGTCTTCGGTCCTTGCGAAGCTCTATGTACTGCGAGCGCAGCTACTTGCAGCTGAGACGGACCGCGGAGCTAGCAGCGAATTCGGAGAGCGCTAAGCACGAAGTCAAGAAGCGAGACGTGTCCCTGCAACGCGGTGCTAAGAGCAGCTTCCTCGCGGCGGGGGCGAGCTCCGGCCACAAGACATTCTCGTCCTAGCAACGGATATCTGTGAAGGGCGTAGGCGAAAAGCTTTCGATTTCCATTCGAACTGCGAGAAAGGCAGACTGTTACACGGAGCTCTGAGAACAAAGGTGCACGCCCTAGGCGGGCTTGGGCAGAAGCAGCGTTCTCGAGCTCTTGGCTGCCGGCACACTGCTGGGTATGTGGCGCCCCTGCGGCGGCTTCTGGCCGCCGGCAAGTGAAAGCGGAGCCAGGCGTGGGCGAGGGCGGTGAACGAAGCGGCTATGTGCCGTCCTTGTGTGCACCACGTTAGAGGCTACTAGGAGAGGAAGGTGGTTGACTCTCGCTTGCCTTCCCAAGTGCCCTTAGCAGTCGGAAGGAGCAAGCTGAAGCACTGCTGCTTGTGCTGCTCCTTGGTTCCCTTGCAGCCCGCTCTGAAAGCATTGGCGGTCACTTCTAGGCGCCGAGTTGCACACACACAGCACCACGCTAAGTGCCGCGGAGAAGGGAAATCCAGAGTGCAGCGAGGAGCTTGACGTGGCTTACGTGCAGTAAGGAGAAGGTGAACCTAAGCACAGCCTCTTCAATCTGGCCGCCTCTGCTCTGCTTGCAACTTTTGCAAGTCGGCAAAGGGAGCCGCGAGTATGTAGAACGGAGGGCAGCGAGACGCCGTGTGTTATGCGCCCTTTCAAGGCTGCTGACAAGGGGCTACTTTAAGAACGCCTTCTTCGTCCTCGCGTCCTTCTCGCTTCGCTCTAGCTGCAAGGAGTACAGCACAGCGAAGGAGTGAGGACGGGCACTGCCCCAGCTTTTGCCCTGGCGTGCAACGGCTGTGTGCTGCTTTTCCAAGCAGCAAGAGCACTGAGAAGTGAAAGCGATTGTGAAGGAGCTCTTTGGCTGCTCGTGTGCTCTTCGCTGCACTGCGCCGCTCGCAAGCGGCTTCGTTCTTCGGCGTCTGCCGTCCGGAGAGAGCTGAACTGCAGCGGTCAGTTTCAGCTCTGCCCAACAGCGCGCTCTCAGTTCTGCGGACAAGCACGCCCTGTTGCCTTGGCTCCGAGTGCAAAGTCCCTAGCGAGCACTCACTCAGTGCAATGCACCCAGAAAGACGCTCTCGCTCGTCTTTCAAGGAGCGACTCCTAACAGCAGAAGCAGCAGAGGCACAAACTGGATGACGAGAAGGGACAATGTAGAACACGTCTCTGTCCTGGCACATTGTCGTGTGCGATACGTCCCTCCGGGTCTTCGGTCCTTGCGAAGCTCTATGTACTGCGAGCGCAGCTACTTGCAGCTGAGACGGACCGCGGAGCTAGCAGCGAATTCGGAGAGCGCTAAGCACGAAGTCAAGAAGCGAGACGTGTCCCTGCAACGCGGTGCTAAGAGCAGCTTCCTGGCGGCGGGGGCGAGCTCCGGCCACAAGACATTCTCGTCCTAGCAACGGATATCTGTGAAGGGCGTAGGCGAAAAGCTTTCGATTTCCATTCGAACTGCGAGAAAGGCAGACTGTTACACGGAGCTCTGAGAACAAAGGTGCACGCCCTAGGCGGGCTTGGGCAGAAGCAGCGTTCTCGAGCTCTTGGCTGCCCGCACACTGCTGGGTATGTGGCGCCCCTGCGGCGGCTTCTGGCCGCCGGCAAGTGAAAGCGGAGCAAGGCGTGGGCGAGGGCGAGGGCGGTGAACGAAGCGGCTATGTGCCGTGCTTGTGTGCACCACGTTAGAGGCTACTAGGAGAGGAAGGTGGTTGACTCTCGCTTGCCTTCCCAAGTGCCCTTAGCAGTCGGAAGGAGCAAGCTGAAGCACTGCTGCTTGTGCTGCTCCTTGGTTCCCTTGCAGCCCGCTGTGAAAGCATTGGCAGTCGCTTCTAGGCGCCGAGTTGCACACACACAGCACCACGCTAAGTGCCGCGGAGAAGGGAAATCCAGAGTGCAGCGAGGAGCTTGACGTGGCTTACGTGCAGTAAGGAGAAGGTGAACCTAAGCACAGCCTCTTCAATCTGGCCGCCTCTGCTCTGGTAGCAACTTTTGCAAGTCAGCAAAGGGAGCCGCGAGTATGTAGAACGGAGGGCAGCGAGACGCCTAGTGTTATGCGCCCTTTCAGGGCTGCTGACAAGGGGCTACTTTAAGAACGCCTTCTTCGTCCTCGCGTCCTTCTCGCTTCGCTCTAGCTGCAAGGAGTACAGCACAGCGAAGGAGTGAGGACGGGCACTGCCCCAGCTTTTGCCCTGGCGTGCAACGGCTGTGTGCTGCTTTTCCAAGCAGCAAGAGCACTGAGAAGTGAAAGCGATTGTGAAGGAGCTCTTTGGCTGCTCGTGTGCTCTTCGCTGCACTGCGCCGCTCGCAAGCGGCTTCGTTCTTCGGCGTCTGCCGTCCGGAGAGAGCTGAACTGCAGCGGTCAGTTTCAGCTCTGCCCAACAGCGCGCTCTCAGTTCTGCGGACAAGCACGCCCTGTTGCCTTGGCTCCGAGTGCAAAGTCCCTAGCGAGCACTCACTCAGTGCAATGCACCCAGAAAGACGCTCTCGCTCGTCTTTCAAGGAGCGACTCCTAACAGCAGAAGCAGCAGAGGCACAAACAGGATGACGAGAAGGGACAATGTAGAACACGTCTCTGTCCTGGCACATTGTCGTGTGCGATACGTCCCTCCGGGTCTTCGGTCCTTGCGAAGCTCTATGTACTGCGAGCGCAGCTACTTGCAGCTGAGACGGACCGCGGAGCTAGCAGCGAATTCGGAGAGCGCTAAGCACGAAGTCAAGAAGCGAGACGTGTCCCTGCAACGCGGTGCTAAGAGCAGCTTCCTGGCGGCGGGGGCGAGCTCCGGCCACAAGACATTCTCGTCCTAGCAACGGATCTCTGTGAAGGGCGTAGGCGAAAAGCTTTCGATTTCCATTCGAACTGCGAGAAAGGCAGACTGTTACACGGAGCTCTGAGAACAAAGGTGCACGCCCTAGGCGGGCTTGGGCAGAAGCAGCGTTCTCGAGCTCTTGGCTGCCCGCACACTGCTGGGTATTTGGCGCCCCTGCGGCGGCTTCTGGCCGCCGACAAGTGAAAGCGGAGCAAGGCGTGGGCGAGGGCGAGGGCGGTGAACGAAGCGGCTATGTGCCGTGCTTGTGTGCACCACGTTAGAGGCTACTAGGAGAGGAAGGTGGTTGACTCTCGCTTGCCTTCCCAAGTGCCCTTAGCAGTCGGAAGGAGCAAGCTGAAGCACTGCTGCTTGTGCTGCTCCTTGGTTCCCTTGCAGCCCGCTCTGAAAGCATTGGCGGTCACTTCTAGGCGCCGAGTTGCACACACACAGCACCACGCTAAGTGCCGCGGAGAAGGGAAATCCAGAGTGCAGCGAGGAGCTTGACGTGGCTTACGTGCAGTAAGGAGAAGGTGAACCTAAGCACAGCCTCTTCAATCTGGCCGCCTCTGCTCTGGTAGCAACTTTTGCAAGTCAGCAAAGGGAGCCGCGAGTATGTAGAACGGAGGGCAGCGAGACGCCGTGTGTTATGCGCCCTTTCAGGGCTGCTGACAAGGGGCTACTTTAAGAACGCCTTCTTCGTCCTCGCGTCCTTCTCGCTTCGCTCTAGCTGCAAGGAGTACAGCACAGCGAAGGAGTGAGGACGGGCACTGCCCCAGCTTTTGCCCTGGCGTGCAACGGCTGTGTGCTGCTTTTCCAAGCAGCAAGAGCACTGAGAAGTGAAAGCGATTGTGAAGGAGCTCTTTGGCTGCTCGTGTGCTCTTCGCTGCACTGCGCCGCTCGCAAGCGGCTTCGTTCTTCGGCGTCTGCCGTCCGGAGAGAGCTGAACTGCAGCGGTCAGTTTCAGCTCTGCCCAACAGCGCGCTCTCAGTTCTGCGGACAAGCACGCCCTGTTGCCTTGGCTCCGAGTGCAAAGTCCCTAGCGAGCACTCACTCAGTGCAATGCACCCAGAAAGACGCTCTCGCTCGTCTTTCAAGGAGCGACTCCTAACAGCAGAAGCAGCAGAGGCACAAACTGGATGACGAGAAGGGACAATGTAGAACACGTCTCTGTCCTGGCACATTGTCGTGTGCGATACGTCCCTCCGGGTCTTCGGTCCTTGCGAAGCTCTATGTACTGCGAGCGCAGCTACTTGCAGCTGAGACGGACCGCGGAGCTAGCAGCGAATTCGGAGAGCGCTAAGCACGAAGTCAAGAAGCGAGACGTGTCCCTGCAACGCGGTGCTAAGAGCAGCTTCCTGGCGGCGGGGGCGAGCTCCGGCCACAAGACATTCTCGTCCTAGCAACGGATCTCTGTGAAGGGCGTAGGCGAAAAGCTTTCGATTTCCATTCGAACTGCGAGAAAGGCAGACTGTTACACGGAGCTCTGAGAACAAAGGTGCACGCCCTAGGCGGGCTTGGGCAGAAGCAGCGTTCTCGAGCTCTTGGCTGCCGGCACACTGCTGGGTATGTGGCGCCCCTGCGGCGGCTTCTGGCCGCCGGCAAGTGAAAGCGGAGCCAGGCGTGGGCGAGGGCGGTGAACGAAGCGGCTATGTGCCGTCCTTGTGTGCACCACGTTAGAGGCTACTAGGAGAGGAAGGTGGTTGACTCTCGCTTGCCTTCCCAAGTGCCCTTAGCAGTCGGAAGGAGCAAGCTGAAGCACTGCTGCTTGTGCTGCTCCTTGGTTCCCTTGCAGCCCGCTGTGAAAGCATTGGCAATCGCTTCTAGGCGCCGAGTTGCACACACACAGCACCACGCTAAGTGCCGCGGAGAAGGGAAATCCAGAGTGCAGCGAGGAGCTTGACGTGGCTTACGTGCAGTAAGGAGAAGGTGAACCTAAGCACAGCCTCTTCAATCTGGCCGCCTCTGCTCTGGTAGCAACTTTTGCAAGTCAGCAAAGGGAGCCGCGAGTATGTAGAACGGAGGGCAGCGAGACGCCGTGTGTTATGCGCCCTTTCAGGGCTGCTGACAAGGGGCTACTTTAAGAACGCCTTCTTCGTCCTCGCGTCCTTCTCGCTTCGCTCTAGCTGCAAGGAGTACAGCACAGCGAAGGTGTGAGGACGGGCACTGCCCCAGCTTTTGCCCTGGCGTGCAACGGCTGTGTGCTGCTTTTCCAAGCAGCAAGAGCACTGAGAAGTGAAAGCGATTGTGAAGGAGCTCTTTGGCTGCTCGTGTGCTCTTCGCTGCACAGCGCCGCTCGCAAGCTGCTTCGTTCTTCGGCGTCTGCCGTCCGGAGAGAGCTGAACTGCAGCGGTCAGTTTCAGCTCTGCCCAACAGCGCGCTCTCAGTTCTGCGGACAAGCACGCCCTGTTGCCTTGGCTCCGAGTGCAAAGTCCCTAGCGAGCACTCACTCAGTGCAATGCACCCAGAAAGACGCTCTCGCTCGTCTTTCAAGGAGCGACTCCT
Organism: Sturnus vulgaris; assembly: GCF_052056855.1. NCBI lineage: Eukaryota > Metazoa > Chordata > Aves > Passeriformes > Sturnidae > Sturnus > Sturnus vulgaris. Next base: position 1,355,814 of record NC_142265.1, on the reverse strand, counting down.
AACAGCAGAAGCAGCAGAGGCACAAACTGGATGACGAGAAGGGACAATGTAGAACACGTCTCTGTCCTGGCACATTGTCGTGTGCGATACGTCCCTCCGGGTCTTCGGTCCTTGCGAAGCTCTATGTACTGCGAGCGCAGCTACTTGAAGCTGAGACGGACCGCGGAGCTAGCAGCGAATTCGGAGAGCGCTAAGCACGAAGTCAAGAAGCGAGACGTGTCCCTGCAACGCGGTGCTAAGAGCAGCTTCCTCGCGGCGGGGGCGAGCTCCGGCCACAAGACATTCTCGTCCTAGCAACGGATCTCTGTGAAGGGCGTAGGCGAAAAGCTTTCGATTTCCATTCGAACTGCGAGAAAGGCAGACTGTTACACGGAGCTCTGAGAACAAAGGTGCACGCCCTAGGCGGGCTTGGGCAGAAGCAGCGTTCTCGAGCTCTTGGCTGCCCGCACACTGCTGGGTATGTGGCGCCCCTGCGGCGGCTTCTGGCCGCCGACAAGTGAAAGCGGAGCAAGGCGTGGGCGAGGGCGAGGGCGGTGAACGAAGCGGCTATGTGCCGTCCTTGTGTGCACCACGTTAGAGGCTACTAGGAGAGGAAGGTGGTTGACTCTCGCTTGCCTTCCCAAGTGCCCTTAGCAGTCGGAAGGAGCAAGCTGAAGCACTGCTGCTTGTGCTGCTCCTTGGTTCCCTTGCAGCCCGCTCTGAAAGCATTGGCGGTCACTTCTAGGCGCCGAGTTGCACACACACAGCACCACGCTAAGTGCCGCGGAGAAGGGAAATCCAGAGTGCAGCGAGGAGCTTGACGTGGCTTACGTGCAGTAAGGAGAAGGTGAACCTAAGCACAGCCTCTTCAATCTGGCCGCCTCTGCTCTGGTAGCAACTTTTGCAAGTCGGCAAAGGGAGACGCGAGTATGTAGAACGGAGGGCAGCGAGACGCCTTGTGTTATGCGCCCTTTCAGGGCTGCTGACAAGGGGCTACTTTAAGAAGGCCTTCTACTTCCTCGCGTCCTTCTCGCTTCGCTCTAGCTGCAAGGAGTACAGCACAGCGAAGGAGTGAGGACGGGCACTGCCCTAGCTTTTGCCCTGGCGTGCAACGGCTGTGTGCTGCTTTTCCAAGCAGCAAGAGCACTGAGAAGTGAAAGCGATTGTGAAGGAGCTCTTTGGCTGCTCGTGTGCTCTTCGCTGCACTGCGCCGCTCGCAAGCGGCTTCGTTCTTCGGCGTCTGCCGTCCGGAGAGAGCTGAACTGCAGCGGTCAGTTTCAGCTCTGCCCAACAGCGCGCTCTCAGTTCTGCGGACAAGCACGCCCTGTTGCCTTGGCTCCGAGTGCAAAGTCCCTAGCGAGCACTCACTCAGTGCAATGCACCCAGAAAGACGCTCTCGCTCGTCTTTCAAGGAGCGACTCCTAACAGCAGAAGCAGCAGAGGCACAAACTGGATGACGAGAAGGGACAATGTAGAACACGTCTCTGTCCTGGCACATTGTCGTGTGCGATACGTCCCTCCGGGTCTTCGGTCCTTGCGAAGCTCTATGTACTGCGAGCGCAGCTACTTGAAGCTGAGACGGACCGCGGAGCTAGCAGCGAATTCGGAGAGCGCTAAGCACGAAGTCAAGAAGCGAGACGTGTCCCTGCAACGCGGTGCTAAGAGCAGCTTCCTCGCGGCGGGGGCGAGCTCCGGCCACAAGACATTCTCGTCCTAGCAACGGATCTCTGTGAAGGGCGTAGGCGAAAAGCTTTCGATTTCCATTCGAACTGCGAGAAAGGCAGACTGTTACACGGAGCTCTGAGAACAAAGGTGCACGCCCTAGGCGGGCTTGGGCAGAAGCAGCGTTCTCGAGCTCTTGGCTGCCCGCACACTGCTGGGTATGTGGCGCCCCTGCGGCGGCTTCTGGCCGCCGACAAGTGAAAGCGGAGCAAGGCGTGGGCGAGGGCGAGGGCGGTGAACGAAGCGGCTATGTGCCGTCCTTGTGTGCACCACGTTAGAGGCTACTAGGAGAGGAAGGTGGTTGACTCTCGCTTGCCTTCCCAAGTGCCCTTAGCAGTCGGAAGGAGCAAGCTGAAGCACTGCTGCTTGTGCTGCTCCTTGGTTCCCTTGCAGCCCGCTCTGAAAGCATTGGCGGTCACTTCTAGGCGCCGAGTTGCACACACACAGCACCACGCTAAGTGCCGCGGAGAAGGGAAATCCAGAGTGCAGCGAGGAGCTTGACGTGGCTTACGTGCAGTAAGGAGAAGGTGAACCTAAGCACAGCCTCTTCAATCTGGCCGCCTCTGCTCTGGTAGCAACTTTTGCAAGTCAGCAAAGGGAGCCGCGAGTATGTAGAACGGAGGGCAGCGAGACGCCGTGTGTTATGCGCCCTTTCAGGGCTGCTGACAAGGGGCTACTTTAAGAACGCCTTCTTCGTCCTCGCGTCCTTCTCGCTTCGCTCTAGCTGCAAGGAGTACAGCACAGCGAAGGAGTGAGGACGGGCACTGCCCCAGCTTTTGCCCTGGCGTGCAACGGCTGTGTGCTGCTTTTCCAAGCAGCAAGAGCACTGAGAAGTGAAAGCGATTGTGAAGGAGCTCTTTGGCTGCTCGTGTGCTCTTCGCTGCACTGCGCCGCTCGCAAGCGGCTTCGTTCTTCGGCGTCTGCCGTCCGGAGAGAGCTGAACTGCAGCGGTCAGTTTCAGCTCTGCCCAACAGCGCGCTCTCAGTTCTGCGGACAAGCACGCCCTGTTGCCTTGGCTCCGAGTGCAAAGTCCCTAGCGAGCACTCACTCAGTGCAATGCACCCAGAAAGACGCTCTCGCTCGTCTTTCAAGGAGCGACTCCTAACAGCAGAAGCAGCAGAGGCACAAACTGGATGACGAGAAGGGACAATGTAGAACACGTCTCTGTCCTGGCACATTGTCGTGTGCGATACGTCCCTCCGGGTCTTCAGTCCTTGCGAAGCTCTATGTACTGCGAGCGCAGCTACTTGCAGCTGAGACGGACCGCGGAGCTAGCAGCGAATTCGGAGAGCGCTAAGCACGAAGTCAAGAAGCGAGACGTGTCCCTGCAACGCGGTGCTAAGAGCAGCTTCCTCGCGGCGGGGGCGAGCTCCGGCCACAAGACATTCTCGTCCTAGCAACGGATATCTGTGAAGGGCGTAGGCGAAAAGCTTTCGATTTCCATTCGAACTGCGAGAAAGGCAGACTGTTACACGGAGCTCTGAGAACAAAGGTGCACGCCCTAGGCGGGCTTGGGCAGAAGCAGCGTTCTCGAGCTCTTGGCTGCCGGCACACTGCTGGGTATGTGGCGCCCCTGCGGCGGCTTCTGGCCGCCGGCAAGTGAAAGCGGAGCCAGGCGTGGGCGAGGGCGGTGAACGAAGCGGCTATGTGCCGTCCTTGTGTGCACCACGTTAGAGGCTACTAGGAGAGGAAGGTGGTTGACTCTCGCTTGCCTTCCCAAGTGCCCTTAGCAGTCGGAAGGAGCAAGCTGAAGCACTGCTGCTTGTGCTGCTCCTTGGTTCCCTTGCAGCCCGCTCTGAAAGCATTGGCGGTCACTTCTAGGCGCCGAGTTGCACACACACAGCACCACGCTAAGTGCCGCGGAGAAGGGAAATCCAGAGTGCAGCGAGGAGCTTGACGTGGCTTACGTGCAGTAAGGAGAAGGTGAACCTAAGCACAGCCTCTTCAATCTGGCCGCCTCTGCTCTGGTAGCAACTTTTGCAAGTCAGCAAAGGGAGCCGCGAGTATGTAGAACGGAGGGCAGCGAGACGCCGTGTGTTATGCGCCCTTTCAGGGCTGCTGACAAGGGGCTACTTTAAGAACGCCTTCTTCGTCCTCGCGTCCTTCTCGCTTCGCTCTAGCTGCAAGGAGTACAGCACAGCGAAGGAGTGAGGACGGGCACTGCCCCAGCTTTTGCCCTGGCGTGCAACGGCTGTGTGCTGCTTTTCCAAGCAGCAAGAGCACTGAGAAGTGAAAGCGATTGTGAAGGAGCTCTTTGGCTGCTCGTGTGCTCTTCGCTGCACTGCGCCGCTCGCAAGCGGCTTCGTTCTTCGGCGTCTGCCGTCCGGAGAGAGCTGAACTGCAGCGGTCAGTTTCAGCTCTGCCCAACAGCGCGCTCTCAGTTCTGCGGACAAGCACGCCCTGTTGCCTTGGCTCCGAGTGCAAAGTCCCTAGCGAGCACTCACTCAGTGCAATGCACCCAGAAAGACGCTCTCGCTCGTCTTTCAAGGAGCGACTCCTAACAGCAGAAGCAGCAGAGGCACAAACTGGATGACGAGAAGGGACAATGTAGAACACGTCTCTGTCCTGGCACATTGTCGTGTGCGATACGTCCCTCCGGGTCTTCGGTCCTTGCGAAGCTCTATGTACTGCGAGCGCAGCTACTTGCAGCTGAGACGGACCGCGGAGCTAGCAGCGAATTCGGAGAGCGCTAAGCACGAAGTCAAGAAGCGAGACGTGTCCCTGCAACGCGGTGCTAAGAGCAGCTTCCTGGCGGCGGGGGCGAGCTCCGGCCACAAGACATTCTCGTCCTAGCAACGGATCTCTGTGAAGGGCGTAGGCGAAAAGCTTTCGATTTCCATTCGAACTGCGAGAAAGGCAGACTGTTACACGGAGCTCTGAGAACAAAGGTGCACGCCCTAGGCGGGCTTGGGCAGAAGCAGCGTTCTCGAGCTCTTGGCTGCCGGCACACTGCTGGGTATGTGGCGCCCCTGCGGCGGCTTCTGGCCGCCGGCAAGTGAAAGCGGAGCCAGGCGTGGGCGAGGGCGGTGAACGAAGCGGCTATGTGCCGTCCTTGTGTGCACCACGTTAGAGGCTACTAGGAGAGGAAGGTGGTTGACTCTCGCTTGCCTTCCCAAGTGCCCTTAGCAGTCGGAAGGAGCAAGCTGAAGCACTGCTGCTTGTGCTGCTCCTTGGTTCCCTTGCAGCCCGCTGTGAAAGCATTGGCAATCGCTTCTAGGCGCCGAGTTGCACACACACAGCACCACGCTAAGTGCCGCGGAGAAGGGAAATCCAGAGTGCAGCGAGGAGCTTGACGTGGCTTACGTGCAGTAAGGAGAAGGTGAACCTAAGCACAGCCTCTTCAATCTGGCCGCCTCTGCTCTGGTAGCAACTTTTGCAAGTCAGCAAAGGGAGCCGCGAGTATGTAGAACGGAGGGCAGCGAGACGCCGTGTGTTATGCGCCCTTTCAGGGCTGCTGACAAGGGGCTACTTTAAGAACGCCTTCTTCGTCCTCGCGTCCTTCTCGCTTCGCTCTAGCTGCAAGGAGTACAGCACAGCGAAGGTGTGAGGACGGGCACTGCCCCAGCTTTTGCCCTGGCGTGCAACGGCTGTGTGCTGCTTTTCCAAGCAGCAAGAGCACTGAGAAGTGAAAGCGATTGTGAAGGAGCTCTTTGGCTGCTCGTGTGCTCTTCGCTGCACAGCGCCGCTCGCAAGCTGCTTCGTTCTTCGGCGTCTGCCGTCCGGAGAGAGCTGAACTGCAGCGGTCAGTTTCAGCTCTGCCCAACAGCGCGCTCTCAGTTCTGCGGACAAGCACGCCCTGTTGCCTTGGCTCCGAGTGCAAAGTCCCTAGCGAGCACTCACTCAGTGCAATGCACCCAGAAAGACGCTCTCGCTCGTCTTTCAAGGAGCGACTCCTAACAGCAGAAGCAGCAGAGGCACAAACTGGATGACGAGAAGGGACAATGTAGAACACGTCTCTGTCCTGGCACATTGTCGTGTGCGATACGTCCCTCCGGGTCTTCGGTCCTTGCGAAGCTCTATGTACTGCGAGCGCAGCTACTTGCAGCTGAGACGGACCGCGGAGCTAGCAGCGAATTCGGAGAGCGCTAAGCACGAAGTCAAGAAGCGAGACGTGTCCCTGCAACGCGGTGCTAAGAGCAGCTTCCTGGCGGCGGGGGCGAGCTCCGGCCACAAGACATTCTCGTCCTAGCAACGGATCTCTGTGAAGGGCGTAGGCGAAAAGCTTTCGATTTCCATTCGAACTGCGAGAAAGGCAGACTGTTACACGGAGCTCTGAGAACAAAGGTGCACGCCCTAGGCGGGCTTGGGCAGAAGCAGCGTTCTCGAGCTCTTGGCTGCCGGCACACTGCTGGGTATGTGGCGCCCCTGCGGCGGCTTCTGGCCGCCGACAAGTGAAAGCGGAGCAAGGCGTGGGCGAGGGCGAGGGCGGTGAACGAAGCGGCTATGTGCCGTGCTTGTGTGCACCACGTTAGAGGCTACTAGGAGAGGAAGGTGGTTGACTCTCGCTTGCCTTCCCAAGTGCCCTTAGCAGTCGGAAGGAGCAAGCTGAAGCACTGCTGCTTGTGCTGCTCCTTGGTTCCCTTGCAGCCCGCTCTGAAAGCATTGGCGGTCACTTCTAGGCGCCGAGTTGCACACACACAGCACCACGCTAAGTGCCGCGGAGAAGGGAAATCCAGAGTGCAGCGAGGAGCTTGACGTGGCTTACGTGCAGTAAGGAGAAGGTGAACCTAAGCACAGCCTCTTCAATCTGGCCGCCTCTGCTCTGGTAGCAACTTTTGCAAGTCGGCAAAGGGAGACGCGAGTATGTAGAACGGAGGGCAGCGAGACGCCTTGTGTTATGCGCCCTTTCAGGGCTGCTGACAAGGGGCTACTTTAAGAAGGCCTTCTACTTCCTCGCGTCCTTCTCGCTTCGCTCTAGCTGCAAGGAGTACAGCACAGCGAAGGAGTGAGGACGGGCACTGCCCTAGCTTTTGCCCTGGCGTGCAACGGCTGTGTGCTGCTTTTCCAAGCAGCAAGAGCACTGAGAAGTGAAAGCGATTGTGAAGGAGCTCTTTGGCTGCTCGTGTGCTCTTCGCTGCACTGCGCCGCTCGCAAGCGGCTTCGTTCTTCGGCGTCTGCCGTCCGGAGAGAGCTGAACTGCAGCGGTCAGTTTCAGCTCTGCCCAACAGCGCGCTCTCAGTTCTGCGGACAAGCACGCCCTGTTGCCTTGGCTCCGAGTGCAAAGTCCCTAGCGAGCACTCACTCAGTGCAATGCACCCAGAAAGACGCTCTCGCTCGTCTTTCAAGGAGCGACTCCTAACAGCAGAAGCAGCAGAGGCACAAACAGGATGACGAGAAGGGACAATGTAGAACACGTCTCTGTCCTGGCACATTGTCGTGTGCGATACGTCCCTCCGGGTCTTCGGTCCTTGCGAAGCTCTATGTACTGCGAGCGCAGCTACTTGAAGCTGAGACGGACCGCGGAGCTAGCAGCGAATTCGGAGAGCGCTAAGCACGAAGTCAAGAAGCGAGACGTGTCCCTGCAACGCGGTGCTAAGAGCAGCTTCCTGGCGGCGGGGGCGAGCTCCGGCCACAAGACATTCTCGTCCTAGCAACGGATCTCTGTGAAGGGCGTAGGCGAAAAGCTTTCGATTTCCATTCGAACTGCGAGAAAGGCAGACTGTTACACGGAGCTCTGAGAACAAAGGTGCACGCCCTAGGCGGGCTTGGGCAGAAGCAGCGTTCTCGAGCTCTTGGCTGCCCGCACACTGCTGGGTATGTGGCGCCCCTGCGGCGGCTTCTGGCCGCCGACAAGTGAAAGCGGAGCAAGGCGTGGGCGAGGGCGAGGGCGGTGAACGAAGCGGCTATGTGCCGTGCTTGTGTGCACCACGTTAGAGGCTACTAGGAGAGGAAGGTGGTTGACTCTCGCTTGCCTTCCCAAGTGCCCTTAGCAGTCGGAAGGAGCAAGCTGAAGCACTGCTGCTTGTGCTGCTCCTTGGTTCCCTTGCAGCCCGCTCTGAAAGCATTGGCGGTCACTTCTAGGCGCCGAGTTGCACACACACAGCACCACGCTAAGTGCCGCGGAGAAGGGAAATCCAGAGTGCAGCGAGGAGCTTGACGTGGCTTACGTGCAGTAAGGAGAAGGTGAACCTAAGCACAGCCTCTTCAATCTGGCCGCCTCTGCTCTGGTAGCAACTTTTGCAAGTCGGCAAAGGGAGACGCGAGTATGTAGAACGGAGGGCAGCGAGACGCCTTGTGTTATGCGCCCTTTCAGGGCTGCTGACAAGGGGCTACTTTAAGAAGGCCTTCTACTTCCTCGCGTCCTTCTCGCTTCGCTCTAGCTGCAAGGAGTACAGCACAGCGAAGGAGTGAGGACGGGCACTGCCCTAGCTTTTGCCCTGGCGTGCAACGGCTGTGTGCTGCTTTTCCAAGCAGCAAGAGCACTGAGAAGTGAAAGCGATTGTGAAGGAGCTCTTTGGCTGCTCGTGTGCTCTTCGCTGCACTGCGCCGCTCGCAAGCGGCTTCGTTCTTCGGCGTCTGCCGTCCGGAGAGAGCTGAACTGCAGCGGTCAGTTTCAGCTCTGCCCAACAGCGCGCTCTCAGTTCTGCGGACAAGCACGCCCTGTTGCCTTGGCTCCGAGTGCAAAGTCCCTAGCGAGCACTCACTCAGTGCAATGCACCCAGAAAGACGCTCTCGCTCGTCTTTCAAGGAGCGACTCCTAACAGCAGAAGCAGCAGAGGCACAAACTGGATGACGAGAAGGGACAATGTAGAACACGTCTCTGTCCTGGCACATTGTCGTGTGCGATACGTCCCTCCGGGTCTTCGGTCCTTGCGAAGCTCTATGTACTGCGAGCGCAGCTACTTGAAGCTGAGACGGACCGCGGAGCTAGCAGCGAATTCGGAGAGCGCTAAGCACGAAGTCAAGAAGCGAGACGTGTCCCTGCAACGCGGTGCTAAGAGCAGCTTCCTCGCGGCGGGGGCGAGCTCCGGCCACAAGACATTCTCGTCCTAGCAACGGATCTCTGTGAAGGGCGTAGGCGAAAAGCTTTCGATTTCCATTCGAACTGCGAGAAAGGCAGACTGTTACACGGAGCTCTGAGAACAAAGGTGCACGCCCTAGGCGGGCTTGGGCAGAAGCAGCGTTCTCGAGCTCTTGGCTGCCCGCACACTGCTGGGTATGTGGCGCCCCTGCGGCGGCTTCTGGCCGCCGACAAGTGAAAGCGGAGCAAGGCGTGGGCGAGGGCGAGGGCGGTGAACGAAGCGGCTATGTGCCGTGCTTGTGTGCACCACGTTAGAGGCTACTAGGAGAGGAAGGTGGTTGACTCTCGCTTGCCTTCCCAAGTGCCCTTAGCAGTCGGAAGGAGCAAGCTGAAGCACTGCTGCTTGTGCTGCTCCTTGGTTCCCTTGCAGCCCGCTCTGAAAGCATTGGCGGTCACTTCTAGGCGCCGAGTTGCACACACACAGCACCACGCTAAGTGCCGCGGAGAAGGGAAATCCAGAGTGCAGCGAGGAGCTTGACGTGGCTTACGTGCAGTAAGGAGAAGGTGAACCTAAGCACAGCCTCTTCAATCTGGCCGCCTCTGCTCTGGTAGCAACTTTTGCAAGTCGGCAAAGGGAGACGCGAGTATGTAGAACGGAGGGCAGCGAGACGCCTTGTGTTATGCGCCCTTTCAGGGCTGCTGACAAGGGGCTACTTTAAGAAGGCCTTCTACTTCCTCGCGTCCTTCTCGCTTCGCTCTAGCTGCAAGGAGTACAGCACAGCGAAGGAGTGAGGACGGGCACTGCCCCAGCTTTTGCCCTGGCGTGCAACGGCTGTGTGCTGCTTTTCCAAGCAGCAAGAGCACTGAGAAGTGAAAGCGATTGTGAAGGAGCTCTTTGGCTGCTCGTGTGCTCTTCGCTGCACTGCGCCGCTCGCAAGCGGCTTCGTTCTTCGGCGTCTGCCGTCCGGAGAGAGCTGAACTGCAGCGGTCAGTTGCAGCTCTGCCCAACAGCGCGCTCTCAGTTCTGCGGACAAGCACGCCCTGTTGCCTTGGCTCCGAGTGCAAAGTCCCTAGCGAGCACTCACTCAGTGCAATGCACCCAGAAAGACGCTCTCGCTCGTCTTTCAAGGAGCGACTCCTAACAGCAGAAGCAGCAGAGGCACAAACAGGATGACGAGAAGGGACAATGTAGAACACGTCTCTGTCCTGGCACATTGTCGTGTGCGATACGTCCCTCCGGGTCTTCGGTCCTTGCGAAGCTCTATGTACTGCGAGCGCAGCTACTTGAAGCTGAGACGGACCGCGGAGCTAGCAGCGAATTCGGAGAGCGCTAAGCACGAAGTCAAGAAGCGAGACGTGTCCCTGCAACGCGGTGCTAAGAGCAGCTTCCTCGCGGCGGGGGCGAGCTCCGGCCACAAGACATTCTCGTCCTAGCAACGGATCTCTGTGAAGGGCGTAGGCGAAAAGCTTTCGATTTCCATTCGAACTGCGAGAAAGGCAGACTGTTACACGGAGCTCTGAGAACAAAGGTGCACGCCCTAGGCGGGCTTGGGCAGAAGCAGCGTTCTCGAGCTCTTGGCTGCCCGCACACTGCTGGGTATGTGGCGCCCCTGCGGCGGCTTCTGGCCGCCGACAAGTGAAAGCGGAGCAAGGCGTGGGCGAGGGCGAGGGCGGTGAACGAAGCGGCTATGTGCCGTGCTTGTGTGCACCACGTTAGAGGCTACTAGGAGAGGAAGGTGGTTGACTCTCGCTTGCCTTCCCAAGTGCCCTTAGCAGTCGGAAGGAGCAAGCTGAAGCACTGCTGCTTGTGCTGCTCCTTGGTTCCCTTGCAGCCCGCTCTGAAAGCATTGGCGGTCACTTCTAGGCGCCGAGTTGCACACACACAGCACCACGCTAAGTGCCGCGGAGAAGGGAAATCCAGAGTGCAGCGAGGAGCTTGACGTGGCTTACGTGCAGTAAGGAGAAGGTGAACCTAAGCACAGCCTCTTCAATCTGGCCGCCTCTGCTCTGGTAGCAACTTTTGCAAGTCGGCAAAGGGAGACGCGAGTATGTAGAACGGAGGGCAGCGAGACGCCTTGTGTTATGCGCCCTTTCAGGGCTGCTGACAAGGGGCTACTTTAAGAAGGCCTTCTACTTCCTCGCGTCCTTCTCGCTTCGCTCTAGCTGCAAGGAGTACAGCACAGCGAAGGAGTGAGGACGGGCACTGCCCTAGCTTTTGCCCTGGCGTGCAACGGCTGTGTGCTGCTTTTCCAAGCAGCAAGAGCACTGAGAAGTGAAAGCGATTGTGAAGGAGCTCTTTGGCTGCTCGTGTGCTCTTCGCTGCACTGCGCCGCTCGCAAGCGGCTTCGTTCTTCGGCGTCTGCCGTCCGGAGAGAGCTGAACTGCAGCGGTCAGTTTCAGCTCTGCCCAACAGCGCGCTCTCAGTTCTGCGGACAAGCACGCCCTGTTGCCTTGGCTCCGAGTGCAAAGTCCCTAGCGAGCACTCACTCAGTGCAATGCACCCAGAAAGACGCTCTCGCTCGTCTTTCAAGGAGCGACTCCTAACAGCAGAAGCAGCAGAGGCACAAACAGGATGACGAGAAGGGACAATGTAGAACACGTCTCTGTCCTGGCACATTGTCGTGTGCGATACGTCCCTCCGGGTCTTCGGTCCTTGCGAAGCTCTATGTACTGCGAGCGCAGCTACTTGAAGCTGAGACGGACCGCGGAGCTAGCAGCGAATTCGGAGAGCGCTAAGCACGAAGTCAAGAAGCGAGACGTGTCCCTGCAACGCGGTGCTAAGAGCAGCTTCCTCGCGGCGGGGGCGAGCTCCGGCCACAAGACATTCTCGTCCTAGCAACGGATCTCTGTGAAGGGCGTAGGCGAAAAGCTTTCGATTTCCATTCGAACTGCGAGAAAGGCAGACTGTTACACGGAGCTCTGAGAACAAAGGTGCACGCCCTAGGCGGGCTTGGGCAGAAGCAGCGTTCTCGAGCTCTTGGCTGCCCGCACACTGCTGGGTATGTGGCGCCCCTGCGGCGGCTTCTGGCCGCCGACAAGTGAAAGCGGAGCAAGGCGTGGGCGAGGGCGAGGGCGGTGAACGAAGCGGCTATGTGCCGTGCTTGTGTGCACCACGTTAGAGGCTACTAGGAGAGGAAGGTGGTTGACTCTCGCTTGCCTTCCCAAGTGCCCTTAGCAGTCGGAAGGAGCAAGCTGAAGCACTGCTGCTTGTGCTGCTCCTTGGTTCCCTTGCAGCCCGCTCTGAAAGCATTGGCGGTCACTTCTAGGCGCCGAGTTGCACACACACAGCACCACGCTAAGTGCCGCGGAGAAGGGAAATCCAGAGTGCAGCGAGGAGCTTGACGTGGCTTACGTGCAGTAAGGAGAAGGTGAACCTAAGCACAGCCTCTTCAATCTGGCCGCCTCTGCTCTGGTAGCAACTTTTGCAAGTCGGCAAAGGGAGCCGCGAGTATGTAGAACGGAGGGCAGCGAGACGCCGTGTGTTATGCGCCCTTTCAAGGCTGCTGACAAGGGGCTACTTTAAGAACGCCTTCTTCGTCCTCGCGTCCTTCTCGCTTCGCTCTAGCTGCAAGGAGTACAGCACAGCGAAGGAGTGAGGACGGGCACTGCCCCAGCTTTTGCCCTGGCGTGCAACGGCTGTGTGCTGCTTTTCCAAGCAGCAAGAGCACTGAGAAGTGAAAGCGATTGTGAAGGAGCTCTTTGGCTGCTCGTGTGCTCTTCGCTGCACTGCGCCGCTCGCAAGCGGCTTCGTTCTTCGGCGTCTGCCGTCCGGAGAGAGCTGAACTGCAGCGGTCAGTTTCAGCTCTGCCCAACAGCGCGCTCTCAGTTCTGCGGACAAGCACGCCCTGTTGCCTTGGCTCCGAGTGCAAAGTCCCTAGCGAGCACTCACTCAGTGCAATGCACCCAGAAAGACGCTCTCGCTCGTCTTTCAAGGAGCGACTCCTAACAGCAGAAGCAGCAGAGGCACAAACAGGATGACGAGAAGGGACAATGTAGAACACGTCTCTGTCCTGGCACATTGTCGTGTGCGATACGTCCCTCCGGGTCTTCGGTCCTTGCGAAGCTCTATGTACTGCGAGCGCAGCTACTTGCAGCTGAGACGGACCGCGGAGCTAGCAGCGAATTCGGAGAGCGCTAAGCACGAAGTCAAGAAGCGAGACGTGTCCCTGCAACGCGGTGCTAAGAGCAGCTTCCTCGCGGCGGGGGCGAGCTCCGGCCACAAGACATTCTCGTCCTAGCAACGGATCTCTGTGAAGGGCGTAGGCGAAAAGCTTTCGATTTCCATTCGAACTGCGAGAAAGGCAGACTGTTACACGGAGCTCTGAGAACAAAGGTGCACGCCCTAGGCGGGCTTGGGCAGAAGCAGCGTTCTCGAGCTCTTGGCTGCCGGCACACTGCTGGGTATGTGGCGCCCCTGCGGCGGCTTCTGGCCGCCGGCAAGTGAAAGCGGAGCAAGGCGTGGGCGAGGGCGAGGGCGGTGAACGAAGCGGCTATGTGCCGTGCTTGTGTGCACCACGTTAGAGGCTACTAGGAGAGGAAGGTGGTTGACTCTCGCTTGCCTTCCCAAGTGCCCTTAGCAGTCGGAAGGAGCAAGCTGAAGCACTGCTGCTTGTGCTGCTCCTTGGTTCCCTTGCAGCCCGCTCTGAAAGCATTGGCGGTCACTTCTAGGCGCCGAGTTGCACACACACAGCACCACGCTAAGTGCCGCGGAGAAGGGAAATCCAGAGTGCAGCGAGGAGCTTGACGTGGCTTACGTGCAGTAAGGAGAAGGTGAACCTAAGCACAGCCTCTTCAATCTGGCCGCCTCTGCTCTGGTAGCAACTTTTGCAAGTCAGCAAAGGGAGCCGAGAGTATGTAGAACGGAGGGCAGCGAGACGCCTAGTGTTATGCGCCCTTTCAGGGCTGCTGACAAGGGGCTACTTTAAGAACGCCTTCTTCGTCCTCGCGTCCTTCTCGCTTCGCTCTAGCTGCAAGGAGTACAGCACAGCGAAGGAGTGAGGACGGGCACTGCCCCAGCTTTTGCCCTGGCGTGCAACGGCTGTGTGCTGCTTTTCCAAGCAGCAAGAGCACTGAGAAGTGAAAGCGATTGTGAAGGAGCTCTTTGGCTGCTCGTGTGCTCTTCGCTGCACTGCGCCGCTCGCAAGCGGCTTCGTTCTTCGGCGTCTGCCGTCCGGAGAGAGCTGAACTGCAGCGGTCAGTTTCAGCTCTGCCCAACAGCGCGCTCTCAGTTCTGCGGACAAGCACGCCCTGTTGCCTTGGCTCCGAGTGCAAAGTCCCTAGCGAGCACTCACTCAGTGCAATGCACCCAGAAAGACGCTCTCGCTCGTCTTTCAAGGAGCGACTCCTAACAGCAGAAGCAGCAGAGGCACAAACTGGATGACGAGAAGGGACAATGTAGAACACGTCTCTGTCCTGGCACATTGTCGTGTGCGATACGTCCCTCCGGGTCTTCGGTCCTTGCGAAGCTCTATGTACTGCGAGCGCAGCTACTTGAAGCTGAGACGGACCGCGGAGCTAGCAGCGAATTCGGAGAGCGCTAAGCACGAAGTCAAGAAGCGAGACGTGTCCCTGCAACGCGGTGCTAAGAGCAGCTTCCTGGCGGCGGGGGCGAGCTCCGGCCACAAGACATTCTCGTCCTAGCAACGGATCTCTGTGAAGGGCGTAGGCGAAAAGCTTTCGATTTCCATTCGAACTGCGAGAAAGGCAGACTGTTACACGGAGCTCTGAGAACAAAGGTGCACGCCCTAGGCGGGCTTGGGCAGAAGCAGCGTTCTCGAGCTCTTGGCTGCCGGCACACTGCTGGGTATGTGGCGCCCCTGCGGCGGCTTCTGGCCGCCGGCAAGTGAAAGCGGAGCCAGGCGTGGGCGAGGGCGGTGAACGAAGCGGCTATGTGCCGTCCTTGTGTGCACCACGTTAGAGGCTACTAGGAGAGGAAGGTGGTTGACTCTCGCTTGCCTTCCCAAGTGCCCTTAGCAGTCGGAAGGAGCAAGCTGAAGCACTGCTGCTTGTGCTGCTCCTTGGTTCCCTTGCAGCCCGCTGTGAAAGCATTGGCAGTCGCTTCTAGGCGCCGAGTTGCACACACACAGCACCACGCTAAGTGCCGCGGAGAAGGGAAATCCAGAGTGCAGCGAGGAGCTTGACGTGGCTTACGTGCAGTAAGGAGAAGGTGAACCTAAGCACAGCCTCTTCAATCTGGCCGCCTCTGCTCTGGTAGCAACTTTTGCAAGTCAGCAAAGGGAGCCGCGAGTATGTAGAACGGAGGGCAGCGAGACGCCGTGTGTTATGCGCCCTTTCAGGGCTGCTGACAAGGGGCTACTTTAAGAACGCCTTCTTCGTCCTCGCGTCCTTCTCGCTTCGCTCTAGCTGCAAGGAGTACAGCACAGCGAAGGTGTGAGGACGGGCACTGCCCCAGCTTTTGCCCTGGCGTGCAACGGCTGTGTGCTGCTTTTCCAAGCAGCAAGAGCACTGAGAAGTGAAAGCGATTGTGAAGGAGCTCTTTGGCTGCTCGTGTGCTCTTCGCTGCACAGCGCCGCTCGCAAGCGGCTTCGTTCTTCGGCGTCTGCCGTCCGGAGAGAGCTGAACTGCAGCGGTCAGTTTCAGCTCTGCCCAACAGCGCGCTCTCAGTTCTGCGGACAAGCACGCCCTGTTGCCTTGGCTCCGAGTGCAAAGTCCCTAGCGAGCACTCACTCAGTGCAATGCACCCAGAAAGACGCTCTCGCTCGTCTTTCAAGGAGCGACTCCTAACAGCAGAAGCAGCAGAGGCACAAACAGGATGACGAGAAGGGACAATGTAGAACACGTCTCTGTCCTGGCACATTGTCGTGTGCGATACGTCCCTCCGGGTCTTCGGTCCTTGCGAAGCTCTATGTACTGCGAGCGCAGCTACTTGAAGCTGAGACGGACCGCGGAGCTAGCAGCGAATTCGGAGAGCGCTAAGCACGAAGTCAAGAAGCGAGACGTGTCCCTGCAACGCGGTGCTAAGAGCAGCTTCCTGGCGGCGGGGGCGAGCTCCGGCCACAAGACATTCTCGTCCTAGCAACGGATCTCTGTGAAGGGCGTAGGCGAAAAGCTTTCGATTTCCATTCGAACTGCGAGAAAGGCAGACTGTTACACGGAGCTCTGAGAACAAAGGTGCACGCCCTAGGCGGGCTTGGGCAGAAGCAGCGTTCTCGAGCTCTTGGCTGCCCGCACACTGCTGGGTATGTGGCGCCCCTGCGGCGGCTTCTGGCCGCCGACAAGTGAAAGCGGAGCAAGGCGTGGGCGAGGGCGAGGGCGGTGAACGAAGCGGCTATGTGCCGTGCTTGTGTGCACCACGTTAGAGGCTACTAGGAGAGGAAGGTGGTTGACTCTCGCTTGCCTTCCCAAGTGCCCTTAGCAGTCGGAAGGAGCAAGCTGAAGCACTGCTGCTTGTGCTGCTCCTTGGTTCCCTTGCAGCCCGCTCTGAAAGCATTGGCGGTCACTTCTAGGCGCCGAGTTGCACACACACAGCACCACGCTAAGTGCCGCGGAGAAGGGAAATCCAGAGTGCAGCGAGGAGCTTGACGTGGCTTACGTGCAGTAAGGAGAAGGTGAACCTAAGCACAGCCTCTTCAATCTGGCCGCCTCTGCTCTGCTTGCAACTTTTGCAAGTCGGCAAAGGGAGCCGCGAGTATGTAGAACGGAGGGCAGCGAGACGCCGTGTGTTATGCGCCCTTTCAAGGCTGCTGACAAGGGGCTACTTTAAGAACGCCTTCTTCGTCCTCGCGTCCTTCTCGCTTCGCTCTAGCTGCAAGGAGTACAGCACAGCGAAGGAGTGAGGACGGGCACTGCCCCAGCTTTTGCCCTGGCGTGCAACGGCTGTGTGCTGCTTTTCCAAGCAGCAAGAGCACTGAGAAGTGAAAGCGATTGTGAAGGAGCTCTTTGGCTGCTCGTGTGCTCTTCGCTGCACTGCGCCGCTCGCAAGCGGCTTCGTTCTTCGGCGTCTGCCGTCCGGAGAGAGCTGAACTGCAGCGGTCAGTTTCAGCTCTGCCCAACAGCGCGCTCTCAGTTCTGCGGACAAGCACGCCCTGTTGCCTTGGCTCCGAGTGCAAAGTCCCTAGCGAGCACTCACTCAGTGCAATGCACCCAGAAAGACGCTCTCGCTCGTCTTTCAAGGAGCGACTCCTAACAGCAGAAGCAGCAGAGGCACAAACTGGATGACGAGAAGGGACAATGTAGAACACGTCTCTGTCCTGGCACATTGTCGTGTGCGATACGTCCCTCCGGGTCTTCGGTCCTTGCGAAGCTCTATGTACTGCGAGCGCAGCTACTTGCAGCTGAGACGGACCGCGGAGCTAGCAGCGAATTCGGAGAGCGCTAAGCACGAAGTCAAGAAGCGAGACGTGTCCCTGCAACGCGGTGCTAAGAGCAGCTTCCTCGCGGCGGGGGCGAGCTCCGGCCACAAGACATTCTCGTCCTAGCAACGGATCTCTGTGAAGGGCGTAGGCGAAAAGCTTTCGATTTCCATTCGAACTGCGAGAAAGGCAGACTGTTACACGGAGCTCTGAGAACAAAGGTGCACGCCCTAGGCGGGCTTGGGCAGAAGCAGCGTTCTCGAGCTCTTGGCTGCCGGCACACTGCTGGGTATGTGGCGCCCCTGCGGCGGCTTCTGGCCGCCGGCAAGTGAAAGCGGAGCAAGGCGTGGGCGAGGGCGAGGGCGGTGAACGAAGCGGCTATGTGCCGTGCTTGTGTGCACCACGTTAGAGGCTACTAGGAGAGGAAGGTGGTTGACTCTCGCTTGCCTTCCCAAGTGCCCTTAGCAGTCGGAAGGAGCAAGCTGAAGCACTGCTGCTTGTGCTGCTCCTTGGTTCCCTTGCAGCCCGCTCTGAAAGCATTGGCGGTCACTTCTAGGCGCCGAGTTGCACACACACAGCACCACGCTAAGTGCCGCGGAGAAGGGAAATCCAGAGTGCAGCGAGGAGCTTGACGTGGCTTACGTGCAGTAAGGAGAAGGTGAACCTAAGCACAGCCTCTTCAATCTGGCCGCCTCTGCTCTGGTAGCAACTTTTGCAAGTCAGCAAAGGGAGCCGAGAGTATGTAGAACGGAGGGCAGCGAGACGCCTAGTGTTATGCGCCCTTTCAGGGCTGCTGACAAGGGGCTACTTTAAGAACGCCTTCTTCGTCCTCGCGTCCTTCTCGCTTCGCTCTAGCTGCAAGGAGTACAGCACAGCGAAGGAGTGAGGACGGGCACTGCCCCAGCTTTTGCCCTGGCGTGCAACGGCTGTGTGCTGCTTTTCCAAGCAGCAAGAGCACTGAGAAGTGAAAGCGATTGTGAAGGAGCTCTTTGGCTGCTCGTGTGCTCTTCGCTGCACTGCGCCGCTCGCAAGCGGCTTCGTTCTTCGGCGTCTGCCGTCCGGAGAGAGCTGAACTGCAGCGGTCAGTTTCAGCTCTGCCCAACAGCGCGCTCTCAGTTCTGCGGACAAGCACGCCCTGTTGCCTTGGCTCCGAGTGCAAAGTCCCTAGCGAGCACTCACTCAGTGCAATGCACCCAGAAAGACGCTCTCGCTCGTCTTTCAAGGAGCGACTCCTAACAGCAGAAGCAGCAGAGGCACAAACTGGATGACGAGAAGGGACAATGTAGAACACGTCTCTGTCCTGGCACATTGTCGTGTGCGATACGTCCCTCCGGGTCTTCGGTCCTTGCGAAGCTCTATGTACTGCGAGCGCAGCTACTTGAAGCTGAGACGGACCGCGGAGCTAGCAGCGAATTCGGAGAGCGCTAAGCACGAAGTCAAGAAGCGAGACGTGTCCCTGCAACGCGGTGCTAAGAGCAGCTTCCTGGCGGCGGGGGCGAGCTCCGGCCACAAGACATTCTCGTCCTAGCAACGGATCTCTGTGAAGGGCGTAGGCGAAAAGCTTTCGATTTCCATTCGAACTGCGAGAAAGGCAGACTGTTACACGGAGCTCTGAGAACAAAGGTGCACGCCCTAGGCGGGCTTGGGCAGAAGCAGCGTTCTCGAGCTCTTGGCTGCCGGCACACTGCTGGGTATGTGGCGCCCCTGCGGCGGCTTCTGGCCGCCGGCAAGTGAAAGCGGAGCCAGGCGTGGGCGAGGGCGGTGAACGAAGCGGCTATGTGCCGTCCTTGTGTGCACCACGTTAGAGGCTACTAGGAGAGGAAGGTGGTTGACTCTCGCTTGCCTTCCCAAGTGCCCTTAGCAGTCGGAAGGAGCAAGCTGAAGCACTGCTGCTTGTGCTGCTCCTTGGTTCCCTTGCAGCCCGCTGTGAAAGCATTGGCAGTCGCTTCTAGGCGCCGAGTTGCACACACACAGCACCACGCTAAGTGCCGCGGAGAAGGGAAATCCAGAGTGCAGCGAGGAGCTTGACGTGGCTTACGTGCAGTAAGGAGAAGGTGAACCTAAGCACAGCCTCTTCAATCTGGCCGCCTCTGCTCTGGTAGCAACTTTTGCAAGTCGGCAAAGGGAGCCGCGAGTATGTAGAACGGAGGGCAGCGAGACGCCGTGTGTTATGCGCCCTTTCAGGGCTGCTGACAAGGGGCTACTTTAAGAACGCCTTCTTCGTCCTCGCGTCCTTCTCGCTTCGCTCTAGCTGCAAGGAGTACAGCACAGCGAAGGTGTGAGGACGGGCACTGCCCCAGCTTTTGCCCTGGCGTGCAACGGCTGTGTGCTGCTTTTCCAAGCAGCAAGAGCACTGAGAAGTGAAAGCGATTGTGAAGGAGCTCTTTGGCTGCTCGTGTGCTCTTCGCTGCACAGCGCCGCTCGCAAGCTGCTTCGTTCTTCGGCGTCTGCCGTCCGGAGAGAGCTGAACTGCAGCGGTCAGTTTCAGCTCTGCCCAACAGCGCGCTCTCAGTTCTGCGGACAAGCACGCCCTGTTGCCTTGGCTCCGAGTGCAAAGTCCCTAGCGAGCACTCACTCAGTGCAATGCACCCAGAAAGACGCTCTCGCTCGTCTTTCAAGGAGCGACTCCTAACAGCAGAAGCAGCAGAGGCACAAACTGGATGACGAGAAGGGACAATGTAGAACACGTCTCTGTCCTGGCACATTGTCGTGTGCGATACGTCCCTCCGGGTCTTCGGTCCTTGCGAAGCTCTATGTACTGCGAGCGCAGCTACTTGCAGCTGAGACGGACCGCGGAGCTAGCAGCGAATTCGGAGAGCGCTAAGCACGAAGTCAAGAAGCGAGACGTGTCCCTGCAACGCGG
The DNA here is from genome assembly GCF_052056855.1 of Sturnus vulgaris. Taxonomy (NCBI): domain Eukaryota; kingdom Metazoa; phylum Chordata; class Aves; order Passeriformes; family Sturnidae; genus Sturnus; species Sturnus vulgaris. The sequence goes on along the minus strand of NC_142265.1, from coordinate 1,335,977 downwards.
TGCTAAGAGCAGCTTCCTGGCGGCGGGGGCGAGCTCCGGCCACAAGACATTCTCGTCCTAGCAACGGATCTCTGTGAAGGGCGTAGGCGAAAAGCTTTCGATTTCCATTCGAACTGCGAGAAAGGCAGACTGTTACACGGAGCTCTGAGAACAAAGGTGCACGCCCTAGGCGGGCTTGGGCAGAAGCAGCGTTCTCGAGCTCTTGGCTGCCCGCACACTGCTGGGTATGTGGCGCCCCTGCGGCGGCTTCTGGCCGCCGACAAGTGAAAGCGGAGCCAGGCGTGGGCGAGGGCGAGGGCGGTGAACGAAGCGGCTATGTGCCGTGCTTGTGTGCACCACGTTAGAGGCTACTAGGAGAGGAAGGTGGTTGACTCTCGCTTGCCTTCCCAAGTGCCCTTAGCAGTCGGAAGGAGCAAGCTGAAGCACTGCTGCTTGTGCTGCTCCTTGGTTCCCTTGCAGCCCGCTCTGAAAGCATTGGCGGTCACTTCTAGGCGCCGAGTTGCACACACACAGCACCACGCTAAGTGCCGCGGAGAAGGGAAATCCAGAGTGCAGCGAGGAGCTTGACGTGGCTTACGTGCAGTAAGGAGAAGGTGAACCTAAGCACAGCCTCTTCAATCTGGCCGCCTCTGCTCTGCTTGCAACTTTTGCAAGTCGGCAAAGGGAGCCGCGAGTATGTAGAACGGAGGGCAGCGAGACGCCGTGTGTTATGCGCCCTTTCAAGGCTGCTGACAAGGGGCTACTTTAAGAACGCCTTCTTCGTCCTCGCGTCCTTCTCGCTTCGCTCTAGCTGCAAGGAGTACAGCACAGCGAAGGAGTGAGGACGGGCACTGCCCCAGCTTTTGCCCTGGCGTGCAACGGCTGTGTGCTGCTTTTCCAAGCAGCAAGAGCACTGAGAAGTGAAAGCGATTGTGAAGGAGCTCTTTGGCTGCTCGTGTGCTCTTCGCTGCACTGCGCCGCTCGCAAGCGGCTTCGTTCTTCGGCGTCTGCCGTCCGGAGAGAGCTGAACTGCAGCGGTCAGTTTCAGCTCTGCCCAACAGCGCGCTCTCAGTTCTGCGGACAAGCACGCCCTGTTGCCTTGGCTCCGAGTGCAAAGTCCCTAGCGAGCACTCACTCAGTGCAATGCACCCAGAAAGACGCTCTCGCTCGTCTTTCAAGGAGCGACTCCTAACAGCAGAAGCAGCAGAGGCACAAACTGGATGACGAGAAGGGACAATGTAGAACACGTCTCTGTCCTGGCACATTGTCGTGTGCGATACGTCCCTCCGGGTCTTCGGTCCTTGCGAAGCTCTATGTACTGCGAGCGCAGCTACTTGCAGCTGAGACGGACCGCGGAGCTAGCAGCGAATTCGGAGAGCGCTAAGCACGAAGTCAAGAAGCGAGACGTGTCCCTGCAACGCGGTGCTAAGAGCAGCTTCCTCGCGGCGGGGGCGAGCTCCGGCCACAAGACATTCTCGTCCTAGCAACGGATCTCTGTGAAGGGCGTAGGCGAAAAGCTTTCGATTTCCATTCGAACTGCGAGAAAGGCAGACTGTTACACGGAGCTCTGAGAACAAAGGTGCACGCCCTAGGCGGGCTTGGGCAGAAGCAGCGTTCTCGAGCTCTTGGCTGCCGGCACACTGCTGGGTATGTGGCGCCCCTGCGGCGGCTTCTGGCCGCCGGCAAGTGAAAGCGGAGCAAGGCGTGGGCGAGGGCGAGGGCGGTGAACGAAGCGGCTATGTGCCGTGCTTGTGTGCACCACGTTAGAGGCTACTAGGAGAGGAAGGTGGTTGACTCTCGCTTGCCTTCCCAAGTGCCCTTAGCAGTCGGAAGGAGCAAGCTGAAGCACTGCTGCTTGTGCTGCTCCTTGGTTCCCTTGCAGCCCGCTCTGAAAGCATTGGCGGTCACTTCTAGGCGCCGAGTTGCACACACACAGCACCACGCTAAGTGCCGCGGAGAAGGGAAATCCAGAGTGCAGCGAGGAGCTTGACGTGGCTTACGTGCAGTAAGGAGAAGGTGAACCTAAGCACAGCCTCTTCAATCTGGCCGCCTCTGCTCTGGTAGCAACTTTTGCAAGTCAGCAAAGGGAGCCGAGAGTATGTAGAACGGAGGGCAGCGAGACGCCTAGTGTTATGCGCCCTTTCAGGGCTGCTGACAAGGGGCTACTTTAAGAACGCCTTCTTCGTCCTCGCGTCCTTCTCGCTTCGCTCTAGCTGCAAGGAGTACAGCACAGCGAAGGAGTGAGGACGGGCACTGCCCCAGCTTTTGCCCTGGCGTGCAACGGCTGTGTGCTGCTTTTCCAAGCAGCAAGAGCACTGAGAAGTGAAAGCGATTGTGAAGGAGCTCTTTGGCTGCTCGTGTGCTCTTCGCTGCACTGCGCCGCTCGCAAGCGGCTTCGTTCTTCGGCGTCTGCCGTCCGGAGAGAGCTGAACTGCAGCGGTCAGTTTCAGCTCTGCCCAACAGCGCGCTCTCAGTTCTGCGGACAAGCACGCCCTGTTGCCTTGGCTCCGAGTGCAAAGTCCCTAGCGAGCACTCACTCAGTGCAATGCACCCAGAAAGACGCTCTCGCTCGTCTTTCAAGGAGCGACTCCTAACAGCAGAAGCAGCAGAGGCACAAACTGGATGACGAGAAGGGACAATGTAGAACACGTCTCTGTCCTGGCACATTGTCGTGTGCGATACGTCCCTCCGGGTCTTCGGTCCTTGCGAAGCTCTATGTACTGCGAGCGCAGCTACTTGAAGCTGAGACGGACCGCGGAGCTAGCAGCGAATTCGGAGAGCGCTAAGCACGAAGTCAAGAAGCGAGACGTGTCCCTGCAACGCGGTGCTAAGAGCAGCTTCCTGGCGGCGGGGGCGAGCTCCGGCCACAAGACATTCTCGTCCTAGCAACGGATCTCTGTGAAGGGCGTAGGCGAAAAGCTTTCGATTTCCATTCGAACTGCGAGAAAGGCAGACTGTTACACGGAGCTCTGAGAACAAAGGTGCACGCCCTAGGCGGGCTTGGGCAGAAGCAGCGTTCTCGAGCTCTTGGCTGCCGGCACACTGCTGGGTATGTGGCGCCCCTGCGGCGGCTTCTGGCCGCCGGCAAGTGAAAGCGGAGCCAGGCGTGGGCGAGGGCGGTGAACGAAGCGGCTATGTGCCGTCCTTGTGTGCACCACGTTAGAGGCTACTAGGAGAGGAAGGTGGTTGACTCTCGCTTGCCTTCCCAAGTGCCCTTAGCAGTCGGAAGGAGCAAGCTGAAGCACTGCTGCTTGTGCTGCTCCTTGGTTCCCTTGCAGCCCGCTGTGAAAGCATTGGCAGTCGCTTCTAGGCGCCGAGTTGCACACACACAGCACCACGCTAAGTGCCGCGGAGAAGGGAAATCCAGAGTGCAGCGAGGAGCTTGACGTGGCTTACGTGCAGTAAGGAGAAGGTGAACCTAAGCACAGCCTCTTCAATCTGGCCGCCTCTGCTCTGGTAGCAACTTTTGCAAGTCGGCAAAGGGAGCCGCGAGTATGTAGAACGGAGGGCAGCGAGACGCCTTGTGTTATGCGCCCTTTCAGGGCTGCTGACAAGGGGCTACTTTAAGAACGCCTTCTTCGTCCTCGCGTCCTTCTCGCTTCGCTCTAGCTGCAAGGAGTACAGCACAGCGAAGGTGTGAGGACGGGCACTGCCCCAGCTTTTGCCCTGGCGTGCAACGGCTGTGTGCTGCTTTTCCAAGCAGCAAGAGCACTGAGAAGTGAAAGCGATTGTGAAGGAGCTCTTTGGCTGCTCGTGTGCTCTTCGCTGCACAGCGCCGCTCGCAAGCGGCTTCGTTCTTCGGCGTCTGCCGTCCGGAGAGAGCTGAACTGCAGCGGTCAGTTTCAGCTCTGCCCAACAGCGCGCTCTCAGTTCTGCGGACAAGCACGCCCTGTTGCCTTGGCTCCGAGTGCAAAGTCCCTAGCGAGCACTCACTCAGTGCAATGCACCCAGAAAGACGCTCTCGCTCGTCTTTCAAGGAGCGACTCCTAACAGCAGAAGCAGCAGAGGCACAAACAGGATGACGAGAAGGGACAATGTAGAACACGTCTCTGTCCTGGCACATTGTCGTGTGCGATACGTCCCTCCGGGTCTTCGGTCCTTGCGAAGCTCTATGTACTGCGAGCGCAGCTACTTGAAGCTGAGACGGACCGCGGAGCTAGCAGCGAATTCGGAGAGCGCTAAGCACGAAGTCAAGAAGCGAGACGTGTCCCTGCAACGCGGTGCTAAGAGCAGCTTCCTGGCGGCGGGGGCGAGCTCCGGCCACAAGACATTCTCGTCCTAGCAACGGATCTCTGTGAAGGGCGTAGGCGAAAAGCTTTCGATTTCCATTCGAACTGCGAGAAAGGCAGACTGTTACACGGAGCTCTGAGAACAAAGGTGCACGCCCTAGGCGGGCTTGGGCAGAAGCAGCGTTCTCGAGCTCTTGGCTGCCCGCACACTGCTGGGTATGTGGCGCCCCTGCGGCGGCTTCTGGCCGCCGACAAGTGAAAGCGGAGCAAGGCGTGGGCGAGGGCGAGGGCGGTGAACGAAGCGGCTATGTGCCGTGCTTGTGTGCACCACGTTAGAGGCTACTAGGAGAGGAAGGTGGTTGACTCTCGCTTGCCTTCCCAAGTGCCCTTAGCAGTCGGAAGGAGCAAGCTGAAGCACTGCTGCTTGTGCTGCTCCTTGGTTCCCTTGCAGCCCGCTCTGAAAGCATTGGCGGTCACTTCTAGGCGCCGAGTTGCACACACACAGCACCACGCTAAGTGCCGCGGAGAAGGGAAATCCAGAGTGCAGCGAGGAGCTTGACGTGGCTTACGTGCAGTAAGGAGAAGGTGAACCTAAGCACAGCCTCTTCAATCTGGCCGCCTCTGCTCTGCTTGCAACTTTTGCAAGTCGGCAAAGGGAGCCGCGAGTATGTAGAACGGAGGGCAGCGAGACGCCGTGTGTTATGCGCCCTTTCAAGGCTGCTGACAAGGGGCTACTTTAAGAACGCCTTCTTCGTCCTCGCGTCCTTCTCGCTTCGCTCTAGCTGCAAGGAGTACAGCACAGCGAAGGAGTGAGGACGGGCACTGCCCCAGCTTTTGCCCTGGCGTGCAACGGCTGTGTGCTGCTTTTCCAAGCAGCAAGAGCACTGAGAAGTGAAAGCGATTGTGAAGGAGCTCTTTGGCTGCTCGTGTGCTCTTCGCTGCACTGCGCCGCTCGCAAGCGGCTTCGTTCTTCGGCGTCTGCCGTCCGGAGAGAGCTGAACTGCAGCGGTCAGTTTCAGCTCTGCCCAACAGCGCGCTCTCAGTTCTGCGGACAAGCACGCCCTGTTGCCTTGGCTCCGAGTGCAAAGTCCCTAGCGAGCACTCACTCAGTGCAATGCACCCAGAAAGACGCTCTCGCTCGTCTTTCAAGGAGCGACTCCTAACAGCAGAAGCAGCAGAGGCACAAACTGGATGACGAGAAGGGACAATGTAGAACACGTCTCTGTCCTGGCACATTGTCGTGTGCGATACGTCCCTCCGGGTCTTCGGTCCTTGCGAAGCTCTATGTACTGCGAGCGCAGCTACTTGCAGCTGAGACGGACCGCGGAGCTAGCAGCGAATTCGGAGAGCGCTAAGCACGAAGTCAAGAAGCGAGACGTGTCCCTGCAACGCGGTGCTAAGAGCAGCTTCCTCGCGGCGGGGGCGAGCTCCGGCCACAAGACATTCTCGTCCTAGCAACGGATATCTGTGAAGGGCGTAGGCGAAAAGCTTTCGATTTCCATTCGAACTGCGAGAAAGGCAGACTGTTACACGGAGCTCTGAGAACAAAGGTGCACGCCCTAGGCGGGCTTGGGCAGAAGCAGCGTTCTCGAGCTCTTGGCTGCCCGCACACTGCTGGGTATGTGGCGCCCCTGCGGCGGCTTCTGGCCGCCGGCAAGTGAAAGCGGAGCAAGGCGTGGGCGAGGGCGAGGGCGGTGAACGAAGCGGCTATGTGCCGTGCTTGTGTGCACCACGTTAGAGGCTACTAGGAGAGGAAGGTGGTTGACTCTCGCTTGCCTTCCCAAGTGCCCTTAGCAGTCGGAAGGAGCAAGCTGAAGCACTGCTGCTTGTGCTGCTCCTTGGTTCCCTTGCAGCCCGCTCTGAAAGCATTGGCGGTCACTTCTAGGCGCCGAGTTGCACACACACAGCACCACGCTAAGTGCCGCGGAGAAGGGAAATCCAGAGTGCAGCGAGGAGCTTGACGTGGCTTACGTGCAGTAAGGAGAAGGTGAACCTAAGCACAGCCTCTTCAATCTGGCCGCCTCTGCTCTGGTAGCAACTTTTGCAAGTCAGCAAAGGGAGCCGAGAGTATGTAGAACGGAGGGCAGCGAGACGCCTAGTGTTATGCGCCCTTTCAGGGCTGCTGACAAGGGGCTACTTTAAGAACGCCTTCTTCGTCCTCGCGTCCTTCTCGCTTCGCTCTAGCTGCAAGGAGTACAGCACAGCGAAGGAGTGAGGACGGGCACTGCCCCAGCTTTTGCCCTGGCGTGCAACGGCTGTGTGCTGCTTTTCCAAGCAGCAAGAGCACTGAGAAGTGAAAGCGATTGTGAAGGAGCTCTTTGGCTGCTCGTGTGCTCTTCGCTGCACTGCGCCGCTCGCAAGCGGCTTCGTTCTTCGGCGTCTGCCGTCCGGAGAGAGCTGAACTGCAGCGGTCAGTTTCAGCTCTGCCCAACAGCGCGCTCTCAGTTCTGCGGACAAGCACGCCCTGTTGCCTTGGCTCCGAGTGCAAAGTCCCTAGCGAGCACTCACTCAGTGCAATGCACCCAGAAAGACGCTCTCGCTCGTCTTTCAAGGAGCGACTCCTAACAGCAGAAGCAGCAGAGGCACAAACTGGATGACGAGAAGGGACAATGTAGAACACGTCTCTGTCCTGGCACATTGTCGTGTGCGATACGTCCCTCCGGGTCTTCGGTCCTTGCGAAGCTCTATGTACTGCGAGCGCAGCTACTTGAAGCTGAGACGGACCGCGGAGCTAGCAGCGAATTCGGAGAGCGCTAAGCACGAAGTCAAGAAGCGAGACGTGTCCCTGCAACGCGGTGCTAAGAGCAGCTTCCTCGCGGCGGGGGCGAGCTCCGGCCACAAGACATTCTCGTCCTAGCAACGGATCTCTGTGAAGGGCGTAGGCGAAAAGCTTTCGATTTCCATTCGAACTGCGAGAAAGGCAGACTGTTACACGGAGCTCTGAGAACAAAGGTGCACGCCCTAGGCGGGCTTGGGCAGAAGCAGCGTTCTCGAGCTCTTGGCTGCCGGCACACTGCTGGGTATGTGGCGCCCCTGCGGCGGCTTCTGGCCGCTGGCAAGTGAAAGCGGAGCCAGGCGTGGGCGAGGGCGGTGAACGAAGCGGCTATGTGCCGTCCTTGTGTGCACCACGTTAGAGGCTACTAGGAGAGGAAGGTGGTTGACTCTCGCTTGCCTTCCCAAGTGCCCTTAGCAGTCGGAAGGAGCAAGCTGAAGCACTGCTGCTTGTGCTGCTCCTTGGTTCCCTTGCAGCCCGCTGTGAAAGCATTGGCAGTCGCTTCTAGGCGCCGAGTTGCACACACACAGCACCACGCTAAGTGCCGCGGAGAAGGGAAATCCAGAGTGCAGCGAGGAGCTTGACGTGGCTTACGTGCAGTAAGGAGAAGGTGAACCTAAGCACAGCCTCTTCAATCTGGCCGCCTCTGCTCTGGTAGCAACTTTTGCAAGTCAGCAAAGGGAGCCGCGAGTATGTAGAACGGAGGGCAGCGAGACGCCGTGTGTTATGCGCCCTTTCAGGGCTGCTGACAAGGGGCTACTTTAAGAACGCCTTCTTCGTCCTCGCGTCCTTCTCGCTTCGCTCTAGCTGCAAGGAGTACAGCACAGCGAAGGTGTGAGGACGGGCACTGCCCCAGCTTTTGCCCTGGCGTGCAACGGCTGTGTGCTGCTTTTCCAAGCAGCAAGAGCACTGAGAAGTGAAAGCGATTGTGAAGGAGCTCTTTGGCTGCTCGTGTGCTCTTCGCTGCACTGCGCCGCTCGCAAGCGGCTTCGTTCTTCGGCGTCTGCCGTCCGGAGAGAGCTGAACTGCAGCGGTCAGTTTCAGCTCTGCCCAACAGCGCGCTCTCAGTTCTGCGGACAAGCACGCCCTGTTGCCTTGGCTCCGAGTGCAAAGTCCCTAGCGAGCACTCACTCAGTGCAATGCACCCAGAAAGACGCTCTCGCTCGTCTTTCAAGGAGCGACTCCTAACAGCAGAAGCAGCAGAGGCACAAACAGGATGACGAGAAGGGACAATGTAGAACACGTCTCTGTCCTGGCACATTGTCGTGTGCGATACGTCCCTCCGGGTCTTCGGTCCTTGCGAAGCTCTATGTACTGCGAGCGCAGCTACTTGAAGCTGAGACGGACCGCGGAGCTAGCAGCGAATTCGGAGAGCGCTAAGCACGAAGTCAAGAAGCGAGACGTGTCCCTGCAACGCGGTGCTAAGAGCAGCTTCCTCGCGGCGGGGGCGAGCTCCGGCCACAAGACATTCTCGTCCTAGCAACGGATCTCTGTGAAGGGCGTAGGCGAAAAGCTTTCGATTTCCATTCGAACTGCGAGAAAGGCAGACTGTTACACGGAGCTCTGAGAACAAAGGTGCACGCCCTAGGCGGGCTTGGGCAGAAGCAGCGTTCTCGAGCTCTTGGCTGCCCGCACACTGCTGGGTATGTGGCGCCCCTGCGGCGGCTTCTGGCCGCCGGCAAGTGAAAGCGGAGCCAGGCGTGGGCGAGGGCGGTGAACGAAGCGGCTATGTGCCGTCCTTGTGTGCACCACGTTAGAGGCTACTAGGAGAGGAAGGTGGTTGACTCTCGCTTGCCTTCCCAAGTGCCCTTAGCAGTCGGAAGGAGCAAGCTGAAGCACTGCTGCTTGTGCTGCTCCTTGGTTCCCTTGCAGCCCGCTGTGAAAGCATTGGCAGTCGCTTCTAGGCGCCGAGTTGCACACACACAGCACCACGCTAAGTGCCGCGGAGAAGGGAAATCCAGAGTGCAGCGAGGAGCTTGACGTGGCTTACGTGCAGTAAGGAGAAGGTGAACCTAAGCACAGCCTCTTCAATCTGGCCGCCTCTGCTCTGGTAGCAACTTTTGCAAGTCAGCAAAGGGAGCCGCGAGTATGTAGAACGGAGGGCAGCGAGACGCCGTGTGTTATGCGCCCTTTCAGGGCTGCTGACAAGGGGCTACTTTAAGAACGCCTTCTTCGTCCTCGCGTCCTTCTCGCTTCGCTCTAGCTGCAAGGAGTACAGCACAGCGAAGGTGTGAGGACGGGCACTGCCCCAGCTTTTGCCCTGGCGTGCAACGGCTGTGTGCTGCTTTTCCAAGCAGCAAGAGCACTGAGAAGTGAAAGCGATTGTGAAGGAGCTCTTTGGCTGCTCGTGTGCTCTTCGCTGCACAGCGCCGCTCGCAAGCGGCTTCGTTCTTCGGCGTCTGCCGTCCGGAGAGAGCTGAACTGCAGCGGTCAGTTTCAGCTCTGCCCAACAGCGCGCTCTCAGTTCTGCGGACAAGCACGCCCTGTTGCCTTGGCTCCGAGTGCAAAGTCCCTAGCGAGCACTCACTCAGTGCAATGCACCCAGAAAGACGCTCTCGCTCGTCTTTCAAGGAGCGACTCCTAACAGCAGAAGCAGCAGAGGCACAAACAGGATGACGAGAAGGGACAATGTAGAACACGTCTCTGTCCTGGCACATTGTCGTGTGCGATACGTCCCTCCGGGTCTTCGGTCCTTGCGAAGCTCTATGTACTGCGAGCGCAGCTACTTGAAGCTGAGACGGACCGCGGAGCTAGCAGCGAATTCGGAGAGCGCTAAGCACGAAGTCAAGAAGCGAGACGTGTCCCTGCAACGCGGTGCTAAGAGCAGCTTCCTCGCGGCGGGGGCGAGCTCCGGCCACAAGACATTCTCGTCCTAGCAACGGATCTCTGTGAAGGGCGTAGGCGAAAAGCTTTCGATTTCCATTCGAACTGCGAGAAAGGCAGACTGTTACACGGAGCTCTGAGAACAAAGGTGCACGCCCTAGGCGGGCTTGGGCAGAAGCAGCGTTCTCGAGCTCTTGGCTGCCCGCACACTGCTGGGTATGTGGCGCCCCTGCGGCGGCTTCTGGCCGCCGACAAGTGAAAGCGGAGCAAGGCGTGGGCGAGGGCGAGGGCGGTGAACGAAGCGGCTATGTGCCGTGCTTGTGTGCACCACGTTAGAGGCTACTAGGAGAGGAAGGTGGTTGACTCTCGCTTGCCTTCCCAAGTGCCCTTAGCAGTCGGAAGGAGCAAGCTGAAGCACTGCTGCTTGTGCTGCTCCTTGGTTCCCTTGCAGCCCGCTCTGAAAGCATTGGCGGTCACTTCTAGGCGCCGAGTTGCACACACACAGCACCACGCTAAGTGCCGCGGAGAAGGGAAATCCAGAGTGCAGCGAGGAGCTTGACGTGGCTTACGTGCAGTAAGGAGAAGGTGAACCTAAGCACAGCCTCTTCAATCTGGCCGCCTCTGCTCTGCTTGCAACTTTTGCAAGTCGGCAAAGGGAGCCGCGAGTATGTAGAACGGAGGGCAGCGAGACGCCGTGTGTTATGCGCCCTTTCAAGGCTGCTGACAAGGGGCTACTTTAAGAACGCCTTCTTCGTCCTCGCGTCCTTCTCGCTTCGCTCTAGCTGCAAGGAGTACAGCACAGCGAAGGAGTGAGGACGGGCACTGCCCCAGCTTTTGCCCTGGCGTGCAACGGCTGTGTGCTGCTTTTCCAAGCAGCAAGAGCACTGAGAAGTGAAAGCGATTGTGAAGGAGCTCTTTGGCTGCTCGTGTGCTCTTCGCTGCACTGCGCCGCTCGCAAGCGGCTTCGTTCTTCGGCGTCTGCCGTCCGGAGAGAGCTGAACTGCAGCGGTCAGTTTCAGCTCTGCCCAACAGCGCGCTCTCAGTTCTGCGGACAAGCACGCCCTGTTGCCTTGGCTCCGAGTGCAAAGTCCCTAGCGAGCACTCACTCAGTGCAATGCACCCAGAAAGACGCTCTCGCTCGTCTTTCAAGGAGCGACTCCTAACAGCAGAAGCAGCAGAGGCACAAACTGGATGACGAGAAGGGACAATGTAGAACACGTCTCTGTCCTGGCACATTGTCGTGTGCGATACGTCCCTCCGGGTCTTCGGTCCTTGCGAAGCTCTATGTACTGCGAGCGCAGCTACTTGCAGCTGAGACGGACCGCGGAGCTAGCAGCGAATTCGGAGAGCGCTAAGCACGAAGTCAAGAAGCGAGACGTGTCCCTGCAACGCGGTGCTAAGAGCAGCTTCCTCGCGGCGGGGGCGAGCTCCGGCCACAAGACATTCTCGTCCTAGCAACGGATATCTGTGAAGGGCGTAGGCGAAAAGCTTTCGATTTCCATTCGAACTGCGAGAAAGGCAGACTGTTACACGGAGCTCTGAGAACAAAGGTGCACGCCCTAGGCGGGCTTGGGCAGAAGCAGCGTTCTCGAGCTCTTGGCTGCCGGCACACTGCTGGGTATGTGGCGCCCCTGCGGCGGCTTCTGGCCGCCGGCAAGTGAAAGCGGAGCAAGGCGTGGGCGAGGGCGAGGGCGGTGAACGAAGCGGCTATGTGCCGTGCTTGTGTGCACCACGTTAGAGGCTACTAGGAGAGGAAGGTGGTTGACTCTCGCTTGCCTTCCCAAGTGCCCTTAGCAGTCGGAAGGAGCAAGCTGAAGCACTGCTGCTTGTGCTGCTCCTTGGTTCCCTTGCAGCCCGCTCTGAAAGCATTGGCGGTCACTTCTAGGCGCCGAGTTGCACACACACAGCACCACGCTAAGTGCCGCGGAGAAGGGAAATCCAGAGTGCAGCGAGGAGCTTGACGTGGCTTACGTGCAGTAAGGAGAAGGTGAACCTAAGCACAGCCTCTTCAATCTGGCCGCCTCTGCTCTGGTAGCAACTTTTGCAAGTCAGCAAAGGGAGCCGAGAGTATGTAGAACGGAGGGCAGCGAGACGCCTAGTGTTATGCGCCCTTTCAGGGCTGCTGACAAGGGGCTACTTTAAGAACGCCTTCTTCGTCCTCGCGTCCTTCTCGCTTCGCTCTAGCTGCAAGGAGTACAGCACAGCGAAGGAGTGAGGACGGGCACTGCCCCAGCTTTTGCCCTGGCGTGCAACGGCTGTGTGCTGCTTTTCCAAGCAGCAAGAGCACTGAGAAGTGAAAGCGATTGTGAAGGAGCTCTTTGGCTGCTCGTGTGCTCTTCGCTGCACTGCGCCGCTCGCAAGCGGCTTCGTTCTTCGGCGTCTGCCGTCCGGAGAGAGCTGAACTGCAGCGGTCAGTTTCAGCTCTGCCCAACAGCGCGCTCTCAGTTCTGCGGACAAGCACGCCCTGTTGCCTTGGCTCCGAGTGCAAAGTCCCTAGCGAGCACTCACTCAGTGCAATGCACCCAGAAAGACGCTCTCGCTCGTCTTTCAAGGAGCGACTCCTAACAGCAGAAGCAGCAGAGGCACAAACAGGATGACGAGAAGGGACAATGTAGAACACGTCTCTGTCCTGGCACATTGTCGTGTGCGATACGTCCCTCCGGGTCTTCGGTCCTTGCGAAGCTCTATGTACTGCGAGCGCAGCTACTTGAAGCTGAGACGGACCGCGGAGCTAGCAGCGAATTCGGAGAGCGCTAAGCACGAAGTCAAGAAGCGAGACGTGTCCCTGCAACGCGGTGCTAAGAGCAGCTTCCTGGCGGCGGGGGCGAGCTCCGGCCACAAGACATTCTCGTCCTAGCAACGGATCTCTGTGAAGGGCGTAGGCGAAAAGCTTTCGATTTCCATTCGAACTGCGAGAAAGGCAGACTGTTACACGGAGCTCTGAGAACAAAGGTGCACGCCCTAGGCGGGCTTGGGCAGAAGCAGCGTTCTCGAGCTCTTGGCTGCCGGCACACTGCTGGGTATGTGGCGCCCCTGCGGCGGCTTCTGGCCGCCGGCAAGTGAAAGCGGAGCCAGGCGTGGGCGAGGGCGGTGAACGAAGCGGCTATGTGCCGTCCTTGTGTGCACCACGTTAGAGGCTACTAGGAGAGGAAGGTGGTTGACTCTCGCTTGCCTTCCCAAGTGCCCTTAGCAGTCGGAAGGAGCAAGCTGAAGCACTGCTGCTTGTGCTGCTCCTTGGTTCCCTTGCAGCCCGCTGTGAAAGCATTGGCAGTCGCTTCTAGGCGCCGAGTTGCACACACACAGCACCACGCTAAGTGCCGCGGAGAAGGGAAATCCAGAGTGCAGCGAGGAGCTTGACGTGGCTTACGTGCAGTAAGGAGAAGGTGAACCTAAGCACAGCCTCTTCAATCTGGCCGCCTCTGCTCTGGTAGCAACTTTTGCAAGTCGGCAAAGGGAGCCGCGAGTATGTAGAACGGAGGGCAGCGAGACGCCGTGTGTTATGCGCCCTTTCAGGGCTGCTGACAAGGGGCTACTTTAAGAACGCCTTCTTCGTCCTCGCGTCCTTCTCGCTTCGCTCTAGCTGCAAGGAGTACAGCACAGCGAAGGTGTGAGGACGGGCACTGCCCCAGCTTTTGCCCTGGCGTGCAACGGCTGTGTGCTGCTTTTCCAAGCAGCAAGAGCACTGAGAAGTGAAAGCGATTGTGAAGGAGCTCTTTGGCTGCTCGTGTGCTCTTCGCTGCACAGCGCCGCTCGCAAGCTGCTTCGTTCTTCGGCGTCTGCCGTCCGGAGAGAGCTGAACTGCAGCGGTCAGTTTCAGCTCTGCCCAACAGCGCGCTCTCAGTTCTGCGGACAAGCACGCCCTGTTGCCTTGGCTCCGAGTGCAAAGTCCCTAGCGAGCACTCACTCAGTGCAATGCACCCAGAAAGACGCTCTCGCTCGTCTTTCAAGGAGCGACTCCTAACAGCAGAAGCAGCAGAGGCACAAACTGGATGACGAGAAGGGACAATGTAGAACACGTCTCTGTCCTGGCACATTGTCGTGTGCGATACGTCCCTCCGGGTCTTCGGTCCTTGCGAAGCTCTATGTACTGCGAGCGCAGCTACTTGCAGCTGAGACGGACCGCGGAGCTAGCAGCGAATTCGGAGAGCGCTAAGCACGAAGTCAAGAAGCGAGACGTGTCCCTGCAACGCGGTGCTAAGAGCAGCTTCCTGGCGGCGGGGGCGAGCTCCGGCCACAAGACATTCTCGTCCTAGCAACGGATCTCTGTGAAGGGCGTAGGCGAAAAGCTTTCGATTTCCATTCGAACTGCGAGAAAGGCAGACTGTTACACGGAGCTCTGAGAACAAAGGTGCACGCCCTAGGCGGGCTTGGGCAGAAGCAGCGTTCTCGAGCTCTTGGCTGCCCGCACACTGCTGGGTATGTGGCGCCCCTGCGGCGGCTTCTGGCCGCCGACAAGTGAAAGCGGAGCCAGGCGTGGGCGAGGGCGAGGGCGGTGAACGAAGCGGCTATGTGCCGTGCTTGTGTGCACCACGTTAGAGGCTACTAGGAGAGGAAGGTGGTTGACTCTCGCTTGCCTTCCCAAGTGCCCTTAGCAGTCGGAAGGAGCAAGCTGAAGCACTGCTGCTTGTGCTGCTCCTTGGTTCCCTTGCAGCCCGCTCTGAAAGCATTGGCGGTCACTTCTAGGCGCCGAGTTGCACACACACAGCACCACGCTAAGTGCCGCGGAGAAGGGAAATCCAGAGTGCAGCGAGGAGCTTGACGTGGCTTACGTGCAGTAAGGAGAAGGTGAACCTAAGCACAGCCTCTTCAATCTGGCCGCCTCTGCTCTGCTTGCAACTTTTGCAAGTCGGCAAAGGGAGCCGCGAGTATGTAGAACGGAGGGCAGCGAGACGCCGTGTGTTATGCGCCCTTTCAAGGCTGCTGACAAGGGGCTACTTTAAGAACGCCTTCTTCGTCCTCGCGTCCTTCTCGCTTCGCTCTAGCTGCAAGGAGTACAGCACAGCGAAGGAGTGAGGACGGGCACTGCCCCAGCTTTTGCCCTGGCGTGCAACGGCTGTGTGCTGCTTTTCCAAGCAGCAAGAGCACTGAGAAGTGAAAGCGATTGTGAAGGAGCTCTTTGGCTGCTCGTGTGCTCTTCGCTGCACTGCGCCGCTCGCAAGCGGCTTCGTTCTTCGGCGTCTGCCGTCCGGAGAGAGCTGAACTGCAGCGGTCAGTTTCAGCTCTGCCCAACAGCGCGCTCTCAGTTCTGCGGACAAGCACGCCCTGTTGCCTTGGCTCCGAGTGCAAAGTCCCTAGCGAGCACTCACTCAGTGCAATGCACCCAGAAAGACGCTCTCGCTCGTCTTTCAAGGAGCGACTCCTAACAGCAGAAGCAGCAGAGGCACAAACTGGATGACGAGAAGGGACAATGTAGAACACGTCTCTGTCCTGGCACATTGTCGTGTGCGATACGTCCCTCCGGGTCTTCGGTCCTTGCGAAGCTCTATGTACTGCGAGCGCAGCTACTTGCAGCTGAGACGGACCGCGGAGCTAGCAGCGAATTCGGAGAGCGCTAAGCACGAAGTCAAGAAGCGAGACGTGTCCCTGCAACGCGGTGCTAAGAGCAGCTTCCTCGCGGCGGGGGCGAGCTCCGGCCACAAGACATTCTCGTCCTAGCAACGGATATCTGTGAAGGGCGTAGGCGAAAAGCTTTCGATTTCCATTCGAACTGCGAGAAAGGCAGACTGTTACACGGAGCTCTGAGAACAAAGGTGCACGCCCTAGGCGGGCTTGGGCAGAAGCAGCGTTCTCGAGCTCTTGGCTGCCGGCACACTGCTGGGTATGTGGCGCCCCTGCGGCGGCTTCTGGCCGCCGGCAAGTGAAAGCGGAGCAAGGCGTGGGCGAGGGCGAGGGCGGTGAACGAAGCGGCTATGTGCCGTGCTTGTGTGCACCACGTTAGAGGCTACTAGGAGAGGAAGGTGGTT
This sequence comes from Sturnus vulgaris, assembly GCF_052056855.1. Classification (NCBI taxonomy): domain Eukaryota; kingdom Metazoa; phylum Chordata; class Aves; order Passeriformes; family Sturnidae; genus Sturnus; species Sturnus vulgaris. Next base: position 1,320,210 of record NC_142265.1, on the reverse strand, counting down.
GACTCTCGCTTGCCTTCCCAAGTGCCCTTAGCAGTCGGAAGGAGCAAGCTGAAGCACTGCTGCTTGTGCTGCTCCTTGGTTCCCTTGCAGCCCGCTCTGAAAGCATTGGCGGTCACTTCTAGGCGCCGAGTTGCACACACACAGCACCACGCTAAGTGCCGCGGAGAAGGGAAATCCAGAGTGCAGCGAGGAGCTTGACGTGGCTTACGTGCAGTAAGGAGAAGGTGAACCTAAGCACAGCCTCTTCAATCTGGCCGCCTCTGCTCTGGTAGCAACTTTTGCAAGTCAGCAAAGGGAGCCGAGAGTATGTAGAACGGAGGGCAGCGAGACGCCTAGTGTTATGCGCCCTTTCAGGGCTGCTGACAAGGGGCTACTTTAAGAACGCCTTCTTCGTCCTCGCGTCCTTCTCGCTTCGCTCTAGCTGCAAGGAGTACAGCACAGCGAAGGAGTGAGGACGGGCACTGCCCCAGCTTTTGCCCTGGCGTGCAACGGCTGTGTGCTGCTTTTCCAAGCAGCAAGAGCACTGAGAAGTGAAAGCGATTGTGAAGGAGCTCTTTGGCTGCTCGTGTGCTCTTCGCTGCACTGCGCCGCTCGCAAGCGGCTTCGTTCTTCGGCGTCTGCCGTCCGGAGAGAGCTGAACTGCAGCGGTCAGTTTCAGCTCTGCCCAACAGCGCGCTCTCAGTTCTGCGGACAAGCACGCCCTGTTGCCTTGGCTCCGAGTGCAAAGTCCCTAGCGAGCACTCACTCAGTGCAATGCACCCAGAAAGACGCTCTCGCTCGTCTTTCAAGGAGCGACTCCTAACAGCAGAAGCAGCAGAGGCACAAACTGGATGACGAGAAGGGACAATGTAGAACACGTCTCTGTCCTGGCACATTGTCGTGTGCGATACGTCCCTCCGGGTCTTCGGTCCTTGCGAAGCTCTATGTACTGCGAGCGCAGCTACTTGAAGCTGAGACGGACCGCGGAGCTAGCAGCGAATTCGGAGAGCGCTAAGCACGAAGTCAAGAAGCGAGACGTGTCCCTGCAACGCGGTGCTAAGAGCAGCTTCCTCGCGGCGGGGGCGAGCTCCGGCCACAAGACATTCTCGTCCTAGCAACGGATCTCTGTGAAGGGCGTAGGCGAAAAGCTTTCGATTTCCATTCGAACTGCGAGAAAGGCAGACTGTTACACGGAGCTCTGAGAACAAAGGTGCACGCCCTAGGCGGGCTTGGGCAGAAGCAGCGTTCTCGAGCTCTTGGCTGCCGGCACACTGCTGGGTATGTGGCGCCCCTGCGGCGGCTTCTGGCCGCCGGCAAGTGAAAGCGGAGCCAGGCGTGGGCGAGGGCGGTGAACGAAGCGGCTATGTGCCGTCCTTGTGTGCACCACGTTAGAGGCTACTAGGAGAGGAAGGTGGTTGACTCTCGCTTGCCTTCCCAAGTGCCCTTAGCAGTCGGAAGGAGCAAGCTGAAGCACTGCTGCTTGTGCTGCTCCTTGGTTCCCTTGCAGCCCGCTGTGAAAGCATTGGCAGTCGCTTCTAGGCGCCGAGTTGCACACACACAGCACCACGCTAAGTGCCGCGGAGAAGGGAAATCCAGAGTGCAGCGAGGAGCTTGACGTGGCTTACGTGCAGTAAGGAGAAGGTGAACCTAAGCACAGCCTCTTCAATCTGGCCGCCTCTGCTCTGGTAGCAACTTTTGCAAGTCGGCAAAGGGAGCCGCGAGTATGTAGAACGGAGGGCAGCGAGACGCCTTGTGTTATGCGCCCTTTCAGGGCTGCTGACAAGGGGCTACTTTAAGAACGCCTTCTTCGTCCTCGCGTCCTTCTCGCTTCGCTCTAGCTGCAAGGAGTACAGCACAGCGAAGGTGTGAGGACGGGCACTGCCCCAGCTTTTGCCCTGGCGTGCAACGGCTGTGTGCTGCTTTTCCAAGCAGCAAGAGCACTGAGAAGTGAAAGCGATTGTGAAGGAGCTCTTTGGCTGCTCGTGTGCTCTTCGCTGCACAGCGCCGCTCGCAAGCGGCTTCGTTCTTCGGCGTCTGCCGTCCGGAGAGAGCTGAACTGCAGCGGTCAGTTTCAGCTCTGCCCAACAGCGCGCTCTCAGTTCTGCGGACAAGCACGCCCTGTTGCCTTGGCTCCGAGTGCAAAGTCCCTAGCGAGCACTCACTCAGTGCAATGCACCCAGAAAGACGCTCTCGCTCGTCTTTCAAGGAGCGACTCCTAACAGCAGAAGCAGCAGAGGCACAAACAGGATGACGAGAAGGGACAATGTAGAACACGTCTCTGTCCTGGCACATTGTCGTGTGCGATACGTCCCTCCGGGTCTTCGGTCCTTGCGAAGCTCTATGTACTGCGAGCGCAGCTACTTGAAGCTGAGACGGACCGCGGAGCTAGCAGCGAATTCGGAGAGCGCTAAGCACGAAGTCAAGAAGCGAGACGTGTCCCTGCAACGCGGTGCTAAGAGCAGCTTCCTGGCGGCGGGGGCGAGCTCCGGCCACAAGACATTCTCGTCCTAGCAACGGATCTCTGTGAAGGGCGTAGGCGAAAAGCTTTCGATTTCCATTCGAACTGCGAGAAAGGCAGACTGTTACACGGAGCTCTGAGAACAAAGGTGCACGCCCTAGGCGGGCTTGGGCAGAAGCAGCGTTCTCGAGCTCTTGGCTGCCCGCACACTGCTGGGTATGTGGCGCCCCTGCGGCGGCTTCTGGCCGCCGACAAGTGAAAGCGGAGCAAGGCGTGGGCGAGGGCGAGGGCGGTGAACGAAGCGGCTATGTGCCGTGCTTGTGTGCACCACGTTAGAGGCTACTAGGAGAGGAAGGTGGTTGACTCTCGCTTGCCTTCCCAAGTGCCCTTAGCAGTCGGAAGGAGCAAGCTGAAGCACTGCTGCTTGTGCTGCTCCTTGGTTCCCTTGCAGCCCGCTCTGAAAGCATTGGCGGTCACTTCTAGGCGCCGAGTTGCACACACACAGCACCACGCTAAGTGCCGCGGAGAAGGGAAATCCAGAGTGCAGCGAGGAGCTTGACGTGGCTTACGTGCAGTAAGGAGAAGGTGAACCTAAGCACAGCCTCTTCAATCTGGCCGCCTCTGCTCTGGTAGCAACTTTTGCAAGTCGGCAAAGGGAGCCGCGAGTATGTAGAACGGAGGGCAGCGAGACGCCGTGTGTTATGCGCCCTTTCAAGGCTGCTGACAAGGGGCTACTTTAAGAACGCCTTCTTCGTCCTCGCGTCCTTCTCGCTTCGCTCTAGCTGCAAGGAGTACAGCACAGCGAAGGAGTGAGGACGGGCACTGCCCCAGCTTTTGCCCTGGCGTGCAACGGCTGTGTGCTGCTTTTCCAAGCAGCAAGAGCACTGAGAAGTGAAAGCGATTGTGAAGGAGCTCTTTGGCTGCTCGTGTGCTCTTCGCTGCACTGCGCCGCTCGCAAGCGGCTTCGTTCTTCGGCGTCTGCCGTCCGGAGAGAGCTGAACTGCAGCGGTCAGTTTCAGCTCTGCCCAACAGCGCGCTCTCAGTTCTGCGGACAAGCACGCCCTGTTGCCTTGGCTCCGAGTGCAAAGTCCCTAGCGAGCACTCACTCAGTGCAATGCACCCAGAAAGACGCTCTCGCTCGTCTTTCAAGGAGCGACTCCTAACAGCAGAAGCAGCAGAGGCACAAACTGGATGACGAGAAGGGACAATGTAGAACACGTCTCTGTCCTGGCACATTGTCGTGTGCGATACGTCCCTCCGGGTCTTCGGTCCTTGCGAAGCTCTATGTACTGCGAGCGCAGCTACTTGCAGCTGAGACGGACCGCGGAGCTAGCAGCGAATTCGGAGAGCGCTAAGCACGAAGTCAAGAAGCGAGACGTGTCCCTGCAACGCGGTGCTAAGAGCAGCTTCCTGGCGGCGGGGGCGAGCTCCGGCCACAAGACATTCTCGTCCTAGCAACGGATATCTGTGAAGGGCGTAGGCGAAAAGCTTTCGATTTCCATTCGAACTGCGAGAAAGGCAGACTGTTACACGGAGCTCTGAGAACAAAGGTGCACGCCCTAGGCGGGCTTGGGCAGAAGCAGCGTTCTCGAGCTCTTGGCTGCCCGCACACTGCTGGGTATGTGGCGCCCCTGCGGCGGCTTCTGGCCGCCGGCAAGTGAAAGCGGAGCAAGGCGTGGGCGAGGGCGAGGGCGGTGAACGAAGCGGCTATGTGCCGTGCTTGTGTGCACCACGTTAGAGGCTACTAGGAGAGGAAGGTGGTTGACTCTCGCTTGCCTTCCCAAGTGCCCTTAGCAGTCGGAAGGAGCAAGCTGAAGCACTGCTGCTTGTGCTGCTCCTTGGTTCCCTTGCAGCCCGCTCTGAAAGCATTGGCGGTCACTTCTAGGCGCCGAGTTGCACACACACAGCACCACGCTAAGTGCCGCGGAGAAGGGAAATCCAGAGTGCAGCGAGGAGCTTGACGTGGCTTACGTGCAGTAAGGAGAAGGTGAACCTAAGCACAGCCTCTTCAATCTGGCCGCCTCTGCTCTGGTAGCAACTTTTGCAAGTCAGCAAAGGGAGCCGAGAGTATGTAGAACGGAGGGCAGCGAGACGCCTAGTGTTATGCGCCCTTTCAGGGCTGCTGACAAGGGGCTACTTTAAGAACGCCTTCTTCGTCCTCGCGTCCTTCTCGCTTCGCTCTAGCTGCAAGGAGTACAGCACAGCGAAGGAGTGAGGACGGGCACTGCCCCAGCTTTTGCCCTGGCGTGCAACGGCTGTGTGCTGCTTTTCCAAGCAGCAAGAGCACTGAGAAGTGAAAGCGATTGTGAAGGAGCTCTTTGGCTGCTCGTGTGCTCTTCGCTGCACTGCGCCGCTCGCAAGCGGCTTCGTTCTTCGGCGTCTGCCGTCCGGAGAGAGCTGAACTGCAGCGGTCAGTTTCAGCTCTGCCCAACAGCGCGCTCTCAGTTCTGCGGACAAGCACGCCCTGTTGCCTTGGCTCCGAGTGCAAAGTCCCTAGCGAGCACTCACTCAGTGCAATGCACCCAGAAAGACGCTCTCGCTCGTCTTTCAAGGAGCGACTCCTAACAGCAGAAGCAGCAGAGGCACAAACTGGATGACGAGAAGGGACAATGTAGAACACGTCTCTGTCCTGGCACATTGTCGTGTGCGATACGTCCCTCCGGGTCTTCGGTCCTTGCGAAGCTCTATGTACTGCGAGCGCAGCTACTTGAAGCTGAGACGGACCGCGGAGCTAGCAGCGAATTCGGAGAGCGCTAAGCACGAAGTCAAGAAGCGAGACGTGTCCCTGCAACGCGGTGCTAAGAGCAGCTTCCTGGCGGCGGGGGCGAGCTCCGGCCACAAGACATTCTCGTCCTAGCAACGGATCTCTGTGAAGGGCGTAGGCGAAAAGCTTTCGATTTCCATTCGAACTGCGAGAAAGGCAGACTGTTACACGGAGCTCTGAGAACAAAGGTGCACGCCCTAGGCGGGCTTGGGCAGAAGCAGCGTTCTCGAGCTCTTGGCTGCCCGCACACTGCTGGGTATGTGGCGCCCCTGCGGCGGCTTCTGGCCGCCGACAAGTGAAAGCGGAGCCAGGCGTGGGCGAGGGCGAGGGCGGTGAACGAAGCGGCTATGTGCCGTGCTTGTGTGCACCACGTTAGAGGCTACTAGGAGAGGAAGGTGGTTGACTCTCGCTTGCCTTCCCAAGTGCCCTTAGCAGTCGGAAGGAGCAAGCTGAAGCACTGCTGCTTGTGCTGCTCCTTGGTTCCCTTGCAGCCCGCTCTGAAAGCATTGGCGGTCACTTCTAGGCGCCGAGTTGCACACACACAGCACCACGCTAAGTGCCGCGGAGAAGGGAAATCCAGAGTGCAGCGAGGAGCTTGACGTGGCTTACGTGCAGTAAGGAGAAGGTGAACCTAAGCACAGCCTCTTCAATCTGGCCGCCTCTGCTCTGCTTGCAACTTTTGCAAGTCGGCAAAGGGAGCCGCGAGTATGTAGAACGGAGGGCAGCGAGACGCCGTGTGTTATGCGCCCTTTCAAGGCTGCTGACAAGGGGCTACTTTAAGAACGCCTTCTTCGTCCTCGCGTCCTTCTCGCTTCGCTCTAGCTGCAAGGAGTACAGCACAGCGAAGGAGTGAGGACGGGCACTGCCCCAGCTTTTGCCCTGGCGTGCAACGGCTGTGTGCTGCTTTTCCAAGCAGCAAGAGCACTGAGAAGTGAAAGCGATTGTGAAGGAGCTCTTTGGCTGCTCGTGTGCTCTTCGCTGCACTGCGCCGCTCGCAAGCGGCTTCGTTCTTCGGCGTCTGCCGTCCGGAGAGAGCTGAACTGCAGCGGTCAGTTTCAGCTCTGCCCAACAGCGCGCTCTCAGTTCTGCGGACAAGCACGCCCTGTTGCCTTGGCTCCGAGTGCAAAGTCCCTAGCGAGCACTCACTCAGTGCAATGCACCCAGAAAGACGCTCTCGCTCGTCTTTCAAGGAGCGACTCCTAACAGCAGAAGCAGCAGAGGCACAAACTGGATGACGAGAAGGGACAATGTAGAACACGTCTCTGTCCTGGCACATTGTCGTGTGCGATACGTCCCTCCGGGTCTTCGGTCCTTGCGAAGCTCTATGTACTGCGAGCGCAGCTACTTGCAGCTGAGACGGACCGCGGAGCTAGCAGCGAATTCGGAGAGCGCTAAGCACGAAGTCAAGAAGCGAGACGTGTCCCTGCAACGCGGTGCTAAGAGCAGCTTCCTCGCGGCGGGGGCGAGCTCCGGCCACAAGACATTCTCGTCCTAGCAACGGATATCTGTGAAGGGCGTAGGCGAAAAGCTTTCGATTTCCATTCGAACTGCGAGAAAGGCAGACTGTTACACGGAGCTCTGAGAACAAAGGTGCACGCCCTAGGCGGGCTTGGGCAGAAGCAGCGTTCTCGAGCTCTTGGCTGCCGGCACACTGCTGGGTATGTGGCGCCCCTGCGGCGGCTTCTGGCCGCCGGCAAGTGAAAGCGGAGCAAGGCGTGGGCGAGGGCGAGGGCGGTGAACGAAGCGGCTATGTGCCGTGCTTGTGTGCACCACGTTAGAGGCTACTAGGAGAGGAAGGTGGTTGACTCTCGCTTGCCTTCCCAAGTGCCCTTAGCAGTCGGAAGGAGCAAGCTGAAGCACTGCTGCTTGTGCTGCTCCTTGGTTCCCTTGCAGCCCGCTCTGAAAGCATTGGCGGTCACTTCTAGGCGCCGAGTTGCACACACACAGCACCACGCTAAGTGCCGCGGAGAAGGGAAATCCAGAGTGCAGCGAGGAGCTTGACGTGGCTTACGTGCAGTAAGGAGAAGGTGAACCTAAGCACAGCCTCTTCAATCTGGCCGCCTCTGCTCTGGTAGCAACTTTTGCAAGTCAGCAAAGGGAGCCGAGAGTATGTAGAACGGAGGGCAGCGAGACGCCTAGTGTTATGCGCCCTTTCAGGGCTGCTGACAAGGGGCTACTTTAAGAACGCCTTCTTCGTCCTCGCGTCCTTCTCGCTTCGCTCTAGCTGCAAGGAGTACAGCACAGCGAAGGAGTGAGGACGGGCACTGCCCCAGCTTTTGCCCTGGCGTGCAACGGCTGTGTGCTGCTTTTCCAAGCAGCAAGAGCACTGAGAAGTGAAAGCGATTGTGAAGGAGCTCTTTGGCTGCTCGTGTGCTCTTCGCTGCACTGCGCCGCTCGCAAGCGGCTTCGTTCTTCGGCGTCTGCCGTCCGGAGAGAGCTGAACTGCAGCGGTCAGTTTCAGCTCTGCCCAACAGCGCGCTCTCAGTTCTGCGGACAAGCACGCCCTGTTGCCTTGGCTCCGAGTGCAAAGTCCCTAGCGAGCACTCACTCAGTGCAATGCACCCAGAAAGACGCTCTCGCTCGTCTTTCAAGGAGCGACTCCTAACAGCAGAAGCAGCAGAGGCACAAACTGGATGACGAGAAGGGACAATGTAGAACACGTCTCTGTCCTGGCACATTGTCGTGTGCGATACGTCCCTCCGGGTCTTCGGTCCTTGCGAAGCTCTATGTACTGCGAGCGCAGCTACTTGAAGCTGAGACGGACCGCGGAGCTAGCAGCGAATTCGGAGAGCGCTAAGCACGAAGTCAAGAAGCGAGACGTGTCCCTGCAACGCGGTGCTAAGAGCAGCTTCCTCGCGGCGGGGGCGAGCTCCGGCCACAAGACATTCTCGTCCTAGCAACGGATCTCTGTGAAGGGCGTAGGCGAAAAGCTTTCGATTTCCATTCGAACTGCGAGAAAGGCAGACTGTTACACGGAGCTCTGAGAACAAAGGTGCACGCCCTAGGCGGGCTTGGGCAGAAGCAGCGTTCTCGAGCTCTTGGCTGCCGGCACACTGCTGGGTATGTGGCGCCCCTGCGGCGGCTTCTGGCCGCCGGCAAGTGAAAGCGGAGCCAGGCGTGGGCGAGGGCGGTGAACGAAGCGGCTATGTGCCGTCCTTGTGTGCACCACGTTAGAGGCTACTAGGAGAGGAAGGTGGTTGACTCTCGCTTGCCTTCCCAAGTGCCCTTAGCAGTCGGAAGGAGCAAGCTGAAGCACTGCTGCTTGTGCTGCTCCTTGGTTCCCTTGCAGCCCGCTGTGAAAGCATTGGCAGTCGCTTCTAGGCGCCGAGTTGCACACACACAGCACCACGCTAAGTGCCGCGGAGAAGGGAAATCCAGAGTGCAGCGAGGAGCTTGACGTGGCTTACGTGCAGTAAGGAGAAGGTGAACCTAAGCACAGCCTCTTCAATCTGGCCGCCTCTGCTCTGGTAGCAACTTTTGCAAGTCGGCAAAGGGAGCCGCGAGTATGTAGAACGGAGGGCAGCGAGACGCCTTGTGTTATGCGCCCTTTCAGGGCTGCTGACAAGGGGCTACTTTAAGAACGCCTTCTTCGTCCTCGCGTCCTTCTCGCTTCGCTCTAGCTGCAAGGAGTACAGCACAGCGAAGGTGTGAGGACGGGCACTGCCCCAGCTTTTGCCCTGGCGTGCAACGGCTGTGTGCTGCTTTTCCAAGCAGCAAGAGCACTGAGAAGTGAAAGCGATTGTGAAGGAGCTCTTTGGCTGCTCGTGTGCTCTTCGCTGCACAGCGCCGCTCGCAAGCGGCTTCGTTCTTCGGCGTCTGCCGTCCGGAGAGAGCTGAACTGCAGCGGTCAGTTTCAGCTCTGCCCAACAGCGCGCTCTCAGTTCTGCGGACAAGCACGCCCTGTTGCCTTGGCTCCGAGTGCAAAGTCCCTAGCGAGCACTCACTCAGTGCAATGCACCCAGAAAGACGCTCTCGCTCGTCTTTCAAGGAGCGACTCCTAACAGCAGAAGCAGCAGAGGCACAAACAGGATGACGAGAAGGGACAATGTAGAACACGTCTCTGTCCTGGCACATTGTCGTGTGCGATACGTCCCTCCGGGTCTTCGGTCCTTGCGAAGCTCTATGTACTGCGAGCGCAGCTACTTGAAGCTGAGACGGACCGCGGAGCTAGCAGCGAATTCGGAGAGCGCTAAGCACGAAGTCAAGAAGCGAGACGTGTCCCTGCAACGCGGTGCTAAGAGCAGCTTCCTGGCGGCGGGGGCGAGCTCCGGCCACAAGACATTCTCGTCCTAGCAACGGATCTCTGTGAAGGGCGTAGGCGAAAAGCTTTCGATTTCCATTCGAACTGCGAGAAAGGCAGACTGTTACACGGAGCTCTGAGAACAAAGGTGCACGCCCTAGGCGGGCTTGGGCAGAAGCAGCGTTCTCGAGCTCTTGGCTGCCCGCACACTGCTGGGTATGTGGCGCCCCTGCGGCGGCTTCTGGCCGCCGACAAGTGAAAGCGGAGCAAGGCGTGGGCGAGGGCGAGGGCGGTGAACGAAGCGGCTATGTGCCGTGCTTGTGTGCACCACGTTAGAGGCTACTAGGAGAGGAAGGTGGTTGACTCTCGCTTGCCTTCCCAAGTGCCCTTAGCAGTCGGAAGGAGCAAGCTGAAGCACTGCTGCTTGTGCTGCTCCTTGGTTCCCTTGCAGCCCGCTCTGAAAGCATTGGCGGTCACTTCTAGGCGCCGAGTTGCACACACACAGCACCACGCTAAGTGCCGCGGAGAAGGGAAATCCAGAGTGCAGCGAGGAGCTTGACGTGGCTTACGTGCAGTAAGGAGAAGGTGAACCTAAGCACAGCCTCTTCAATCTGGCCGCCTCTGCTCTGGTAGCAACTTTTGCAAGTCGGCAAAGGGAGCCGCGAGTATGTAGAACGGAGGGCAGCGAGACGCCGTGTGTTATGCGCCCTTTCAAGGCTGCTGACAAGGGGCTACTTTAAGAACGCCTTCTTCGTCCTCGCGTCCTTCTCGCTTCGCTCTAGCTGCAAGGAGTACAGCACAGCGAAGGAGTGAGGACGGGCACTGCCCCAGCTTTTGCCCTGGCGTGCAACGGCTGTGTGCTGCTTTTCCAAGCAGCAAGAGCACTGAGAAGTGAAAGCGATTGTGAAGGAGCTCTTTGGCTGCTCGTGTGCTCTTCGCTGCACTGCGCCGCTCGCAAGCGGCTTCGTTCTTCGGCGTCTGCCGTCCGGAGAGAGCTGAACTGCAGCGGTCAGTTTCAGCTCTGCCCAACAGCGCGCTCTCAGTTCTGCGGACAAGCACGCCCTGTTGCCTTGGCTCCGAGTGCAAAGTCCCTAGCGAGCACTCACTCAGTGCAATGCACCCAGAAAGACGCTCTCGCTCGTCTTTCAAGGAGCGACTCCTAACAGCAGAAGCAGCAGAGGCACAAACTGGATGACGAGAAGGGACAATGTAGAACACGTCTCTGTCCTGGCACATTGTCGTGTGCGATACGTCCCTCCGGGTCTTCGGTCCTTGCGAAGCTCTATGTACTGCGAGCGCAGCTACTTGCAGCTGAGACGGACCGCGGAGCTAGCAGCGAATTCGGAGAGCGCTAAGCACGAAGTCAAGAAGCGAGACGTGTCCCTGCAACGCGGTGCTAAGAGCAGCTTCCTGGCGGCGGGGGCGAGCTCCGGCCACAAGACATTCTCGTCCTAGCAACGGATATCTGTGAAGGGCGTAGGCGAAAAGCTTTCGATTTCCATTCGAACTGCGAGAAAGGCAGACTGTTACACGGAGCTCTGAGAACAAAGGTGCACGCCCTAGGCGGGCTTGGGCAGAAGCAGCGTTCTCGAGCTCTTGGCTGCCCGCACACTGCTGGGTATGTGGCGCCCCTGCGGCGGCTTCTGGCCGCCGGCAAGTGAAAGCGGAGCAAGGCGTGGGCGAGGGCGAGGGCGGTGAACGAAGCGGCTATGTGCCGTGCTTGTGTGCACCACGTTAGAGGCTACTAGGAGAGGAAGGTGGTTGACTCTCGCTTGCCTTCCCAAGTGCCCTTAGCAGTCGGAAGGAGCAAGCTGAAGCACTGCTGCTTGTGCTGCTCCTTGGTTCCCTTGCAGCCCGCTCTGAAAGCATTGGCGGTCACTTCTAGGCGCCGAGTTGCACACACACAGCACCACGCTAAGTGCCGCGGAGAAGGGAAATCCAGAGTGCAGCGAGGAGCTTGACGTGGCTTACGTGCAGTAAGGAGAAGGTGAACCTAAGCACAGCCTCTTCAATCTGGCCGCCTCTGCTCTGGTAGCAACTTTTGCAAGTCAGCAAAGGGAGCCGCGAGTATGTAGAACGGAGGGCAGCGAGACGCCTAGTGTTATGCGCCCTTTCAGGGCTGCTGACAAGGGGCTACTTTAAGAACGCCTTCTTCGTCCTCGCGTCCTTCTCGCTTCGCTCTAGCTGCAAGGAGTACAGCACAGCGAAGGAGTGAGGACGGGCACTGCCCCAGCTTTTGCCCTGGCGTGCAACGGCTGTGTGCTGCTTTTCCAAGCAGCAAGAGCACTGAGAAGTGAAAGCGATTGTGAAGGAGCTCTTTGGCTGCTCGTGTGCTCTTCGCTGCACTGCGCCGCTCGCAAGCGGCTTCGTTCTTCGGCGTCTGCCGTCCGGAGAGAGCTGAACTGCAGCGGTCAGTTTCAGCTCTGCCCAACAGCGCGCTCTCAGTTCTGCGGACAAGCACGCCCTGTTGCCTTGGCTCCGAGTGCAAAGTCCCTAGCGAGCACTCACTCAGTGCAATGCACCCAGAAAGACGCTCTCGCTCGTCTTTCAAGGAGCGACTCCTAACAGCAGAAGCAGCAGAGGCACAAACTGGATGACGAGAAGGGACAATGTAGAACACGTCTCTGTCCTGGCACATTGTCGTGTGCGATACGTCCCTCCGGGTCTTCGGTCCTTGCGAAGCTCTATGTACTGCGAGCGCAGCTACTTGAAGCTGAGACGGACCGCGGAGCTAGCAGCGAATTCGGAGAGCGCTAAGCACGAAGTCAAGAAGCGAGACGTGTCCCTGCAACGCGGTGCTAAGAGCAGCTTCCTGGCGGCGGGGGCGAGCTCCGGCCACAAGACATTCTCGTCCTAGCAACGGATCTCTGTGAAGGGCGTAGGCGAAAAGCTTTCGATTTCCATTCGAACTGCGAGAAAGGCAGACTGTTACACGGAGCTCTGAGAACAAAGGTGCACGCCCTAGGCGGGCTTGGGCAGAAGCAGCGTTCTCGAGCTCTTGGCTGCCCGCACACTGCTGGGTATGTGGCGCCCCTGCGGCGGCTTCTGGCCGCCGGCAAGTGAAAGCGGAGCCAGGCGTGGGCGAGGGCGGTGAACGAAGCGGCTATGTGCCGTCCTTGTGTGCACCACGTTAGAGGCTACTAGGAGAGGAAGGTGGTTGACTCTCGCTTGCCTTCCCAAGTGCCCTTAGCAGTCGGAAGGAGCAAGCTGAAGCACTGCTGCTTGTGCTGCTCCTTGGTTCCCTTGCAGCCCGCTGTGAAAGCATTGGCAATCGCTTCTAGGCGCCGAGTTGCACACACACAGCACCACGCTAAGTGCCGCGGAGAAGGGAAATCCAGAGTGCAGCGAGGAGCTTGACGTGGCTTACGTGCAGTAAGGAGAAGGTGAACCTAAGCACAGCCTCTTCAATCTGGCCGCCTCTGCTCTGGTAGCAACTTTTGCAAGTCAGCAAAGGGAGCCGCGAGTATGTAGAACGGAGGGCAGCGAGACGCCGTGTGTTATGCGCCCTTTCAGGGCTGCTGACAAGGGGCTACTTTAAGAACGCCTTCTTCGTCCTCGCGTCCTTCTCGCTTCGCTCTAGCTGCAAGGAGTACAGCACAGCGAAGGTGTGAGGACGGGCACTGCCCCAGCTTTTGCCCTGGCGTGCAACGGCTGTGTGCTGCTTTTCCAAGCAGCAAGAGCACTGAGAAGTGAAAGCGATTGTGAAGGAGCTCTTTGGCTGCTCGTGTGCTCTTCGCTGCACAGCGCCGCTCGCAAGCTGCTTCGTTCTTCGGCGTCTGCCGTCCGGAGAGAGCTGAACTGCAGCGGTCAGTTTCAGCTCTGCCCAACAGCGCGCTCTCAGTTCTGCGGACAAGCACGCCCTGTTGCCTTGGCTCCGAGTGCAAAGTCCCTAGCGAGCACTCACTCAGTGCAATGCACCCAGAAAGACGCTCTCGCTCGTCTTTCAAGGAGCGACTCCTAACAGCAGAAGCAGCAGAGGCACAAACTGGATGACGAGAAGGGACAATGTAGAACACGTCTCTGTCCTGGCACATTGTCGTGTGCGATACGTCCCTCCGGGTCTTCGGTCCTTGCGAAGCTCTATGTACTGCGAGCGCAGCTACTTGCAGCTGAGACGGACCGCGGAGCTAGCAGCGAATTCGGAGAGCGCTAAGCACGAAGTCAAGAAGCGAGACGTGTCCCTGCAACGCGGTGCTAAGAGCAGCTTCCTGGCGGCGGGGGCGAGCTCCGGCCACAAGACATTCTCGTCCTAGCAACGGATCTCTGTGAAGGGCGTAGGCGAAAAGCTTTCGATTTCCATTCGAACTGCGAGAAAGGCAGACTGTTACACGGAGCTCTGAGAACAAAGGTGCACGCCCTAGGCGGGCTTGGGCAGAAGCAGCGTTCTCGAGCTCTTGGCTGCCCGCACACTGCTGGGTATGTGGCGCCCCTGCGGCGGCTTCTGGCCGCCGACAAGTGAAAGCGGAGCAAGGCGTGGGCGAGGGCGAGGGCGGTGAACGAAGCGGCTATGTGCCGTGCTTGTGTGCACCACGTTAGAGGCTACTAGGAGAGGAAGGTGGTTGACTCTCGCTTGCCTTCCCAAGTGCCCTTAGCAGTCGGAAGGAGCAAGCTGAAGCACTGCTGCTTGTGCTGCTCCTTGGTTCCCTTGCAGCCCGCTCTGAAAGCATTGGCGGTCACTTCTAGGCGCCGAGTTGCACACACACAGCACCACGCTAAGTGCCGCGGAGAAGGGAAATCCAGAGTGCAGCGAGGAGCTTGACGTGGCTTACGTGCAGTAAGGAGAAGGTGAACCTAAGCACAGCCTCTTCAATCTGGCCGCCTCTGCTCTGCTTGCAACTTTTGCAAGTCGGCAAAGGGAGCCGCGAGTATGTAGAACGGAGGGCAGCGAGACGCCGTGTGTTATGCGCCCTTTCAAGGCTGCTGACAAGGGGCTACTTTAAGAACGCCTTCTTCGTCCTCGCGTCCTTCTCGCTTCGCTCTAGCTGCAAGGAGTACAGCACAGCGAAGGAGTGAGGACGGGCACTGCCCCAGCTTTTGCCCTGGCGTGCAACGGCTGTGTGCTGCTTTTCCAAGCAGCAAGAGCACTGAGAAGTGAAAGCGATTGTGAAGGAGCTCTTTGGCTGCTCGTGTGCTCTTCGCTGCACTGCGCCGCTCGCAAGCGGCTTCGTTCTTCGGCGTCTGCCGTCCGGAGAGAGCTGAACTGCAGCGGTCAGTTTCAGCTCTGCCCAACAGCGCGCTCTCAGTTCTGCGGACAAGCACGCCCTGTTGCCTTGGCTCCGAGTGCAAAGTCCCTAGCGAGCACTCACTCAGTGCAATGCACCCAGAAAGACGCTCTCGCTCGTCTTTCAAGGAGCGACTCCTAACAGCAGAAGCAGCAGAGGCACAAACTGGATGACGAGAAGGGACAATGTAGAACACGTCTCTGTCCTGGCACATTGTCGTGTGCGATACGTCCCTCCGGGTCTTCGGTCCTTGCGAAGCTCTATGTACTGCGAGCGCAGCTACTTGCAGCTGAGACGGACCGCGGAGCTAGCAGCGAATTCGGAGAGCGCTAAGCACGAAGTCAAGAAGCGAGACGTGTCCCTGCAACGCGGTGCTAAGAGCAGCTTCCTCGCGGCGGGGGCGAGCTCCGGCCACAAGACATTCTCGTCCTAGCAACGGATATCTGTGAAGGGCGTAGGCGAAAAGCTTTCGATTTCCATTCGAACTGCGAGAAAGGCAGACTGTTACACGGAGCTCTGAGAACAAAGGTGCACGCCCTAGGCGGGCTTGGGCAGAAGCAGCGTTCTCGAGCTCTTGGCTGCCGGCACACTGCTGGGTATGTGGCGCCCCTGCGGCGGCTTCTGGCCGCCGGCAAGTGAAAGCGGAGCAAGGCGTGGGCGAGGGCGAGGGCGGTGAACGAAGCGGCTATGTGCCGTGCTTGTGTGCACCACGTTAGAGGCTACTAGGAGAGGAAGGTGGTTGACTCTCGCTTGCCTTCCCAAGTGCCCTTAGCAGTCGGAAGGAGCAAGCTGAAGCACTGCTGCTTGTGCTGCTCCTTGGTTCCCTTGCAGCCCGCTCTGAAAGCATTGGCGGTCACTTCTAGGCGCCGAGTTGCACACACACAGCACCACGCTAAGTGCCGCGGAGAAGGGAAATCCAGAGTGCAGCGAGGAGCTTGACGTGGCTTACGTGCAGTAAGGAGAAGGTGAACCTAAGCACAGCCTCTTCAATCTGGCCGCCTCTGCTCTGGTAGCAACTTTTGCAAGTCAGCAAAGGGAGCCGAGAGTATGTAGAACGGAGGGCAGCGAGACGCCTAGTGTTATGCGCCCTTTCAGGGCTGCTGACAAGGGGCTACTTTAAGAACGCCTTCTTCGTCCTCGCGTCCTTCTCGCTTCGCTCTAGCTGCAAGGAGTACAGCACAGCGAAGGAGTGAGGACGGGCACTGCCCCAGCTTTTGCCCTGGCGTGCAACGGCTGTGTGCTGCTTTTCCAAGCAGCAAGAGCACTGAGAAGTGAAAGCGATTGTGAAGGAGCTCTTTGGCTGCTCGTGTGCTCTTCGCTGCACTGCGCCGCTCGCAAGCGGCTTCGTTCTTCGGCGTCTGCCGTCCGGAGAGAGCTGAACTGCAGCGGTCAGTTTCAGCTCTGCCCAACAGCGCGCTCTCAGTTCTGCGGACAAGCACGCCCTGTTGCCTTGGCTCCGAGTGCAAAGTCCCTAGCGAGCACTCACTCAGTGCAATGCACCCAGAAAGACGCTCTCGCTCGTCTTTCAAGGAGCGACTCCTAACAGCAGAAGCAGCAGAGGCACAAACTGGATGACGAGAAGGGACAATGTAGAACACGTCTCTGTCCTGGCACATTGTCGTGTGCGATACGTCCCTCCGGGTCTTCGGTCCTTGCGAAGCTCTATGTACTGCGAGCGCAGCTACTTGCAGCTGAGACGGACCGCGGAGCTAGCAGCGAATTCGGAGAGCGCTAAGCACGAAGTCAAGAAGCGAGACGTGTCCCTGCAACGCGGTGCTAAGAGCAGCTTCCTCGCGGCGGGGGCGAGCTCCGGCCACAAGACATTCTCGTCCTAGCAACGGATCTCTGTGAAGGGCGTAGGCGAAAAGCTTTCGATTTCCATTCGAACTGCGAGAAAGGCAGACTGTTACACGGAGCTCTGAGAACAAAGGTGCACGCCCTAGGCGGGCTTGGGCAGAAGCAGCGTTCTCGAGCTCTTGGCTGCCGGCACACTGCTGGGTATGTGGCGCCCCTGCGGCGGCTTCTGGCCGCCGGCAAGTGAAAGCGGAGCAAGGCGTGGGCGAGGGCGAGGGCGGTGAACGAAGCGGCTATGTGCCGTGCTTGTGTGCACCACGTTAGAGGCTACTAGGAGAGGAAGGTGGTTGACTCTCGCTTGCCTTCCCAAGTGCCCTTAGCAGTCGGAAGGAGCAAGCTGAAGCACTGCTGCTTGTGCTGCTCCTTGGTTCCCTTGCAGCCCGCTGTGAAAGCATTGGCAGTCGCTTCTAGGCGCCGAGTTGCACACACACAGCACCACGCTAAGTGCCGCGGAGAAGGGAAATCCAGAGTGCAGCGAGGAGCTTGACGTGGCTTACGTGCAGTAAGGAGAAGGTGAACCTAAGCACAGCCTCTTCAATCTGGCCGCCTCTGCTCTGGTAGCAACTTTTGCAAGTCAGCAAAGGGAGCCGCGAGTATGTAGAACGGAGGGCAGCGAGACGCCGTGTGTTATGCGCCCTTTCAGGGCTGCTGACAAGGGGCTACTTTAAGAACGCCTTCTTCGTCCTCGCGTCCTTCTCGCTTCGCTCTAGCTGCAAGGAGTACAGCACAGCGAAGGAGTGAGGACGGGCACTGCCCCAGCTTTTGCCCTGGCGTGCAACGGCTGTGTGCTGCTTTTCCAAGCAGCAAGAGCACTGAGAAGTGAAAGCGATTGTGAAGGAGCTCTTTGGCTGCTCGTGTGCTCTTCGCTGCACTGCGCCGCTCGCAAGCGGCTTCGTTCTTCGGCGTCTGCCGTCCGGAGAGAGCTGAACTGCAGCGGTCAGTTTCAGCTCTGCCCAACAGCGCGCTCTCAGTTCTGCGGACAAGCACGCCCTGTTGCCTTGGCTCCGAGTGCAAAGTCCCTAGCGAGCACTCACTCAGTGCAATGCACCCAGAAAGACGCTCTCGCTCGTCTTTCAAGGAGCGACTCCTAACAGCAGAAGCAGCAGAGGCACAAACTGGATGACGAGAAGGGACAATGTAGAACACGTCTCTGTCCTGGCACATTGTCGTGTGCGATACGTCCCTCCGGGTCTTCAGTCCTTGCGAAGCTCTATGTACTGCGAGCGCAGCTACTTGCAGCTGAGACGGACCGCGGAGCTAGCAGCGAATTCGGAGAGCGCTAAGCACGAAGTCAAGAAGCGAGACGTGTCCCTGCAACGCGGTGCTAAGAGCAGCTTCCTCGCGGCGGGGGCGAGCTCCGGCCACAAGACATTCTCGTCCTAGCAACGGATATCTGTGAAGGGCGTAGGCGAAAAGCTTTCGATTTCCATTCGAACTGCGAGAAAGGCAGACTGTTACACGGAGCTCTGAGAACAAAGGTGCACGCCCTAGGCGGGCTTGGGCAGAAGCAGCGTTCTCGAGCTCTTGGCTGCCGGCACACTGCTGGGTATGTGGCGCCCCTGCGGCGGCTTCTGGCCGCCGGCAAGTGAAAGCGGAGCCAGGCGTGGGCGAGGGCGGTGAACGAAGCGGCTATGTGCCGTCCTTGTGTGCACCACGTTAGAGGCTACTAGGAGAGGAAGGTGGTTGACTCTCGCTTGCCTTCCCAAGTGCCCTTAGCAGTCGGAAGGAGCAAGCTGAAGCACTGCTGCTTGTGCTGCTCCTTGGTTCCCTTGCAGCCCGCTCTGAAAGCATTGGCGGTCACTTCTAGGCGCCGAGTTGCACACACACAGCACCACGCTAAGTGCCGCGGAGAAGGGAAATCCAGAGTGCAGCGAGGAGCTTGACGTGGCTTACGTGCAGTAAGGAGAAGGTGAACCTAAGCACAGCCTCTTCAATCTGGCCGCCTCTGCTCTGGTAGCAACTTTTGCAAGTCAGCAAAGGGAGCCGCGAGTATGTAGAACGGAGGGCAGCGAGACGCCGTGTGTTATGCGCCCTTTCAGGGCTGCTGACAAGGGGCTACTTTAAGAACGCCTTCTTCGTCCTCGCGTCCTTCTCGCTTCGCTCTAGCTGCAAGGAGTACAGCACAGCGAAGGAGTGAGGACGGGCACTGCCCCAGCTTTTGCCCTGGCGTGCAACGGCTGTGTGCTGCTTTTCCAAGCAGCAAGAGCACTGAGAAGTGAAAGCGATTGTGAAGGAGCTCTTTGGCTGCTCGTGTGCTCTTCGCTGCACTGCGCCGCTCGCAAGCGGCTTCGTTCTTCGGCGTCTGCCGTCCGGAGAGAGCTGAACTGCAGCGGTCAGTTTCAGCTCTGCCCAACAGCGCGCTCTCAGTTCTGCGGACAAGCACGCCCTGTTGCCTTGGCTCCGAGTGCAAAGTCCCTAGCGAGCACTCACTCAGTGCAATGCACCCAGAAAGACGCTCTCGCTCGTCTTTCAAGGAGCGACTCCTAACAGCAGAAGCAGCAGAGGCACAAACTGGATGACGAGAAGGGACAATGTAGAACACGTCTCTGTCCTGGCACATTGTCGTGTGCGATACGTCCCTCCGGGTCTTCGGTCCTTGCGAAGCTCTATGTACTGCGAGCGCAGCTACTTGCAGCTGAGACGGACCGCGGAGCTAGCAGCGAATTCGGAGAGCGCTAAGCACGAAGTCAAGAAGCGAGACGTGTCCCTGCAACGCGGTGCTAAGAGCAGCTTCCTCGCGGCGGGGGCGAGCTCCGGCCACAAGACATTCTCGTCCTAGCAACGGATCTCTGTGAAGGGCGTAGGCGAAAAGCTTTCGATTTCCATTCGAACTGCGAGAAAGGCAGACTGTTACACGGAGCTCTGAGAACAAAGGTGCACGCCCTAGGCGGGCTTGGGCAGAAGCAGCGTTCTCGAGCTCTTGGCTGCCGGCACACTGCTGGGTATGTGGCGCCCCTGCGGCGGCTTCTGGCCGCCGGCAAGTGAAAGCGGAGCCAGGCGTGGGCGAGGGCGGTGAACGAAGCGGCTATGTGCCGTGCTTGTGTGCACCACGTTAGAGGCTACTAGGAGAGGAAGGTGGTTGACTCTCGCTTGCCTTCCCAAGTGCCCTTAGCAGTCGGAAGGAGCAAGCTGAAGCACTGCTGCTTGTGCTGCTCCTTGGTTCCCTTGCAGCCCGCTGTGAAAGCATTGGCAATCGCTTCTAGGCGCCGAGTTGCACACACACAGCACCACGCTAAGTGCCGCGGAGAAGGGAAATCCAGAGTGCAGCGAGGAGCTTGACGTGGCTTACGTGCAGTAAGGAGAAGGTGAACCTAAGCACAGCCTCTTCAATCTGGCCGCCTCTGCTCTGGTAGCAACTTTTGCAAGTCAGCAAAGGGAGCCGCGAGTATGTAGAACGGAGGGCAGCGAGACGCCGTGTGTTATGCGCCCTTTCAGGGCTGCTGACAAGGGGCTACTTTAAGAACGCCTTCTTCGTCCTCGCGTCCTTCTCGCTTCGCTCTAGCTGCAAGGAGTACAGCACAGCGAAGGTGTGAGGACGGGCACTGCCCCAGCTTTTGCCCTGGCGTGCAACGGCTGTGTGCTGCTTTTCCAAGCAGCAAGAGCACTGAGAAGTGAAAGCGATTGTGAAGGAGCTCTTTGGCTGCTCGTGTGCTCTTCGCTGCACAGCGCCGCTCGCAAGCTGCTTCGTTCTTCGGCGTCTGCCGTCCGGAGAGAGCTGAACTGCAGCGGTCAGTTTCAGCTCTGCCCAACAGCGCGCTCTCAGTTCTGCGGACAAGCACGCCCTGTTGCCTTGGCTCCGAGTGCAAAGTCCCTAGCGAGCACTCACTCAGTGCAATGCACCCAGAAAGACGCTCTCGCTCGTCTTTCAAGGAGCGACTCCTAACAGCAGAAGCAGCAGAGGCACAAACTGGATGACGAGAAGGGACAATGTAGAACACGTCTCTGTCCTGGCACATTGTCGTGTGCGATACGTCCCTCCGGGTCTTCGGTCCTTGCGAAGCTCTATGTACTGCGAGCGCAGCTACTTGCAGCTGAGACGGACCGCGGAGCTAGCAGCGAATTCGGAGAGCGCTAAGCACGAAGTCAAGAAGCGAGACGTGTCCCTGCAACGCGGTGCTAAGAGCAGCTTCCTGGCGGCGGGGGCGAGCTCCGGCCACAAGACATTCTCGTCCTAGCAACGGATCTCTGTGAAGGGCGTAGGCGAAAAGCTTTCGATTTCCATTCGAACTGCGAGAAAGGCAGACTGTTACACGGAGCTCTGAGAACAAAGGTGCACGCCCTAGGCGGGCTTGGGCAGAAGCAGCGTTCTCGAGCTCTTGGCTGCCGGCACACTGCTGGGTATGTGGCGCCCCTGCGGCGGCTTCTGGCCGCCGACAAGTGAAAGCGGAGCAAGGCGTGGGCGAGGGCGAGGGCGGTGAACGAAGCGGCTATGTGCCGTGCTTGTGTGCACCACGTTAGAGGCTACTAGGAGAGGAAGGTGGTTGACTCTCGCTTGCCTTCCCAAGTGCCCTTAGCAGTCGGAAGGAGCAAGCTGAAGCACTGCTGCTTGTGCTGCTCCTTGGTTCCCTTGCAGCCCGCTCTGAAAGCATTGGCGGTCACTTCTAGGCGCCGAGTTGCACACACACAGCACCACGCTAAGTGCCGCGGAGAAGGGAAATCCAGAGTGCAGCGAGGAGCTTGACGTGGCTTACGTGCAGTAAGGAGAAGGTGAACCTAAGCACAGCCTCTTCAATCTGGCCGCCTCTGCTCTGGTAGCAACTTTTGCAAGTCGGCAAAGGGAGACGCGAGTATGTAGAACGGAGGGCAGCGAGACGCCTTGTGTTATGCGCCCTTTCAGGGCTGCTGACAAGGGGCTACTTTAAGAAGGCCTTCTACTTCCTCGCGTCCTTCTCGCTTCGCTCTAGCTGCAAGGAGTACAGCACAGCGAAGGAGTGAGGACGGGCACTGCCCTAGCTTTTGCCCTGGCGTGCAACGGCTGTGTGCTGCTTTTCCAAGCAGCAAGAGCACTGAGAAGTGAAAGCGATTGTGAAGGAGCTCTTTGGCTGCTCGTGTGCTCTTCGCTGCACTGCGCCGCTCGCAAGCGGCTTCGTTCTTCGGCGTCTGCCGTCCGGAGAGAGCTGAACTGCAGCGGTCAGTTTCAGCTCTGCCCAACAGCGCGCTCTCAGTTCTGCGGACAAGCACGCCCTGTTGCCTTGGCTCCGAGTGCAAAGTCCCTAGCGAGCACTCACTCAGTGCAATGCACCCAGAAAGACGCTCTCGCTCGTCTTTCAAGGAGCGACTCCTAACAGCAGAAGCAGCAGAGGCACAAACAGGATGACGAGAAGGGACAATGTAGAACACGTCTCTGTCCTGGCACATTGTCGTGTGCGATACGTCCCTCCGGGTCTTCGGTCCTTGCGAAGCTCTATGTACTGCGAGCGCAGCTACTTGAAGCTGAGACGGACCGCGGAGCTAGCAGCGAATTCGGAGAGCGCTAAGCACGAAGTCAAGAAGCGAGACGTGTCCCTGCAACGCGGTGCTAAGAGCAGCTTCCTGGCGGCGGGGGCGAGCTCCGGCCACAAGACATTCTCGTCCTAGCAACGGATCTCTGTGAAGGGCGTAGGCGAAAAGCTTTCGATTTCCATTCGAACTGCGAGAAAGGCAGACTGTTACACGGAGCTCTGAGAACAAAGGTGCACGCCCTAGGCGGGCTTGGGCAGAAGCAGCGTTCTCGAGCTCTTGGCTGCCCGCACACTGCTGGGTATGTGGCGCCCCTGCGGCGGCTTCTGGCCGCCGACAAGTGAAAGCGGAGCAAGGCGTGGGCGAGGGCGAGGGCGGTGAACGAAGCGGCTATGTGCCGTGCTTGTGTGCACCACGTTAGAGGCTACTAGGAGAGGAAGGTGGTTGACTCTCGCTTGCCTTCCCAAGTGCCCTTAGCAGTCGGAAGGAGCAAGCTGAAGCACTGCTGCTTGTGCTGCTCCTTGGTTCCCTTGCAGCCCGCTCTGAAAGCATTGGCGGTCACTTCTAGGCGCCGAGTTGCACACACACAGCACCACGCTAAGTGCCGCGGAGAAGGGAAATCCAGAGTGCAGCGAGGAGCTTGACGTGGCTTACGTGCAGTAAGGAGAAGGTGAACCTAAGCACAGCCTCTTCAATCTGGCCGCCTCTGCTCTGGTAGCAACTTTTGCAAGTCGGCAAAGGGAGACGCGAGTATGTAGAACGGAGGGCAGCGAGACGCCTTGTGTTATGCGCCCTTTCAGGGCTGCTGACAAGGGGCTACTTTAAGAAGGCCTTCTACTTCCTCGCGTCCTTCTCGCTTCGCTCTAGCTGCAAGGAGTACAGCACAGCGAAGGAGTGAGGACGGGCACTGCCCTAGCTTTTGCCCTGGCGTGCAACGGCTGTGTGCTGCTTTTCCAAGCAGCAAGAGCACTGAGAAGTGAAAGCGATTGTGAAGGAGCTCTTTGGCTGCTCGTGTGCTCTTCGCTGCACTGCGCCGCTCGCAAGCGGCTTCGTTCTTCGGCGTCTGCCGTCCGGAGAGAGCTGAACTGCAGCGGTCAGTTTCAGCTCTGCCCAACAGCGCGCTCTCAGTTCTGCGGACAAGCACGCCCTGTTGCCTTGGCTCCGAGTGCAAAGTCCCTAGCGAGCACTCACTCAGTGCAATGCACCCAGAAAGACGCTCTCGCTCGTCTTTCAAGGAGCGACTCCTAACAGCAGAAGCAGCAGAGGCACAAACTGGATGACGAGAAGGGACAATGTAGAACACGTCTCTGTCCTGGCACATTGTCGTGTGCGATACGTCCCTCCGGGTCTTCGGTCCTTGCGAAGCTCTATGTACTGCGAGCGCAGCTACTTGAAGCTGAGACGGACCGCGGAGCTAGCAGCGAATTCGGAGAGCGCTAAGCACGAAGTCAAGAAGCGAGACGTGTCCCTGCAACGCGGTGCTAAGAGCAGCTTCCTGGCGGCGGGGGCGAGCTCCGGCCACAAGACATTCTCGTCCTAGCAACGGATCTCTGTGAAGGGCGTAGGCGAAAAGCTTTCGATTTCCATTCGAACTGCGAGAAAGGCAGACTGTTACACGGAGCTCTGAGAACAAAGGTGCACGCCCTAGGCGGGCTTGGGCAGAAGCAGCGTTCTCGAGCTCTTGGCTGCCCGCACACTGCTGGGTATGTGGCGCCCCTGCGGCGGCTTCTGGCCGCCGACAAGTGAAAGCGGAGCAAGGCGTGGGCGAGGGCGAGGGCGGTGAACGAAGCGGCTATGTGCCGTGCTTGTGTGCACCACGTTAGAGGCTACTAGGAGAGGAAGGTGGTTGACTCTCGCTTGCCTTCCCAAGTGCCCTTAGCAGTCGGAAGGAGCAAGCTGAAGCACTGCTGCTTGTGCTGCTCCTTGGTTCCCTTGCAGCCCGCTCTGAAAGCATTGGCGGTCACTTCTAGGCGCCGAGTTGCACACACACAGCACCACGCTAAGTGCCGCGGAGAAGGGAAATCCAGAGTGCAGCGAGGAGCTTGACGTGGCTTACGTGCAGTAAGGAGAAGGTGAACCTAAGCACAGCCTCTTCAATCTGGCCGCCTCTGCTCTGGTAGCAACTTTTGCAAGTCGGCAAAGGGAGACGCGAGTATGTAGAACGGAGGGCAGCGAGACGCCTTGTGTTATGCGCCCTTTCAGGGCTGCTGACAAGGGGCTACTTTAAGAAGGCCTTCTACTTCCTCGCGTCCTTCTCGCTTCGCTCTAGCTGCAAGGAGTACAGCACAGCGAAGGAGTGAGGACGGGCACTGCCCCAGCTTTTGCCCTGGCGTGCAACGGCTGTGTGCTGCTTTTCCAAGCAGCAAGAGCACTGAGAAGTGAAAGCGATTGTGAAGGAGCTCTTTGGCTGCTCGTGTGCTCTTCGCTGCACTGCGCCGCTCGCAAGCGGCTTCGTTCTTCGGCGTCTGCCGTCCGGAGAGAGCTGAACTGCAGCGGTCAGTTGCAGCTCTGCCCAACAGCGCGCTCTCAGTTCTGCGGACAAGCACGCCCTGTTGCCTTGGCTCCGAGTGCAAAGTCCCTAGCGAGCACTCACTCAGTGCAATGCACCCAGAAAGACGCTCTCGCTCGTCTTTCAAGGAGCGACTCCTAACAGCAGAAGCAGCAGAGGCACAAACAGGATGACGAGAAGGGACAATGTAGAACACGTCTCTGTCCTGGCACATTGTCGTGTGCGATACGTCCCTCCGGGTCTTCGGTCCTTGCGAAGCTCTATGTACTGCGAGCGCAGCTACTTGAAGCTGAGACGGACCGCGGAGCTAGCAGCGAATTCGGAGAGCGCTAAGCACGAAGTCAAGAAGCGAGACGTGTCCCTGCAACGCGGTGCTAAGAGCAGCTTCCTCGCGGCGGGGGCGAGCTCCGGCCACAAGACATTCTCGTCCTAGCAACGGATCTCTGTGAAGGGCGTAGGCGAAAAGCTTTCGATTTCCATTCGAACTGCGAGAAAGGCAGACTGTTACACGGAGCTCTGAGAACAAAGGTGCACGCCCTAGGCGGGCTTGGGCAGAAGCAGCGTTCTCGAGCTCTTGGCTGCCCGCACACTGCTGGGTATGTGGCGCCCCTGCGGCGGCTTCTGGCCGCCGACAAGTGAAAGCGGAGCAAGGCGTGGGCGAGGGCGAGGGCGGTGAACGAAGCGGCTATGTGCCGTGCTTGTGTGCACCACGTTAGAGGCTACTAGGAGAGGAAGGTGGTTGACTCTCGCTTGCCTTCCCAAGTGCCCTTAGCAGTCGGAAGGAGCAAGCTGAAGCACTGCTGCTTGTGCTGCTCCTTGGTTCCCTTGCAGCCCGCTCTGAAAGCATTGGCGGTCACTTCTAGGCGCCGAGTTGCACACACACAGCACCACGCTAAGTGCCGCGGAGAAGGGAAATCCAGAGTGCAGCGAGGAGCTTGACGTGGCTTACGTGCAGTAAGGAGAAGGTGAACCTAAGCACAGCCTCTTCAATCTGGCCGCCTCTGCTCTGCTTGCAACTTTTGCAAGTCGGCAAAGGGAGCCGCGAGTATGTAGAACGGAGGGCAGCGAGACGCCGTGTGTTATGCGCCCTTTCAAGGCTGCTGACAAGGGGCTACTTTAAGAACGCCTTCTTCGTCCTCGCGTCCTTCTCGCTTCGCTCTAGCTGCAAGGAGTACAGCACAGCGAAGGAGTGAGGACGGGCACTGCCCCAGCTTTTGCCCTGGCGTGCAACGGCTGTGTGCTGCTTTTCCAAGCAGCAAGAGCACTGAGAAGTGAAAGCGATTGTGAAGGAGCTCTTTGGCTGCTCGTGTGCTCTTCGCTGCACTGCGCCGCTCGCAAGCGGCTTCGTTCTTCGGCGTCTGCCGTCCGGAGAGAGCTGAACTGCAGCGGTCAGTTGCAGCTCTGCCCAACAGCGCGCTCTCAGTTCTGCGGACAAGCACGCCCTGTTGCCTTGGCTCCGAGTGCAAAGTCCCTAGCGAGCACTCACTCAGTGCAATGCACCCAGAAAGACGCTCTCGCTCGTCTTTCAAGGAGCGACTCCTAACAGCAGAAGCAGCAGAGGCACAAACAGGATGACGAGAAGGGACAATGTAGAACACGTCTCTGTCCTGGCACATTGTCGTGTGCGATACGTCCCTCCGGGTCTTCGGTCCTTGCGAAGCTCTATGTACTGCGAGCGCAGCTACTTGCAGCTGAGACGGACCGCGGAGCTAGCAGCGAATTCGGAGAGCGCTAAGCACGAAGTCAAGAAGCGAGACGTGTCCCTGCAACGCGGTGCTAAGAGCAGCTTCCTCGCGGCGGGGGCGAGCTCCGGCCACAAGACATTCTCGTCCTAGCAACGGATCTCTGTGAAGGGCGTAGGCGAAAAGCTTTCGATTTCCATTCGAACTGCGAGAAAGGCAGACTGTTACACGGAGCTCTGAGAACAAAGGTGCACGCCCTAGGCGGGCTTGGGCAGAAGCAGCGTTCTCGAGCTCTTGGCTGCCGGCACACTGCTGGGTATGTGGCGCCCCTGCGGCGGCTTCTGGCCGCCGGCAAGTGAAAGCGGAGCAAGGCGTGGGCGAGGGCGAGGGCGGTGAACGAAGCGGCTATGTGCCGTGCTTGTGTGCACCACGTTAGAGGCTACTAGGAGAGGAAGGTGGTTGACTCTCGCTTGCCTTCCCAAGTGCCCTTAGCAGTCGGAAGGAGCAAGCTGAAGCAC
Source organism: Sturnus vulgaris (assembly GCF_052056855.1). Taxonomy (NCBI): domain Eukaryota; kingdom Metazoa; phylum Chordata; class Aves; order Passeriformes; family Sturnidae; genus Sturnus; species Sturnus vulgaris. The sequence goes on along the minus strand of NC_142265.1, from coordinate 1,293,545 downwards.
TGCTGCTTGTGCTGCTCCTTGGTTCCCTTGCAGCCCGCTCTGAAAGCATTGGCGGTCACTTCTAGGCGCCGAGTTGCACACACACAGCACCACGCTAAGTGCCGCGGAGAAGGGAAATCCAGAGTGCAGCGAGGAGCTTGACGTGGCTTACGTGCAGTAAGGAGAAGGTGAACCTAAGCACAGCCTCTTCAATCTGGCCGCCTCTGCTCTGGTAGCAACTTTTGCAAGTCAGCAAAGGGAGCCGAGAGTATGTAGAACGGAGGGCAGCGAGACGCCTAGTGTTATGCGCCCTTTCAGGGCTGCTGACAAGGGGCTACTTTAAGAACGCCTTCTTCGTCCTCGCGTCCTTCTCGCTTCGCTCTAGCTGCAAGGAGTACAGCACAGCGAAGGAGTGAGGACGGGCACTGCCCCAGCTTTTGCCCTGGCGTGCAACGGCTGTGTGCTGCTTTTCCAAGCAGCAAGAGCACTGAGAAGTGAAAGCGATTGTGAAGGAGCTCTTTGGCTGCTCGTGTGCTCTTCGCTGCACTGCGCCGCTCGCAAGCGGCTTCGTTCTTCGGCGTCTGCCGTCCGGAGAGAGCTGAACTGCAGCGGTCAGTTTCAGCTCTGCCCAACAGCGCGCTCTCAGTTCTGCGGACAAGCACGCCCTGTTGCCTTGGCTCCGAGTGCAAAGTCCCTAGCGAGCACTCACTCAGTGCAATGCACCCAGAAAGACGCTCTCGCTCGTCTTTCAAGGAGCGACTCCTAACAGCAGAAGCAGCAGAGGCACAAACTGGATGACGAGAAGGGACAATGTAGAACACGTCTCTGTCCTGGCACATTGTCGTGTGCGATACGTCCCTCCGGGTCTTCGGTCCTTGCGAAGCTCTATGTACTGCGAGCGCAGCTACTTGAAGCTGAGACGGACCGCGGAGCTAGCAGCGAATTCGGAGAGCGCTAAGCACGAAGTCAAGAAGCGAGACGTGTCCCTGCAACGCGGTGCTAAGAGCAGCTTCCTCGCGGCGGGGGCGAGCTCCGGCCACAAGACATTCTCGTCCTAGCAACGGATATCTGTGAAGGGCGTAGGCGAAAAGCTTTCGATTTCCATTCGAACTGCGAGAAAGGCAGACTGTTACACGGAGCTCTGAGAACAAAGGTGCACGCCCTAGGCGGGCTTGGGCAGAAGCAGCGTTCTCGAGCTCTTGGCTGCCGGCACACTGCTGGGTATGTGGCGCCCCTGCGGCGGCTTCTGGCCGCCGGCAAGTGAAAGCGGAGCCAGGCGTGGGCGAGGGCGGTGAACGAAGCGGCTATGTGCCGTCCTTGTGTGCACCACGTTAGAGGCTACTAGGAGAGGAAGGTGGTTGACTCTCGCTTGCCTTCCCAAGTGCCCTTAGCAGTCGGAAGGAGCAAGCTGAAGCACTGCTGCTTGTGCTGCTCCTTGGTTCCCTTGCAGCCCGCTGTGAAAGCATTGGCAGTCGCTTCTAGGCGCCGAGTTGCACACACACAGCACCACGCTAAGTGCCGCGGAGAAGGGAAATCCAGAGTGCAGCGAGGAGCTTGACGTGGCTTACGTGCAGTAAGGAGAAGGTGAACCTAAGCACAGCCTCTTCAATCTGGCCGCCTCTGCTCTGGTAGCAACTTTTGCAAGTCAGCAAAGGGAGCCGCGAGTATGTAGAACGGAGGGCAGCGAGACGCCGTGTGTTATGCGCCCTTTCAGGGCTGCTGACAAGGGGCTACTTTAAGAACGCCTTCTTCGTCCTCGCGTCCTTCTCGCTTCGCTCTAGCTGCAAGGAGTACAGCACAGCGAAGGTGTGAGGACGGGCACTGCCCCAGCTTTTGCCCTGGCGTGCAACGGCTGTGTGCTGCTTTTCCAAGCAGCAAGAGCACTGAGAAGTGAAAGCGATTGTGAAGGAGCTCTTTGGCTGCTCGTGTGCTCTTCGCTGCACAGCGCCGCTCGCAAGCGGCTTCGTTCTTCGGCGTCTGCCGTCCGGAGAGAGCTGAACTGCAGCGGTCAGTTTCAGCTCTGCCCAACAGCGCGCTCTCAGTTCTGCGGACAAGCACGCCCTGTTGCCTTGGCTCCGAGTGCAAAGTCCCTAGCGAGCACTCACTCAGTGCAATGCACCCAGAAAGACGCTCTCGCTCGTCTTTCAAGGAGCGACTCCTAACAGCAGAAGCAGCAGAGGCACAAACAGGATGACGAGAAGGGACAATGTAGAACACGTCTCTGTCCTGGCACATTGTCGTGTGCGATACGTCCCTCCGGGTCTTCGGTCCTTGCGAAGCTCTATGTACTGCGAGCGCAGCTACTTGAAGCTGAGACGGACCGCGGAGCTAGCAGCGAATTCGGAGAGCGCTAAGCACGAAGTCAAGAAGCGAGACGTGTCCCTGCAACGCGGTGCTAAGAGCAGCTTCCTCGCGGCGGGGGCGAGCTCCGGCCACAAGACATTCTCGTCCTAGCAACGGATCTCTGTGAAGGGCGTAGGCGAAAAGCTTTCGATTTCCATTCGAACTGCGAGAAAGGCAGACTGTTACACGGAGCTCTGAGAACAAAGGTGCACGCCCTAGGCGGGCTTGGGCAGAAGCAGCGTTCTCGAGCTCTTGGCTGCCCGCACACTGCTGGGTATGTGGCGCCCCTGCGGCGGCTTCTGGCCGCCGACAAGTGAAAGCGGAGCAAGGCGTGGGCGAGGGCGAGGGCGGTGAACGAAGCGGCTATGTGCCGTGCTTGTGTGCACCACGTTAGAGGCTACTAGGAGAGGAAGGTGGTTGACTCTCGCTTGCCTTCCCAAGTGCCCTTAGCAGTCGGAAGGAGCAAGCTGAAGCACTGCTGCTTGTGCTGCTCCTTGGTTCCCTTGCAGCCCGCTCTGAAAGCATTGGCGGTCACTTCTAGGCGCCGAGTTGCACACACACAGCACCACGCTAAGTGCCGCGGAGAAGGGAAATCCAGAGTGCAGCGAGGAGCTTGACGTGGCTTACGTGCAGTAAGGAGAAGGTGAACCTAAGCACAGCCTCTTCAATCTGGCCGCCTCTGCTCTGCTTGCAACTTTTGCAAGTCGGCAAAGGGAGCCGCGAGTATGTAGAACGGAGGGCAGCGAGACGCCGTGTGTTATGCGCCCTTTCAAGGCTGCTGACAAGGGGCTACTTTAAGAACGCCTTCTTCGTCCTCGCGTCCTTCTCGCTTCGCTCTAGCTGCAAGGAGTACAGCACAGCGAAGGAGTGAGGACGGGCACTGCCCCAGCTTTTGCCCTGGCGTGCAACGGCTGTGTGCTGCTTTTCCAAGCAGCAAGAGCACTGAGAAGTGAAAGCGATTGTGAAGGAGCTCTTTGGCTGCTCGTGTGCTCTTCGCTGCACTGCGCCGCTCGCAAGCGGCTTCGTTCTTCGGCGTCTGCCGTCCGGAGAGAGCTGAACTGCAGCGGTCAGTTTCAGCTCTGCCCAACAGCGCGCTCTCAGTTCTGCGGACAAGCACGCCCTGTTGCCTTGGCTCCGAGTGCAAAGTCCCTAGCGAGCACTCACTCAGTGCAATGCACCCAGAAAGACGCTCTCGCTCGTCTTTCAAGGAGCGACTCCTAACAGCAGAAGCAGCAGAGGCACAAACTGGATGACGAGAAGGGACAATGTAGAACACGTCTCTGTCCTGGCACATTGTCGTGTGCGATACGTCCCTCCGGGTCTTCGGTCCTTGCGAAGCTCTATGTACTGCGAGCGCAGCTACTTGCAGCTGAGACGGACCGCGGAGCTAGCAGCGAATTCGGAGAGCGCTAAGCACGAAGTCAAGAAGCGAGACGTGTCCCTGCAACGCGGTGCTAAGAGCAGCTTCCTCGCGGCGGGGGCGAGCTCCGGCCACAAGACATTCTCGTCCTAGCAACGGATATCTGTGAAGGGCGTAGGCGAAAAGCTTTCGATTTCCATTCGAACTGCGAGAAAGGCAGACTGTTACACGGAGCTCTGAGAACAAAGGTGCACGCCCTAGGCGGGCTTGGGCAGAAGCAGCGTTCTCGAGCTCTTGGCTGCCGGCACACTGCTGGGTATGTGGCGCCCCTGCGGCGGCTTCTGGCCGCCGGCAAGTGAAAGCGGAGCAAGGCGTGGGCGAGGGCGAGGGCGGTGAACGAAGCGGCTATGTGCCGTGCTTGTGTGCACCACGTTAGAGGCTACTAGGAGAGGAAGGTGGTTGACTCTCGCTTGCCTTCCCAAGTGCCCTTAGCAGTCGGAAGGAGCAAGCTGAAGCACTGCTGCTTGTGCTGCTCCTTGGTTCCCTTGCAGCCCGCTCTGAAAGCATTGGCGGTCACTTCTAGGCGCCGAGTTGCACACACACAGCACCACGCTAAGTGCCGCGGAGAAGGGAAATCCAGAGTGCAGCGAGGAGCTTGACGTGGCTTACGTGCAGTAAGGAGAAGGTGAACCTAAGCACAGCCTCTTCAATCTGGCCGCCTCTGCTCTGGTAGCAACTTTTGCAAGTCAGCAAAGGGAGCCGAGAGTATGTAGAACGGAGGGCAGCGAGACGCCTAGTGTTATGCGCCCTTTCAGGGCTGCTGACAAGGGGCTACTTTAAGAACGCCTTCTTCGTCCTCGCGTCCTTCTCGCTTCGCTCTAGCTGCAAGGAGTACAGCACAGCGAAGGAGTGAGGACGGGCACTGCCCCAGCTTTTGCCCTGGCGTGCAACGGCTGTGTGCTGCTTTTCCAAGCAGCAAGAGCACTGAGAAGTGAAAGCGATTGTGAAGGAGCTCTTTGGCTGCTCGTGTGCTCTTCGCTGCACTGCGCCGCTCGCAAGCGGCTTCGTTCTTCGGCGTCTGCCGTCCGGAGAGAGCTGAACTGCAGCGGTCAGTTTCAGCTCTGCCCAACAGCGCGCTCTCAGTTCTGCGGACAAGCACGCCCTGTTGCCTTGGCTCCGAGTGCAAAGTCCCTAGCGAGCACTCACTCAGTGCAATGCACCCAGAAAGACGCTCTCGCTCGTCTTTCAAGGAGCGACTCCTAACAGCAGAAGCAGCAGAGGCACAAACAGGATGACGAGAAGGGACAATGTAGAACACGTCTCTGTCCTGGCACATTGTCGTGTGCGATACGTCCCTCCGGGTCTTCGGTCCTTGCGAAGCTCTATGTACTGCGAGCGCAGCTACTTGAAGCTGAGACGGACCGCGGAGCTAGCAGCGAATTCGGAGAGCGCTAAGCACGAAGTCAAGAAGCGAGACGTGTCCCTGCAACGCGGTGCTAAGAGCAGCTTCCTGGCGGCGGGGGCGAGCTCCGGCCACAAGACATTCTCGTCCTAGCAACGGATCTCTGTGAAGGGCGTAGGCGAAAAGCTTTCGATTTCCATTCGAACTGCGAGAAAGGCAGACTGTTACACGGAGCTCTGAGAACAAAGGTGCACGCCCTAGGCGGGCTTGGGCAGAAGCAGCGTTCTCGAGCTCTTGGCTGCCGGCACACTGCTGGGTATGTGGCGCCCCTGCGGCGGCTTCTGGCCGCCGGCAAGTGAAAGCGGAGCCAGGCGTGGGCGAGGGCGGTGAACGAAGCGGCTATGTGCCGTCCTTGTGTGCACCACGTTAGAGGCTACTAGGAGAGGAAGGTGGTTGACTCTCGCTTGCCTTCCCAAGTGCCCTTAGCAGTCGGAAGGAGCAAGCTGAAGCACTGCTGCTTGTGCTGCTCCTTGGTTCCCTTGCAGCCCGCTGTGAAAGCATTGGCAGTCGCTTCTAGGCGCCGAGTTGCACACACACAGCACCACGCTAAGTGCCGCGGAGAAGGGAAATCCAGAGTGCAGCGAGGAGCTTGACGTGGCTTACGTGCAGTAAGGAGAAGGTGAACCTAAGCACAGCCTCTTCAATCTGGCCGCCTCTGCTCTGGTAGCAACTTTTGCAAGTCGGCAAAGGGAGCCGCGAGTATGTAGAACGGAGGGCAGCGAGACGCCGTGTGTTATGCGCCCTTTCAGGGCTGCTGACAAGGGGCTACTTTAAGAACGCCTTCTTCGTCTTCGCGTCCTTCTCGCTTCGCTCTAGCTGCAAGGAGTACAGCACAGCGAAGGTGTGAGGACGGGCACTGCCCCAGCTTTTGCCCTGGCGTGCAACGGCTGTGTGCTGCTTTTCCAAGCAGCAAGAGCACTGAGAAGTGAAAGCGATTGTGAAGGAGCTCTTTGGCTGCTCGTGTGCTCTTCGCTGCACAGCGCCGCTCGCAAGCTGCTTCGTTCTTCGGCGTCTGCCGTCCGGAGAGAGCTGAACTGCAGCGGTCAGTTTCAGCTCTGCCCAACAGCGCGCTCTCAGTTCTGCGGACAAGCACGCCCTGTTGCCTTGGCTCCGAGTGCAAAGTCCCTAGCGAGCACTCACTCAGTGCAATGCACCCAGAAAGACGCTCTCGCTCGTCTTTCAAGGAGCGACTCCTAACAGCAGAAGCAGCAGAGGCACAAACTGGATGACGAGAAGGGACAATGTAGAACACGTCTCTGTCCTGGCACATTGTCGTGTGCGATACGTCCCTCCGGGTCTTCGGTCCTTGCGAAGCTCTATGTACTGCGAGCGCAGCTACTTGCAGCTGAGACGGACCGCGGAGCTAGCAGCGAATTCGGAGAGCGCTAAGCACGAAGTCAAGAAGCGAGACGTGTCCCTGCAACGCGGTGCTAAGAGCAGCTTCCTGGCGGCGGGGGCGAGCTCCGGCCACAAGACATTCTCGTCCTAGCAACGGATCTCTGTGAAGGGCGTAGGCGAAAAGCTTTCGATTTCCATTCGAACTGCGAGAAAGGCAGACTGTTACACGGAGCTCTGAGAACAAAGGTGCACGCCCTAGGCGGGCTTGGGCAGAAGCAGCGTTCTCGAGCTCTTGGCTGCCCGCACACTGCTGGGTATGTGGCGCCCCTGCGGCGGCTTCTGGCCGCCGACAAGTGAAAGCGGAGCCAGGCGTGGGCGAGGGCGAGGGCGGTGAACGAAGCGGCTATGTGCCGTGCTTGTGTGCACCACGTTAGAGGCTACTAGGAGAGGAAGGTGGTTGACTCTCGCTTGCCTTCCCAAGTGCCCTTAGCAGTCGGAAGGAGCAAGCTGAAGCACTGCTGCTTGTGCTGCTCCTTGGTTCCCTTGCAGCCCGCTCTGAAAGCATTGGCGGTCACTTCTAGGCGCCGAGTTGCACACACACAGCACCACGCTAAGTGCCGCGGAGAAGGGAAATCCAGAGTGCAGCGAGGAGCTTGACGTGGCTTACGTGCAGTAAGGAGAAGGTGAACCTAAGCACAGCCTCTTCAATCTGGCCGCCTCTGCTCTGCTTGCAACTTTTGCAAGTCGGCAAAGGGAGCCGCGAGTATGTAGAACGGAGGGCAGCGAGACGCCGTGTGTTATGCGCCCTTTCAAGGCTGCTGACAAGGGGCTACTTTAAGAACGCCTTCTTCGTCCTCGCGTCCTTCTCGCTTCGCTCTAGCTGCAAGGAGTACAGCACAGCGAAGGAGTGAGGACGGGCACTGCCCCAGCTTTTGCCCTGGCGTGCAACGGCTGTGTGCTGCTTTTCCAAGCAGCAAGAGCACTGAGAAGTGAAAGCGATTGTGAAGGAGCTCTTTGGCTGCTCGTGTGCTCTTCGCTGCACTGCGCCGCTCGCAAGCGGCTTCGTTCTTCGGCGTCTGCCGTCCGGAGAGAGCTGAACTGCAGCGGTCAGTTTCAGCTCTGCCCAACAGCGCGCTCTCAGTTCTGCGGACAAGCACGCCCTGTTGCCTTGGCTCCGAGTGCAAAGTCCCTAGCGAGCACTCACTCAGTGCAATGCACCCAGAAAGACGCTCTCGCTCGTCTTTCAAGGAGCGACTCCTAACAGCAGAAGCAGCAGAGGCACAAACTGGATGACGAGAAGGGACAATGTAGAACACGTCTCTGTCCTGGCACATTGTCGTGTGCGATACGTCCCTCCGGGTCTTCGGTCCTTGCGAAGCTCTATGTACTGCGAGCGCAGCTACTTGCAGCTGAGACGGACCGCGGAGCTAGCAGCGAATTCGGAGAGCGCTAAGCACGAAGTCAAGAAGCGAGACGTGTCCCTGCAACGCGGTGCTAAGAGCAGCTTCCTCGCGGCGGGGGCGAGCTCCGGCCACAAGACATTCTCGTCCTAGCAACGGATATCTGTGAAGGGCGTAGGCGAAAAGCTTTCGATTTCCATTCGAACTGCGAGAAAGGCAGACTGTTACACGGAGCTCTGAGAACAAAGGTGCACGCCCTAGGCGGGCTTGGGCAGAAGCAGCGTTCTCGAGCTCTTGGCTGCCGGCACACTGCTGGGTATGTGGCGCCCCTGCGGCGGCTTCTGGCCGCCGGCAAGTGAAAGCGGAGCAAGGCGTGGGCGAGGGCGAGGGCGGTGAACGAAGCGGCTATGTGCCGTGCTTGTGTGCACCACGTTAGAGGCTACTAGGAGAGGAAGGTGGTTGACTCTCGCTTGCCTTCCCAAGTGCCCTTAGCAGTCGGAAGGAGCAAGCTGAAGCACTGCTGCTTGTGCTGCTCCTTGGTTCCCTTGCAGCCCGCTCTGAAAGCATTGGCGGTCACTTCTAGGCGCCGAGTTGCACACACACAGCACCACGCTAAGTGCCGCGGAGAAGGGAAATCCAGAGTGCAGCGAGGAGCTTGACGTGGCTTACGTGCAGTAAGGAGAAGGTGAACCTAAGCACAGCCTCTTCAATCTGGCCGCCTCTGCTCTGGTAGCAACTTTTGCAAGTCAGCAAAGGGAGCCGAGAGTATGTAGAACGGAGGGCAGCGAGACGCCTAGTGTTATGCGCCCTTTCAGGGCTGCTGACAAGGGGCTACTTTAAGAACGCCTTCTTCGTCCTCGCGTCCTTCTCGCTTCGCTCTAGCTGCAAGGAGTACAGCACAGCGAAGGAGTGAGGACGGGCACTGCCCCAGCTTTTGCCCTGGCGTGCAACGGCTGTGTGCTGCTTTTCCAAGCAGCAAGAGCACTGAGAAGTGAAAGCGATTGTGAAGGAGCTCTTTGGCTGCTCGTGTGCTCTTCGCTGCACTGCGCCGCTCGCAAGCGGCTTCGTTCTTCGGCGTCTGCCGTCCGGAGAGAGCTGAACTGCAGCGGTCAGTTTCAGCTCTGCCCAACAGCGCGCTCTCAGTTCTGCGGACAAGCACGCCCTGTTGCCTTGGCTCCGAGTGCAAAGTCCCTAGCGAGCACTCACTCAGTGCAATGCACCCAGAAAGACGCTCTCGCTCGTCTTTCAAGGAGCGACTCCTAACAGCAGAAGCAGCAGAGGCACAAACTGGATGACGAGAAGGGACAATGTAGAACACGTCTCTGTCCTGGCACATTGTCGTGTGCGATACGTCCCTCCGGGTCTTCGGTCCTTGCGAAGCTCTATGTACTGCGAGCGCAGCTACTTGAAGCTGAGACGGACCGCGGAGCTAGCAGCGAATTCGGAGAGCGCTAAGCACGAAGTCAAGAAGCGAGACGTGTCCCTGCAACGCGGTGCTAAGAGCAGCTTCCTGGCGGCGGGGGCGAGCTCCGGCCACAAGACATTCTCGTCCTAGCAACGGATCTCTGTGAAGGGCGTAGGCGAAAAGCTTTCGATTTCCATTCGAACTGCGAGAAAGGCAGACTGTTACACGGAGCTCTGAGAACAAAGGTGCACGCCCTAGGCGGGCTTGGGCAGAAGCAGCGTTCTCGAGCTCTTGGCTGCCGGCACACTGCTGGGTATGTGGCGCCCCTGCGGCGGCTTCTGGCCGCCGGCAAGTGAAAGCGGAGCCAGGCGTGGGCGAGGGCGGTGAACGAAGCGGCTATGTGCCGTCCTTGTGTGCACCACGTTAGAGGCTACTAGGAGAGGAAGGTGGTTGACTCTCGCTTGCCTTCCCAAGTGCCCTTAGCAGTCGGAAGGAGCAAGCTGAAGCACTGCTGCTTGTGCTGCTCCTTGGTTCCCTTGCAGCCCGCTGTGAAAGCATTGGCAGTCGCTTCTAGGCGCCGAGTTGCACACACACAGCACCACGCTAAGTGCCGCGGAGAAGGGAAATCCAGAGTGCAGCGAGGAGCTTGACGTGGCTTACGTGCAGTAAGGAGAAGGTGAACCTAAGCACAGCCTCTTCAATCTGGCCGCCTCTGCTCTGGTAGCAACTTTTGCAAGTCGGCAAAGGGAGCCGCGAGTATGTAGAACGGAGGGCAGCGAGACGCCTTGTGTTATGCGCCCTTTCAGGGCTGCTGACAAGGGGCTACTTTAAGAACGCCTTCTTCGTCCTCGCGTCCTTCTCGCTTCGCTCTAGCTGCAAGGAGTACAGCACAGCGAAGGTGTGAGGACGGGCACTGCCCCAGCTTTTGCCCTGGCGTGCAACGGCTGTGTGCTGCTTTTCCAAGCAGCAAGAGCACTGAGAAGTGAAAGCGATTGTGAAGGAGCTCTTTGGCTGCTCGTGTGCTCTTCGCTGCACAGCGCCGCTCGCAAGCGGCTTCGTTCTTCGGCGTCTGCCGTCCGGAGAGAGCTGAACTGCAGCGGTCAGTTTCAGCTCTGCCCAACAGCGCGCTCTCAGTTCTGCGGACAAGCACGCCCTGTTGCCTTGGCTCCGAGTGCAAAGTCCCTAGCGAGCACTCACTCAGTGCAATGCACCCAGAAAGACGCTCTCGCTCGTCTTTCAAGGAGCGACTCCTAACAGCAGAAGCAGCAGAGGCACAAACAGGATGACGAGAAGGGACAATGTAGAACACGTCTCTGTCCTGGCACATTGTCGTGTGCGATACGTCCCTCCGGGTCTTCGGTCCTTGCGAAGCTCTATGTACTGCGAGCGCAGCTACTTGAAGCTGAGACGGACCGCGGAGCTAGCAGCGAATTCGGAGAGCGCTAAGCACGAAGTCAAGAAGCGAGACGTGTCCCTGCAACGCGGTGCTAAGAGCAGCTTCCTGGCGGCGGGGGCGAGCTCCGGCCACAAGACATTCTCGTCCTAGCAACGGATCTCTGTGAAGGGCGTAGGCGAAAAGCTTTCGATTTCCATTCGAACTGCGAGAAAGGCAGACTGTTACACGGAGCTCTGAGAACAAAGGTGCACGCCCTAGGCGGGCTTGGGCAGAAGCAGCGTTCTCGAGCTCTTGGCTGCCCGCACACTGCTGGGTATGTGGCGCCCCTGCGGCGGCTTCTGGCCGCCGACAAGTGAAAGCGGAGCAAGGCGTGGGCGAGGGCGAGGGCGGTGAACGAAGCGGCTATGTGCCGTGCTTGTGTGCACCACGTTAGAGGCTACTAGGAGAGGAAGGTGGTTGACTCTCGCTTGCCTTCCCAAGTGCCCTTAGCAGTCGGAAGGAGCAAGCTGAAGCACTGCTGCTTGTGCTGCTCCTTGGTTCCCTTGCAGCCCGCTCTGAAAGCATTGGCGGTCACTTCTAGGCGCCGAGTTGCACACACACAGCACCACGCTAAGTGCCGCGGAGAAGGGAAATCCAGAGTGCAGCGAGGAGCTTGACGTGGCTTACGTGCAGTAAGGAGAAGGTGAACCTAAGCACAGCCTCTTCAATCTGGCCGCCTCTGCTCTGCTTGCAACTTTTGCAAGTCGGCAAAGGGAGCCGCGAGTATGTAGAACGGAGGGCAGCGAGACGCCGTGTGTTATGCGCCCTTTCAAGGCTGCTGACAAGGGGCTACTTTAAGAACGCCTTCTTCGTCCTCGCGTCCTTCTCGCTTCGCTCTAGCTGCAAGGAGTACAGCACAGCGAAGGAGTGAGGACGGGCACTGCCCCAGCTTTTGCCCTGGCGTGCAACGGCTGTGTGCTGCTTTTCCAAGCAGCAAGAGCACTGAGAAGTGAAAGCGATTGTGAAGGAGCTCTTTGGCTGCTCGTGTGCTCTTCGCTGCACTGCGCCGCTCGCAAGCGGCTTCGTTCTTCGGCGTCTGCCGTCCGGAGAGAGCTGAACTGCAGCGGTCAGTTTCAGCTCTGCCCAACAGCGCGCTCTCAGTTCTGCGGACAAGCACGCCCTGTTGCCTTGGCTCCGAGTGCAAAGTCCCTAGCGAGCACTCACTCAGTGCAATGCACCCAGAAAGACGCTCTCGCTCGTCTTTCAAGGAGCGACTCCTAACAGCAGAAGCAGCAGAGGCACAAACTGGATGACGAGAAGGGACAATGTAGAACACGTCTCTGTCCTGGCACATTGTCGTGTGCGATACGTCCCTCCGGGTCTTCGGTCCTTGCGAAGCTCTATGTACTGCGAGCGCAGCTACTTGCAGCTGAGACGGACCGCGGAGCTAGCAGCGAATTCGGAGAGCGCTAAGCACGAAGTCAAGAAGCGAGACGTGTCCCTGCAACGCGGTGCTAAGAGCAGCTTCCTCGCGGCGGGGGCGAGCTCCGGCCACAAGACATTCTCGTCCTAGCAACGGATATCTGTGAAGGGCGTAGGCGAAAAGCTTTCGATTTCCATTCGAACTGCGAGAAAGGCAGACTGTTACACGGAGCTCTGAGAACAAAGGTGCACGCCCTAGGCGGGCTTGGGCAGAAGCAGCGTTCTCGAGCTCTTGGCTGCCGGCACACTGCTGGGTATGTGGCGCCCCTGCGGCGGCTTCTGGCCGCCGACAAGTGAAAGCGGAGCAAGGCGTGGGCGAGGGCGAGGGCGGTGAACGAAGCGGCTATGTGCCGTGCTTGTGTGCACCACGTTAGAGGCTACTAGGAGAGGAAGGTGGTTGACTCTCGCTTGCCTTCCCAAGTGCCCTTAGCAGTCGGAAGGAGCAAGCTGAAGCACTGCTGCTTGTGCTGCTCCTTGGTTCCCTTGCAGCCCGCTCTGAAAGCATTGGCGGTCACTTCTAGGCGCCGAGTTGCACACACACAGCACCACGCTAAGTGCCGCGGAGAAGGGAAATCCAGAGTGCAGCGAGGAGCTTGACGTGGCTTACGTGCAGTAAGGAGAAGGTGAACCTAAGCACAGCCTCTTCAATCTGGCCGCCTCTGCTCTGGTAGCAACTTTTGCAAGTCAGCAAAGGGAGCCGAGAGTATGTAGAACGGAGGGCAGCGAGACGCCGTGTGTTATGCGCCCTTTCAGGGCTGCTGACAAGGGGCTACTTTAAGAACGCCTTCTTCGTCCTCGCGTCCTTCTCGCTTCGCTCTAGCTGCAAGGAGTACAGCACAGCGAAGGAGTGAGGACGGGCACTGCCCCAGCTTTTGCCCTGGCGTGCAACGGCTGTGTGCTGCTTTTCCAAGCAGCAAGAGCACTGAGAAGTGAAAGCGATTGTGAAGGAGCTCTTTGGCTGCTCGTGTGCTCTTCGCTGCACTGCGCCGCTCGCAAGCGGCTTCGTTCTTCGGCGTCTGCCGTCCGGAGAGAGCTGAACTGCAGCGGTCAGTTTCAGCTCTGCCCAACAGCGCGCTCTCAGTTCTGCGGACAAGCACGCCCTGTTGCCTTGGCTCCGAGTGCAAAGTCCCTAGCGAGCACTCACTCAGTGCAATGCACCCAGAAAGACGCTCTCGCTCGTCTTTCAAGGAGCGACTCCTAACAGCAGAAGCAGCAGAGGCACAAACTGGATGACGAGAAGGGACAATGTAGAACACGTCTCTGTCCTGGCACATTGTCGTGTGCGATACGTCCCTCCGGGTCTTCGGTCCTTGCGAAGCTCTATGTACTGCGAGCGCAGCTACTTGAAGCTGAGACGGACCGCGGAGCTAGCAGCGAATTCGGAGAGCGCTAAGCACGAAGTCAAGAAGCGAGACGTGTCCCTGCAACGCGGTGCTAAGAGCAGCTTCCTCGCGGCGGGGGCGAGCTCCGGCCACAAGACATTCTCGTCCTAGCAACGGATCTCTGTGAAGGGCGTAGGCGAAAAGCTTTCGATTTCCATTCGAACTGCGAGAAAGGCAGACTGTTACACGGAGCTCTGAGAACAAAGGTGCACGCCCTAGGCGGGCTTGGGCAGAAGCAGCGTTCTCGAGCTCTTGGCTGCCGGCACACTGCTGGGTATGTGGCGCCCCTGCGGCGGCTTCTGGCCGCTGGCAAGTGAAAGCGGAGCCAGGCGTGGGCGAGGGCGGTGAACGAAGCGGCTATGTGCCGTCCTTGTGTGCACCACGTTAGAGGCTACTAGGAGAGGAAGGTGGTTGACTCTCGCTTGCCTTCCCAAGTGCCCTTAGCAGTCGGAAGGAGCAAGCTGAAGCACTGCTGCTTGTGCTGCTCCTTGGTTCCCTTGCAGCCCGCTGTGAAAGCATTGGCAGTCGCTTCTAGGCGCCGAGTTGCACACACACAGCACCACGCTAAGTGCCGCGGAGAAGGGAAATCCAGAGTGCAGCGAGGAGCTTGACGTGGCTTACGTGCAGTAAGGAGAAGGTGAACCTAAGCACAGCCTCTTCAATCTGGCCGCCTCTGCTCTGGTAGCAACTTTTGCAAGTCAGCAAAGGGAGCCGCGAGTATGTAGAACGGAGGGCAGCGAGACGCCGTGTGTTATGCGCCCTTTCAGGGCTGCTGACAAGGGGCTACTTTAAGAACGCCTTCTTCGTCCTCGCGTCCTTCTCGCTTCGCTCTAGCTGCAAGGAGTACAGCACAGCGAAGGTGTGAGGACGGGCACTGCCCCAGCTTTTGCCCTGGCGTGCAACGGCTGTGTGCTGCTTTTCCAAGCAGCAAGAGCACTGAGAAGTGAAAGCGATTGTGAAGGAGCTCTTTGGCTGCTCGTGTGCTCTTCGCTGCACAGCGCCGCTCGCAAGCGGCTTCGTTCTTCGGCGTCTGCCGTCCGGAGAGAGCTGAACTGCAGCGGTCAGTTTCAGCTCTGCCCAACAGCGCGCTCTCAGTTCTGCGGACAAGCACGCCCTGTTGCCTTGGCTCCGAGTGCAAAGTCCCTAGCGAGCACTCACTCAGTGCAATGCACCCAGAAAGACGCTCTCGCTCGTCTTTCAAGGAGCGACTCCTAACAGCAGAAGCAGCAGAGGCACAAACAGGATGACGAGAAGGGACAATGTAGAACACGTCTCTGTCCTGGCACATTGTCGTGTGCGATACGTCCCTCCGGGTCTTCGGTCCTTGCGAAGCTCTATGTACTGCGAGCGCAGCTACTTGAAGCTGAGACGGACCGCGGAGCTAGCAGCGAATTCGGAGAGCGCTAAGCACGAAGTCAAGAAGCGAGACGTGTCCCTGCAACGCGGTGCTAAGAGCAGCTTCCTCGCGGCGGGGGCGAGCTCCGGCCACAAGACATTCTCGTCCTAGCAACGGATCTCTGTGAAGGGCGTAGGCGAAAAGCTTTCGATTTCCATTCGAACTGCGAGAAAGGCAGACTGTTACACGGAGCTCTGAGAACAAAGGTGCACGCCCTAGGCGGGCTTGGGCAGAAGCAGCGTTCTCGAGCTCTTGGCTGCCCGCACACTGCTGGGTATGTGGCGCCCCTGCGGCGGCTTCTGGCCGCCGACAAGTGAAAGCGGAGCAAGGCGTGGGCGAGGGCGAGGGCGGTGAACGAAGCGGCTATGTGCCGTGCTTGTGTGCACCACGTTAGAGGCTACTAGGAGAGGAAGGTGGTTGACTCTCGCTTGCCTTCCCAAGTGCCCTTAGCAGTCGGAAGGAGCAAGCTGAAGCACTGCTGCTTGTGCTGCTCCTTGGTTCCCTTGCAGCCCGCTCTGAAAGCATTGGCGGTCACTTCTAGGCGCCGAGTTGCACACACACAGCACCACGCTAAGTGCCGCGGAGAAGGGAAATCCAGAGTGCAGCGAGGAGCTTGACGTGGCTTACGTGCAGTAAGGAGAAGGTGAACCTAAGCACAGCCTCTTCAATCTGGCCGCCTCTGCTCTGGTAGCAACTTTTGCAAGTCGGCAAAGGGAGACGCGAGTATGTAGAACGGAGGGCAGCGAGACGCCTTGTGTTATGCGCCCTTTCAGGGCTGCTGACAAGGGGCTACTTTAAGAAGGCCTTCTACTTCCTCGCGTCCTTCTCGCTTCGCTCTAGCTGCAAGGAGTACAGCACAGCGAAGGAGTGAGGACGGGCACTGCCCTAGCTTTTGCCCTGGCGTGCAACGGCTGTGTGCTGCTTTTCCAAGCAGCAAGAGCACTGAGAAGTGAAAGCGATTGTGAAGGAGCTCTTTGGCTGCTCGTGTGCTCTTCGCTGCACTGCGCCGCTCGCAAGCGGCTTCGTTCTTCGGCGTCTGCCGTCCGGAGAGAGCTGAACTGCAGCGGTCAGTTTCAGCTCTGCCCAACAGTGCGCTCTCAGTTCTGCGGACAAGCACGCCCTGTTGCCTTGGCTCCGAGTGCAAAGTCCCTAGCGAGCACTCACTCAGTGCAATGCACCCAGAAAGACGCTCTCGCTCGTCTTTCAAGGAGCGACTCCTAACAGCCGAAGCAGCAGAGGCACAAACTGGATGACGAGAAGGGACAATGTAGAACACGTCTCTGTCCTGGCACATTGTCGTGTGCGATACGTCCCTCCGGGTCTTCGGTCCTTGCGAAGCTCTATGTACTGCGAGCGCAGCTACTTGCAGCTGAGACGGACCGCGGAGCTAGCAGCGAATTCGGAGAGCGCTAAGCACGAAGTCAAGAAGCGAGACGTGTCCCTGCAACGCGGTGCTAAGAGCAGCTTCCTCGCGGCGGGGGCGAGCTCCGGCCACAAGACATTCTCGTCCTAGCAACGGATCTCTGTGAAGGGCGTAGGCGAAAAGCTTTCGATTTCCATTCGAACTGCGAGAAAGGCAGACTGTTACACGGAGCTCTGAGAACAAAGGTGCACGCCCTAGGCGGGCTTGGGCAGAAGCAGCGTTCTCGAGCTCTTGGCTGCCGGCACACTGCTGGGTATGTGGCGCCCCTGCGGCGGCTTCTGGCCGCCGACAAGTGAAAGCGGAGCAAGGCGTGGGCGAGGGCGAGAGAGGTGAACGAAGCGGCTATGTGCCGTGCTTGTGTGCACCACGTTAGAGGCTACTAGGAGAGGAAGGTGGTTGACTCTCGCTTGCCTTCCCAAGTGCCCTTAGCAGTCGGAAGGAGCAAGCTGAAGCACTGCTGCTTGTGCTGCTCCTTGGTTCCCTTGCAGCCCGCTCTGAAAGCATTGGCAGTCGCTTCTAGGCGCCGAGTTGCACACACACAGCACCACGCTAAGTGCCGCGGAGAAGGGAAATCCAGAGTGCAGCGAGGAGCTTGACGTGGCTTACGTGCAGTAAGGAGAAGGTGAACCTAAGCACAGCCTCCTCAATCTGGCCGCCTCTGCTCTGGTAGCAACTTTTGCAAGTCAGCAAAGGGAGCCGCGAGTATGTAGAACGGAGGGCAGCGAGACGCCGTGTGTTATGCGCCCTTTCAAGGCTGCTGACAAGGGGCTACTTTAAGAACGCCTTCTTCGTCCTCGCGTCCTTCTCGCTTCGCTCTAGCTGCATGGAGTACAGCACAGCGAAGGAGTGAAGACGGGCACTGCCCCAGCTTTTCCCCTGGCGTGCAACGGCTGTGTGCAGCTTTTCCAAGCAGCAAGAGCACTGAGAAGTGAAAGCGATTGTGAAGGAGCTCTTTGGCTGCTCGTGTGCTCTTCGCTGCACTGCGCCGCTCGCAAGCGGCTTCGTTCTTCGGCGTCTGCCGTCCGGAGAGAGCTGAACTGCAGCGGTCAGTTTCAGCTCTGCCCAACAGCGCGCTCTCAGTTCTGCGGACAAGCACGCCCTGTTGCCTTGGCTCCGAGTGCAAAGTCCCTAGCGAGCACTCACTCAGTGCAATGCACCCAGAAAGACGCTCTCGCTCGTCTTTCAAGGAGCGACTCCTAACAGCCGAAGCAGCAGAGGCACAAACTGGATGACGAGAAGGGACAATGTAGAACACGTCTCTGTCCTGGCACAGTGTCGTGTGCGATACGTCCCTCCGGGTCTTCGGTCCTTGCGAAGCTCTATGTACTGCGAGCGCAGCTACTTGAAGCTGAGACGGACCGCGGAGCTAGCAGCGAATTCGGAGAGCGCTAAGCACGAAGTCAAGAAGCGAGACGTGTCCCTGCAACGCGGTGCTAAGAGCAGCTTCCTCGCGGCGGGGGCGAGCTCCGGCCACAAGACATTCTCGTCCTAGCAACGGATCTCTGTGAAGGGCGTAGGCGAAAAGCTTTCGATTTCCATTCGAACTGCGAGAAAGGCAGACTGTTACACGGAGCTCTGAGAACAAAGGTGCACGCCCTAGGCGGGCTTGGGCAGAAGCAGCGTTCTCGAGCTCTTGGCTGCCCGCACACTGCTGGGTATGTGGCGCCCCTGCGGCGGCTTCTGGCCGCCGACAAGTGAAAGCGGAGCAAGGCGTGGGCGAGGGCGAGAGAGGTGAACGAAGCGGCTATGTGCCGTGCTTGTGTGCACCACGTTAGAGGCTACTAGGAGAGGAAGGTGGTTGACTCTCGCTTGCCTTCCCAAGTGCCCTTAGCAGTCGGAAGGAGCAAGCTGAAGCACTGCTGCTTGTGCTGCTCCTTGGTTCCCTTGCAGCCCGCTCTGAAAGCATTGGCGGTCACTTCTAGGCGCCGAGTTGCACACACACAGCACCACGCTAAGTGCCGCGGAGAAGGGAAATCCAGAGTGCAGCGAGGAGCTTGACGTGGCTTACGTGCAGTAAGGAGAAGGTGAACCTAAGCACAGCCTCTTCAATCTGGCCGCCTCTGCTCTGGTAGCAACTTTTGCAAGTCAGCAAAGGGAGCCGCGAGTATGTAGAACGGAGGGCAGCGAGACGCCTTGTGTTATGCGACCTTTCAGGGCTGCTGACAAGGGGCTACTTTAAGAAGGCCTTCTACTTCCTCGCGTCCTTCTCGCTTCGCTCTAGCTGCAAGGAGTACAGCACAGCGAAGGAGTGAGGACGGGCACTGCCCTAGCTTTTGCCCTGGCGTGCAACGGCTGTGTGCTGCTTTTCCAAGCAGCAAGAGCACTGAGAAGTGAAAGCGATTGTGAAGGAGCTCTTTGGCTGCTCGTGTGCTCTTCGCTGCACTGCGCCGCTCGCAAGCGGCTTCGTTCTTCGGCGTCTGCCGTCCGGAGAGAGCTGAACTGCAGCGGTCAGTTTCAGCTCTGCCCAACAGTGCGCTCTCAGTTCTGCGGACAAGCACGCCCTGTTGCCTTGGCTCCGAGTGCAAAGTCCCTAGCGAGCACTCACTCAGTGCAATGCACCCAGAAAGACGCTCTCGCTCGTCTTTCAAGGAGCGACTCCTAACAGCAGAAGCAGCAGAGGCACAAACTGGATGACGAGAAGGGACAATGTAGAACACGTCTCTGTCCTGGCACATTGTCGTGTGCGATACGTCCCTCCGGGTCTTCGGTCCTTGCGAAGCTCTATGTACTGCGAGCGCAGCTACTTGCAGCTGAGACGGACCGCGGAGCTAGCAGCGAATTCGGAGAGCGCTAAGCACGAAGTCAAGAAGCGAGACGTGTCCCTGCAACGCGGTGCTAAGAGCAGCTTCCTGGCGGCGGGGGCGAGCTCCGGCCACAAGACATTCTCGTCCTAGCAACGGATCTCTGTGAAGGGCGTAGGCGAAAAGCTTTCGATTTCCATTCGAACTGCGAGAAAGGCAGACTGTTACACGGAGCTCTGAGAACAAAGGTGCACGCCCTAGGCGGGCTTGGGCAGAAGCAGCGTTCTCGAGCTCTTGGCTGCCCGCACACTGCTGGGTATGTGGCGCCCCTGCGGCGGCTTCTGGCCGCCGGCAAGTGAAAGCGGAGCCAGGCGTGGGCGAGGGCGGTGAACGAAGCGGCTATGTGCCGTGCTTGTGTGCACCACGTTAGAGGCTACTAGGAGAGGAAGGTGGTTGACTCTCGCTTGCCTTCCCAAGTGCCCTTAGCAGTCGGAAGGAGCAAGCTGAAGCACTGCTGCTTGTGCTGCTCCTTGGTTCCCTTGCAGCCCGCTCTGAAAGCATTGGCGGTCGCTTCTAGGCGCCGAGTTGCACACACACAGCACCACGCTAAGTGCCGCGGAGAAGGGAAATCCAGAGTGCAGCGAGGAGCTTGACGTGGCTTACGTGCAGTAAGGAGAAGGTGAACCTAAGCACAGCCTCTTCAATCTGGCCGCCTCTGCTCTGGTAGCAACTTTTGCAAGTCAGCAAAGGGAGCCGCGAGTATGTAGAACGGAGGGCAGCGAGACGCCGTGTGTTATGCGCCCTTTCAAGGCTGCTGACAAGGGGCTACTTTAAGAACGCCTTCTTCGTCCTCGCGTCCTTCTCGCTTCGCTCTAGCTGCATGGAGTACAGCACAGCGAAGGAGTGAAGACGGGCACTGCCCCAGCTTTTGCCCTGGCGTGCAACGGCTGTGTGCAGCTTTTCCAAGCAGCAAGAGCACTGAGAAGTGAAAGCGATTGTGAAGGAGCTCTTTGGCTGCTCGTGTGCTCTTCGCTGCACTGCGCCGCTCGCAAGCGGCTTCGTTCTTCGGCGTCTGCCGTCCGGAGAGAGCTGAACTGCAGCGGTCAGTTTCAGCTCTGCCCAACAGCGCGCTCTCAGTTCTGCGGACAAGCACGCCCTGTTGCCTTGGCTCCGAGTGCAAAGTCCCTAGCGAGCACTCACTCAGTGCAATGCACCCAGAAAGACGCTCTCGCTCGTCTTTCAAGGAGCGACTCCTAACAGCAGAAGCAGCAGAGGCACAAACTGGATGACGAGAAGGGACAATGTAGAACACGTCTCTGTCCTGGCACATTGTCGTGTGCGATACGTCCCTCCGGGTCTTCGGTCCTTGCGAAGCTCTATGTACTGCGAGCGCAGCTACTTGCAGCTGAGACGGACCGCGGAGCTAGCAGCGAATTCGGAGAGCGCTAAGCACGAAGTCAAGAAGCGAGACGTGTCCCTGCAACGCGGTGCTAAGAGCAGCTTCCTCGCGGCGGGGGCGAGCTCCGGCCACAAGACATTCTCGTCCTAGCAACGGATATCTGTGAAGGGCGTAGGCGAAAAGCTTTCGATTTCCATTCGAACTGCGAGAAAGGCAGACTGTTACACGGAGCTCTGAGAACAAAGGTGCACGCCCTAGGCGGGCTTGGGCAGAAGCAGCGTTCTCGAGCTCTTGGCTGCCGGCACACTGCTGGGTATGTGGCGCCCCTGCGGCGGCTTCTGGCCGCCGGCAAGTGAAAGCGGAGCAAGGCGTGGGCGAGGGCGAGGGCGGTGAACGAAGCGGCTATGTGCCGTGCTTGTGTGCACCACGTTAGAGGCTACTAGGAGAGGAAGGTGGTTGACTCTCGCTTGCCTTCCCAAGTGCCCTTAGCAGTCGGAAGGAGCAAGCTGAAGCACTGCTGCTTGTGCTGCTCCTTGGTTCCCTTGCAGCCCGCTCTGAAAGCATTGGCGGTCACTTCTAGGCGCCGAGTTGCACACACACAGCACCACGCTAAGTGCCGCGGAGAAGGGAAATCCAGAGTGCAGCGAGGAGCTTGACGTGGCTTACGTGCAGTAAGGAGAAGGTGAACCTAAGCACAGCCTCTTCAATCTGGCCGCCTCTGCTCTGGTAGCAACTTTTGCAAGTCAGCAAAGGGAGCCGAGAGTATGTAGAACGGAGGGCAGCGAGACGCCTAGTGTTATGCGCCCTTTCAGGGCTGCTGACAAGGGGCTACTTTAAGAACGCCTTCTTCGTCCTCGCGTCCTTCTCGCTTCGCTCTAGCTGCAAGGAGTACAGCACAGCGAAGGAGTGAGGACGGGCACTGCCCCAGCTTTTGCCCTGGCGTGCAACGGCTGTGTGCTGCTTTTCCAAGCAGCAAGAGCACTGAGAAGTGAAAGCGATTGTGAAGGAGCTCTTTGGCTGCTCGTGTGCTCTTCGCTGCACTGCGCCGCTCGCAAGCGGCTTCGTTCTTCGGCGTCTGCCGTCCGGAGAGAGCTGAACTGCAGCGGTCAGTTTCAGCTCTGCCCAACAGCGCGCTCTCAGTTCTGCGGACAAGCACGCCCTGTTGCCTTGGCTCCGAGTGCAAAGTCCCTAGCGAGCACTCACTCAGTGCAATGCACCCAGAAAGACGCTCTCGCTCGTCTTTCAAGGAGCGACTCCTAACAGCAGAAGCAGCAGAGGCACAAACTGGATGACGAGAAGGGACAATGTAGAACACGTCTCTGTCCTGGCACATTGTCGTGTGCGATACGTCCCTCCGGGTCTTCGGTCCTTGCGAAGCTCTATGTACTGCGAGCGCAGCTACTTGAAGCTGAGACGGACCGCGGAGCTAGCAGCGAATTCGGAGAGCGCTAAGCACGAAGTCAAGAAGCGAGACGTGTCCCTGCAACGCGGTGCTAAGAGCAGCTTCCTCGCGGCGGGGGCGAGCTCCGGCCACAAGACATTCTCGTCCTAGCAACGGATCTCTGTGAAGGGCGTAGGCGAAAAGCTTTCGATTTCCATTCGAACTGCGAGAAAGGCAGACTGTTACACGGAGCTCTGAGAACAAAGGTGCACGCCCTAGGCGGGCTTGGGCAGAAGCAGCGTTCTCGAGCTCTTGGCTGCCCGCACACTGCTGGGTATGTGGCGCCCCTGCGGCGGCTTCTGGCCGCCGACAAGTGAAAGCGGAGCAAGGCGTGGGCGAGGGCGAGAGAGGTGAACGAAGCGGCTATGTGCCGTGCTTGTGTGCACCACGTTAGAGGCTACTAGGAGAGGAAGGTGGTTGACTCTCGCTTGCCTTCCCAAGTGCCCTTAGCAGTCGGAAGGAGCAAGCTGAAGCACTGCTGCTTGTGCTGCTCCTTGGTTCCCTTGCAGCCCGCTCTGAAAGCATTGGCGGTCACTTCTAGGCGCCGAGTTGCACACACACAGCACCACGCTAAGTGCCGCGGAGAAGGGAAATCCAGAGTGCAGCGAGGAGCTTGACGTGGCTTACGTGCAGTAAGGAGAAGGTGAACCTAAGCACAGCCTCTTCAATCTGGCCGCCTCTGCTCTGGTAGCAACTTTTGCAAGTCAGCAAAGGGAGCCGCGAGTATGTAGAACGGAGGGCAGCGAGACGCCTTGTGTTATGCGACCTTTCAGGGCTGCTGACAAGGGGCTACTTTAAGAAGGCCTTCTACTTCCTCGCGTCCTTCTCGCTTCGCTCTAGCTGCAAGGAGTACAGCACAGCGAAGGAGTGAGGACGGGCACTGCCCTAGCTTTTGCCCTGGCGTGCAACGGCTGTGTGCTGCTTTTCCAAGCAGCAAGAGCACTGAGAAGTGAAAGCGATTGTGAAGGAGCTCTTTGGCTGCTCGTGTGCTCTTCGCTGCACTGCGCCGCTCGCAAGCGGCTTCGTTCTTCGGCGTCTGCCGTCCGGAGAGAGCTGAACTGCAGCGGTCAGTTTCAGCTCTGCCCAACAGTGCGCTCTCAGTTCTGCGGACAAGCACGCCCTGTTGCCTTGGCTCCGAGTGCAAAGTCCCTAGCGAGCACTCACTCAGTGCAATGCACCCAGAAAGACGCTCTCGCTCGTCTTTCAAGGAGCGACTCCTAACAGCAGAAGCAGCAGAGGCACAAACTGGATGACGAGAAGGGACAATGTAGAACACGTCTCTGTCCTGGCACATTGTCGTGTGCGATACGTCCCTCCGGGTCTTCGGTCCTTGCGAAGCTCTATGTACTGCGAGCGCAGCTACTTGCAGCTGAGACGGACCGCGGAGCTAGCAGCGAATTCGGAGAGCGCTAAGCACGAAGTCAAGAAGCGAGACGTGTCCCTGCAACGCGGTGCTAAGAGCAGCTTCCTGGCGGCGGGGGCGAGCTCCGGCCACAAGACATTCTCGTCCTAGCAACGGATCTCTGTGAAGGGCGTAGGCGAAAAGCTTTCGATTTCCATTCGAACTGCGAGAAAGGCAGACTGTTACACGGAGCTCTGAGAACAAAGGTGCACGCCCTAGGCGGGCTTGGGCAGAAGCAGCGTTCTCGAGCTCTTGGCTGCCCGCACACTGCTGGGTATGTGGCGCCCCTGCGGCGGCTTCTGGCCGCCGGCAAGTGAAAGCGGAGCCAGGCGTGGGCGAGGGCGGTGAACGAAGCGGCTATGTGCCGTGCTTGTGTGCACCACGTTAGAGGCTACTAGGAGAGGAAGGTGGTTGACTCTCGCTTGCCTTCCCAAGTGCCCTTAGCAGTCGGAAGGAGCAAGCTGAAGCACTGCTGCTTGTGCTGCTCCTTGGTTCCCTTGCAGCCCGCTGTGAAAGCATTGGCGGTCGCTTCTAGGCGCCGAGTTGCACACACACAGCACCACGCTAAGTGCCGCGGAGAAGGGAAATCCAGAGTGCAGCGAGGAGCTTGACGTGGCTTACGTGCAGTAAGGAGAAGGTGAACCTAAGCACAGCCTCTTCAATCTGGCCGCCTCTGCTCTGGTAGCAACTTTTGCAAGTCAGCAAAGGGAGCCGCGAGTATGTAGAACGGAGGGCAGCGAGACGCCGTGTGTTATGCGCCCTTTCAAGGCTGCTGACAAGGGGCTACTTTAAGAACGCCTTCTTCGTCCTCGCGTCCTTCTCGCTTCGCTCTAGCTGCATGGAGTACAGCACAGCGAAGGAGTGAAGACGGGCACTGCCCCAGCTTTTGCCCTGGCGTGCAACGGCTGTGTGCAGCTTTTCCAAGCAGCAAGAGCACTGAGAAGTGAAAGCGATTGTGAAGGAGCTCTTTGGCTGCTCGTGTGCTCTTCGCTGCACTGCGCCGCTCGCAAGCGGCTTCGTTCTTCGGCGTCTGCCGTCCGGAGAGAGCTGAACTGCAGCGGTCAGTTTCAGCTCTGCCCAACAGCGCGCTCTCAGTTCTGCGGACAAGCACGCCCTGTTGCCTTGGCTCCGAGTGCAAAGTCCCTAGCGAGCACTCACTCAGTGCAATGCACCCAGAAAGACGCTCTCGCTCGTCTTTCAAGGAGCGACTCCTAACAGCCGAAGCAGCAGAGGCACAAACTGGATGACGAGAAGGGACAATGTAGAACACGTCTCTGTCCTGGCACATTGTCGTGTGCGATACGTCCCTCCGGGTCTTCGGTCCTTGCGAAGCTCTATGTACTGCGAGCGCAGCTACTTGAAGCTGAGACGGACCGCGGAGCTAGCAGCGAATTCGGAGAGCGCTAAGCACGAAGTCAAGAAGCGAGACGTGTCCCTGCAACGCGGTGCTAAGAGCAGCTTCCTCGCGGCGGGGGCGAGCTCCGGCCACAAGACATTCTCGTCCTAGCAACGGATCTCTGTGAAGGGCGTAGGCGAAAAGCTTTCGATTTCCATTCGAACTGCGAGAAAGGCAGACTGTTACACGGAGCTCTGAGAACAAAGGTGCACGCCCTAGGCGGGCTTGGGCAGAAGCAGCGTTCTCGAGCTCTTGGCTGCCCGCACACTGCTGGGTATGTGGCGCCCCTGCGGCGGCTTCTGGCCGCCGGCAAGTGAAAGCGGAGCCAGGCGTGGGCGAGGGCGGTGAACGAAGCGGCTATGTGCCGTCCTTGTGTGCACCACGTTAGAGGCTACTAGGAGAGGAAGGTGGTTGACTCTCGCTTGCCTTCCCAAGTGCCCTTAGCAGTCGGAAGGAGCAAGCTGAAGCACTGCTGCTTGTGCTGCTCCTTGGTTCCCTTGCAGCCCGCTGTGAAAGCATTGGCAGTCGCTTCTAGGCGCCGAGTTGCACACACACAGCACCACGCTAAGTGCCGCGGAGAAGGGAAATCCAGAGTGCAGCGAGGAGCTTGACGTGGCTTACGTGCAGTAAGGAGAAGGTGAACCTAAGCACAGCCTCTTCAATCTGGCCGCCTCTGCTCTGGTAGCAACTTTTGCAAGTCAGCAAAGGGAGCCGCGAGTATGTAGAACGGAGGGCAGCGAGACGCCGTGTGTTATGCGCCCTTTCAGGGCTGCTGACAAGGGGCTACTTTAAGAACGCCTTCTTCGTCCTCGCGTCCTTCTCGCTTCGCTCTAGCTGCAAGGAGTACAGCACAGCGAAGGTGTGAGGACGGGCACTGCCCCAGCTTTTGCCCTGGCGTGCAACGGCTGTGTGCTGCTTTTCCAAGCAGCAAGAGCACTGAGAAGTGAAAGCGATTGTGAAGGAGCTCTTTGGCTGCTCGTGTGCTCTTCGCTGCACTGCGCCGCTCGCAAGCGGCTTCGTTCTTCGGCGTCTGCCGTCCGGAGAGAGCTGAACTGCAGCGGTCAGTTTCAGCTCTGCCCAACAGCGCGCTCTCAGTTCTGCGGACAAGCACGCCCTGTTGCCTTGGCTCCGAGTGCAAAGTCCCTAGCGAGCACTCACTCAGTGCAATGCACCCAGAAAGACGCTCTCGCTCGTCTTTCAAGGAGCGACTCCTAACAGCCGAAGCAGCAGAGGCACAAACTGGATGACGAGAAGGGACAATGTAGAACACGTCTCTGTCCTGGCACATTGTCGTGTGCGATACGTCCCTCCGGGTCTTCGGTCCTTGCGAAGCTCTATGTACTGCGAGCGCAGCTACTTGCAGCTGAGACGGACCGCGGAGCTAGCAGCGAATTCGGAGAGCGCTAAGCACGAAGTCAAGAAGCGAGACGTGTCCCTGCAACGCGGTGCTAAGAGCAGCTTCCTGGCGGCGGGGGCGAGCTCCGGCCACAAGACATTCTCGTCCTAGCAACGGATCTCTGTGAAGGGCGTAGGCGAAAAGCTTTCGATTTCCATTCGAACTGCGAGAAAGGCAGACTGTTACACGGAGCTCTGAGAACAAAGGTGCACGCCCTAGGCGGGCTTGGGCAGAAGCAGCGTTCTCGAGCTCTTGGCTGCCGGCACACTGCTGGGTATGTGGCGCCCCTGCGGCGGCTTCTGGCCGCCGGCAAGTGAAAGCGGAGCCAGGCGTGGGCGAGGGCGGTGAACGAAGCGGCTATGTGCCGTGCTTGTGTGCACCACGTTAGAGGCTACTAGGAGAGGAAGGTGGTTGACTCTCGCTTGCCTTCCCAAGTGCCCTTAGCAGTCGGAAGGAGCAAGCTGAAGCACTGCTGCTTGTGCTGCTCCTTGGTTCCCTTGCAGCCCGCTCTGAAAGCATTGGCGGTCGCTTCTAGGCGCCGAGTTGCACACACACAGCACCACGCTAAGTGCCGCGGAGAAGGGAAATCCAGAGTGCAGCGAGGAGCTTGACGTGGCTTACGTGCAGTAAGGAGAAGGTGAACCTAAGCACAGCCTCTTCAATCTGGCCGCCTCTGCTCTGGTAGCAACTTTTGCAAGTCAGCAAAGGGAGCCGCGAGTATGTAGAACGGAGGGCAGCGAGACGCCGTGTGTTATGCGCCCTTTCAAGGCTGCTGACAAGGGGCTACTTTAAGAACGCCTTCTTCGTCCTCGCGTCCTTCTCGCTTCGCTCTAGCTGCATGGAGTACAGCACAGCGAAGGAGTGAAGACGGGCACTGCCCCAGCTTTTGCCCTGGCGTGCAACGGCTGTGTGCAGCTTTTCCAAGCAGCAAGAGCACTGAGAAGTGAAAGCGATTGTGAAGGAGCTCTTTGGCTGCTCGTGTGCTCTTCGCTGCACTGCGCCGCTCGCAAGCGGCTTCGTTCTTCGGCGTCTGCCGTCCGGAGAGAGCTGAACTGCAGCGGTCAGTTTCAGCTCTGCCCAACAGCGCGCTCTCAGTTCTGCGGACAAGCACGCCCTGTTGCCTTGGCTCCGAGTGCAAAGTCCCTAGCGAGCACTCACTCAGTGCAATGCACCCAGAAAGACGCTCTCGCTCGTCTTTCAAGGAGCGACTCCTAACAGCCGAAGCAGCAGAGGCACAAACTGGATGACGAGAAGGGACAATGTAGAACACGTCTCTGTCCTGGCACATTGTCGTGTGCGATACGTCCCTCCGGGTCTTCGGTCCTTGCGAAGCTCTATGTACTGCGAGCGCAGCTACTTGCAGCTGAGACGGACCGCGGAGCTAGCAGCGAATTCGGAGAGCGCTAAGCACGAAGTCAAGAAGCGAGACGTGTCCCTGCAACGCGGTGCTAAGAGCAGCTTCCTGGCGGCGGGGGCGAGCTCCGGCCACAAGACATTCTCGTCCTAGCAACGGATATCTGTGAAGGGCGTAGGCGAAAAGCTTTCGATTTCCATTCGAACTGCGAGAAAGGCAGACTGTTACACGGAGCTCTGAGAACAAAGGTGCACGCCCTAGGCGGGCTTGGGCAGAAGCAGCGTTCTCGAGCTCTTGGCTGCCCGCACACTGCTGGGTATGTGGCGCCCCTGCGGCGGCTTCTGGCCGCCGACAAGTGAAAGCGGAGCAAGGCGTGGGCGAGGGCGAGGGCGGTGAACGAAGCGGCTATGTGCCGTGCTTGTGTGCACCACGTTAGAGGCTACTAGGAGAGGAAGGTGGTTGACTCTCGCTTGCCTTCCCAAGTGCCCTTAGCAGTCGGAAGGAGCAAGCTGAAGCACTGCTGCTTGTGCTGCTCCTTGGTTCCCTTGCAGCCCGCTCTGAAAGCATTGGCGGTCACTTCTAGGCGCCGAGTTGCACACACACAGCACCACGCTAAGTGCCGCGGAGAAGGGAAATCCAGAGTGCAGCGAGGAGCTTGACGTGGCTTACGTGCAGTAAGGAGAAGGTGAACCTAAGCACAGCCTCCTCAATCTGGCCGCCTCTGCTCTGGTAGCAACTTTTGCAAGTCAGCAAAGGGAGCCGCGAGTATGTAGAACGGAGGGCAGCTAGAAGCCGTGTGTTATGCGCCCTTTCAGGGCTGCTGACAAAGGGCTACTTTAAGAACGCCTTCTTCGTCCTCGCGTCCTTCTCGCTTCGCTCTAGCTGCAAGGAGTACAGCACAGCGAAGGTGTGAGGACGGGCACTGCCCCAGCTTTTGCCCTGGCGTGCAACGGCTGTGTGCTGCTTTTCCAAGCAGCAAGAGCACTGAGAAGTGAAAGCGATTGTGAAGGAGCTCTTTGGCTGCTCGTGTGCTCTTCGCTGCACTGCGCCGCTCGCAAGCGGCTTCGTTCTTCGGCGTCTGCCGTCCGGAGAGAGCTGAACTGCAGCGGTCAGTTTCAGCTCTGCCCAACAGCGCGCTCTCAGTTCTGCGGACAAGCACGCCCTGTTGCCTTGGCTCCGAGTGCAAAGTCCCTAGCGAGCACTCACTCAGTGCAATGCACCCAGAAAGACGCTCTCGCTCGTCTTTCAAGGAGCGACTCCTAACAGCAGAAGCAGCAGAGGCACAAACTGGATGACGAGAAGGGACAATGTAGAACACGTCTCTGTCCTGGCACATTGTCGTGTGCGATACGTCCCTCCGGGTCTTCGGTCCTTGCGACGCTCTATGTACTGCGAGCGCAGCTACTTGCAGCTGAGAAGGACCGCGGAGCTAGCAGCGAATTCGGAGAGCGCTAAGCACGAAGTCAAGAAGCGAGACGTGTCCCTGCAACGCGGTGCTAAGAGCAGCTTCCTGGCGGCGGGGGCGAGCTCCGGCCACAAGACATTCTCGTCCTAGCAACGGATCTCTGTGAAGGGCGTAGGCGAAAAGCTTTCGATTTCCATTCGAACTGCGAGAAAGGCAGACTGTTACACGGAGCTCTGAGAACAAAGGTGCACGCCCTAGGCGGGCTTGGGCAGAAGCAGCGTTCTCGAGCTCTTGGCTGCCGGCACACTGCTGGGTATGTGGCGCCCCTGCGGCGGCTTCTGGCCGCCGGCAAGTGAAAGCGGAGCCAGGCGTGGGCGAGGGCGGTGAACGAAGCGGCTATGTGCCGTCCTTGTGTGCACCACGTTAGAGGCTACTAGGAGAGGAAGGTGGTTGACTCTCGCTTGCCTTCCCAAGTGCCCTTAGCAGTCGGAAGGAGCAAGCTGAAGCACTGCTGCTTGTGCTGCTCCTTGGTTCCCTTGCAGCCCGCTGTGAAAGCATTGGCAGTCGCTTCTAGGCGCCGAGTTGCACACACACAGCACCACGCTAAGTGCCGCGGAGAAGGGAAATCCAGAGTGCAGCGAGGAGCTTGACGTGGCTTACGTGCAGTAAGGAGAAGGTGAACCTAAGCACAGCCTCTTCAATCTGGCCGCCTCTGCTCTGGTAGCAACTTTTGCAAGTCAGCAAAGGGAGCCGCGAGTATGTAGAACGGAGGGCAGCGAGACGCCGTGTGTTATGCGCCCTTTCAGGGCTGCTGACAAGGGGCTACTTTAAGAACGCCTTCTTCGTCCTCGCGTCCTTCTCGCTTCGCTCTAGCTGCAAGGAGTACAGCACAGCGAAGGTGTGAGGACGGGCACTGCCCCAGCTTTTGCCCTGGCGTGCAACGGCTGTGTGCTGCTTTTCCAAGCAGCAAGAGCACTGAGAAGTGAAAGCGATTGTGAAGGAGCTCTTTGGCTGCTCGTGTGCTCTTCGCTGCACAGCGCCGCTCGCAAGCTGCTTCGTTCTTCGGCGTCTGCCGTCCGGAGAGAGCTGAACTGCAGCGGTCAGTTTCAGCTCTGCCCAACAGCGCGCTCTCAGTTCTGCGGACAAGCACGCCCTGTTGCCTTGGCTCCGAGTGCAAAGTCCCTAGCGAGCACTCACTCAGTGCAATGCACCCAGAAAGACGCTCTCGCTCGTCTTTCAAGGAGCGACTCCTAACAGCAGAAGCAGCAGAGGCACAAACTGGATGACGAGAAGGGACAATGTAGAACACGTCTCTGTCCTGGCACATTGTCGTGTGCGATACGTCCCTCCGGGTCTTCGGTCCTTGCGAAGCTCTATGTACTGCGAGCGCAGCTACTTGCAGCTGAGACGGACCGCGGAGCTAGCAGCGAATTCGGAGAGCGCTAAGCACGAAGTCAAGAAGCGAGACGTGTCCCTGCAACGCGGTGCTAAGAGCAGCTTCCTGGCGGCGGGGGCGAGCTCCGGCCACAAGACATTCTCGTCCTAGCAACGGATCTCTGTGAAGGGCGTAGGCGAAAAGCTTTCGATTTCCATTCGAACTGCGAGAAAGGCAGACTGTTACACGGAGCTCTGAGAACAAAGGTGCACGCCCTAGGCGGGCTTGGGCAGAAGCAGCGTTCTCGAGCTCTTGGCTGCCCGCACACTGCTGGGTATGTGGCGCCCCTGCGGCGGCTTCTGGCCGCCGACAAGTGAAAGCGGAGCAAGGCGTGGGCGAGGGCGAGGGCGGTGAACGAAGCGGCTATGTGCCGTGCTTGTGTGCACCACGTTAGAGGCTACTAGGAGAGGAAGGTGGTTGACTCTCGCTTGCCTTCCCAAGTGCCCTTAGCAGTCGGAAGGAGCAAGCTGAAGCACTGCTGCTTGTGCTGCTCCTTGGTTCCCTTGCAGCCCGCTCTGAAAGCATTGGCGGTCACTTCTAGGCGCCGAGTTGCACACACACAGCACCACGCTAAGTGCCGCGGAGAAGGGAAATCCAGAGTGCAGCGAGGAGCTTGACGTGGCTTACGTGCAGTAAGGAGAAGGTGAACCTAAGCACAGCCTCTTCAATCTGGCCGCCTCTGCTCTGGTAGCAACTTTTGCAAGTCGGCAAAGGGAGACGCGAGTATGTAGAACGGAGGGCAGCGAGACGCCTTGTGTTATGCGCCCTTTCAGGGCTGCTGACAAGGGGCTACTTTAAGAAGGCCTTCTACTTCCTCGCGTCCTTCTCGCTTCGCTCTAGCTGCAAGGAGTACAGCACAGCGAAGGAGTGAGGACGGGCACTGCCCCAGCTTTTGCCCTGGCGTGCAACGGCTGTGTGCTGCTTTTCCAAGCAGCAAGAGCACTGAGAAGTGAAAGCGATTGTGAAGGAGCTCTTTGGCTGCTCGTGTGCTCTTCGCTGCACTGCGCCGCTCGCAAGCGGCTTCGTTCTTTGGCGTCTGCCGTCCGGAGAGAGCTGAACTGCAGCGGTCAGTTGCAGCTCTGCCCAACAGCGCGCTCTCAGTTCTGCGGACAAGCACGCCCTGTTGCCTTGGCTCCGAGTGCAAAGTCCCTAGCGAGCACTCACTCAGTGCAATGCACCCAGAAAGACGCTCTCGCTCGTCTTTCAAGGAGCGACTCCTAACAGCAGAAGCAGCAGAGGCACAAACAGGATGACGAGAAGGGACAATGTAGAACACGTCTCTGTCCTGGCACATTGTCGTGTGCGATACGTCCCTCCGGGTCTTCGGTCCTTGCGAAGCTCTATGTACTGCGAGCGCAGCTACTTGAAGCTGAGACGGACCGCGGAGCTAGCAGCGAATTCGGAGAGCGCTAAGCACGAAGTCAAGAAGCGAGACGTGTCCCTGCAACGCGGTGCTAAGAGCAGCTTCCTCGCGGCGGGGGCGAGCTCCGGCCACAAGACATTCTCGTCCTAGCAACGGATCTCTGTGAAGGGCGTAGGCGAAAAGCTTTCGATTTCCATTCGAACTGCGAGAAAGGCAGACTGTTACACGGAGCTCTGAGAACAAAGGTGCACGCCCTAGGCGGGCTTGGGCAGAAGCAGCGTTCTCGAGCTCTTGGCTGCCCGCACACTGCTGGGTATGTGGCGCCCCTGCGGCGGCTTCTGGCCGCCGACAAGTGAAAGCGGAGCAAGGCGTGGGCGAGGGCGAGGGCGGTGAACGAAGCGGCTATGTGCCGTGCTTGTGTGCACCACGTTAGAGGCTACTAGGAGAGGAAGGTGGTTGACTCTCGCTTGCCTTCCCAAGTGCCCTTAGCAGTCGGAAGGAGCAAGCTGAAGCACTGCTGCTTGTGCTGCTCCTTGGTTCCCTTGCAGCCCGCTCTGAAAGCATTGGCGGTCACTTCTAGGCGCCGAGTTGCACACACACAGCACCACGCTAAGTGCCGCGGAGAAGGGAAATCCAGAGTGCAGCGAGGAGCTTGACGTGGCTTACGTGCAGTAAGGAGAAGGTGAACCTAAGCACAGCCTCTTCAATCTGGCCGCCTCTGCTCTGCTTGCAACTTTTGCAAGTCGGCAAAGGGAGCCGCGAGTATGTAGAACGGAGGGCAGCGAGACGCCGTGTGTTATGCGCCCTTTCAAGGCTGCTGACAAGGGGCTACTTTAAGAACGCCTTCTTCGTCCTCGCGTCCTTCTCGCTTCGCTCTAGCTGCAAGGAGTACAGCACAGCGAAGGAGTGAGGACGGGCACTGCCCCAGCTTTTGCCCTGGCGTGCAACGGCTGTGTGCTGCTTTTCCAAGCAGCAAGAGCACTGAGAAGTGAAAGCGATTGTGAAGGAGCTCTTTGGCTGCTCGTGTGCTCTTCGCTGCACTGCGCCGCTCGCAAGCGGCTTCGTTCTTCGGCGTCTGCCGTCCGGAGAGAGCTGAACTGCAGCGGTCAGTTTCAGCTCTGCCCAACAGCGCGCTCTCAGTTCTGCGGACAAGCACGCCCTGTTGCCTTGGCTCCGAGTGCAAAGTCCCTAGCGAGCACTCACTCAGTGCAATGCACCCAGAAAGACGCTCTCGCTCGTCTTTCAAGGAGCGACTCCTAACAGCAGAAGCAGCAGAGGCACAAACTGGATGACGAGAAGGGACAATGTAGAACACGTCTCTGTCCTGGCACATTGTCGTGTGCGATACGTCCCTCCGGGTCTTCGGTCCTTGCGAAGCTCTATGTACTGCGAGCGCAGCTACTTGAAGCTGAGACGGACCGCGGAGCTAGCAGCGAATTCGGAGAGCGCTAAGCACGAAGTCAAGAAGCGAGACGTGTCCCTGCAACGCGGTGCTAAGAGCAGCTTCCTCGCGGCGGGGGCGAGCTCCGGCCACAAGACATTCTCGTCCTAGCAACGGATATCTGTGAAGGGCGTAGGCGAAAAGCTTTCGATTTCCATTCGAACTGCGAGAAAGGCAGACTGTTACACGGAGCTCTGAGAACAAAGGTGCACGCCCTAGGCGGGCTTGGGCAGAAGCAGCGTTCTCGAGCTCTTGGCTGCCGGCACACTGCTGGGTATGTGGCGCCCCTGCGGCGGCTTCTGGCCGCCGGCAAGTGAAAGCGGAGCAAGGCGTGGGCGAGGGCGAGGGCGGTGAACGAAGCGGCTATGTGCCGTGCTTGTGTGCACCACGTTAGAGGCTACTAGGAGAGGAAGGTGGTTGACTCTCGCTTGCCTTCCCAAGTGCCCTTAGCAGTCGGAAGGAGCAAGCTGAAGCACTGCTGCTTGTGCTGCTCCTTGGTTCCCTTGCAGCCCGCTCTGAAAGCATTGGCGGTCACTTCTAGGCGCCGAGTTGCACACACACAGCACCACGCTAAGTGCCGCGGAGAAGGGAAATCCAGAGTGCAGCGAGGAGCTTGACGTGGCTTACGTGCAGTAAGGAGAAGGTGAACCTAAGCACAGCCTCTTCAATCTGGCCGCCTCTGCTCTGGTAGCAACTTTTGCAAGTCAGCAAAGGGAGCCGAGAGTATGTAGAACGGAGGGCAGCGAGACGCCTAGTGTTATGCGCCCTTTCAGGGCTGCTGACAAGGGGCTACTTTAAGAACGCCTTCTTCGTCCTCGCGTCCTTCTCGCTTCGCTCTAGCTGCAAGGAGTACAGCACAGCGAAGGAGTGAGGACGGGCACTGCCCCAGCTTTTGCCCTGGCGTGCAACGGCTGTGTGCTGCTTTTCCAAGCAGCAAGAGCACTGAGAAGTGAAAGCGATTGTGAAGGAGCTCTTTGGCTGCTCGTGTGCTCTTCGCTGCACTGCGCCGCTCGCAAGCGGCTTCGTTCTTCGGCGTCTGCCGTCCGGAGAGAGCTGAACTGCAGCGGTCAGTTTCAGCTCTGCCCAACAGCGCGCTCTCAGTTCTGCGGACAAGCACGCCCTGTTGCCTTGGCTCCGAGTGCAAAGTCCCTAGCGAGCACTCACTCAGTGCAATGCACCCAGAAAGACGCTCTCGCTCGTCTTTCAAGGAGCGACTCCTAACAGCAGAAGCAGCAGAGGCACAAACTGGATGACGAGAAGGGACAATGTAGAACACGTCTCTGTCCTGGCACATTGTCGTGTGCGATACGTCCCTCCGGGTCTTCGGTCCTTGCGAAGCTCTATGTACTGCGAGCGCAGCTACTTGAAGCTGAGACGGACCGCGGAGCTAGCAGCGAATTCGGAGAGCGCTAAGCACGAAGTCAAGAAGCGAGACGTGTCCCTGCAACGCGGTGCTAAGAGCAGCTTCCTCGCGGCGGGGGCGAGCTCCGGCCACAAGACATTCTCGTCCTAGCAACGGATCTCTGTGAAGGGCGTAGGCGAAAAGCTTTCGATTTCCATTCGAACTGCGAGAAAGGCAGACTGTTACACGGAGCTCTGAGAACAAAGGTGCACGCCCTAGGCGGGCTTGGGCAGAAGCAGCGTTCTCGAGCTCTTGGCTGCCGGCACACTGCTGGGTATGTGGCGCCCCTGCGGCGGCTTCTGGCCGCCGGCAAGTGAAAGCGGAGCCAGGCGTGGGCGAGGGCGGTGAACGAAGCGGCTATGTGCCGTCCTTGTGTGCACCACGTTAGAGGCTACTAGGAGAGGAAGGTGGTTGACTCTCGCTTGCCTTCCCAAGTGCCCTTAGCAGTCGGAAGGAGCAAGCTGAAGCACTGCTGCTTGTGCTGCTCCTTGGTTCCCTTGCAGCCCGCTCTGAAAGCATTGGCGGTCACTTCTAGGCGCCGAGTTGCACACACACAGCACCACGCTAAGTGCCGCGGAGAAGGGAAATCCAGAGTGCAGCGAGGAGCTTGACGTGGCTTACGTGCAGTAAGGAGAAGGTGAACCTAAGCACAGCCTCTTCAATCTGGCCGCCTCTGCTCTGGTAGCAACTTTTGCAAGTCAGCAAAGGGAGCCGCGAGTATGTAGAACGGAGGGCAGCGAGACGCCGTGTGTTATGCGCCCTTTCAGGGCTGCTGACAAGGGGCTACTTTAAGAACGCCTTCTTCGTCCTCGCGTCCTTCTCGCTTCGCTCTAGCTGCAAGGAGTACAGCACAGCGAAGGTGTGAGGACGGGCACTGCCCCAGCTTTTGCCCTGGCGTGCAACGGCTGTGTGCTGCTTTTCCAAGCAGCAAGAGCACTGAGAAGTGAAAGCGATTGTGAAGGAGCTCTTTGGCTGCTCGTGTGCTCTTCGCTGCACAGCGCCGCTCGCAAGCTGCTTCGTTCTTCGGCGTCTGCCGTCCGGAGAGAGCTGAACTGCAGCGGTCAGTTTCAGCTCTGCCCAACAGCGCGCTCTCAGTTCTGCGGACAAGCACGCCCTGTTGCCTTGGCTCCGAGTGCAAAGTCCCTAGCGAGCACTCACTCAGTGCAATGCACCCAGAAAGACGCTCTCGCTCGTCTTTCAAGGAGCGACTCCTAACAGCAGAAGCAGCAGAGGCACAAACTGGATGACGAGAAGGGACAATGTAGAACACGTCTCTGTCCTGGCACATTGTCGTGTGCGATACGTCCCTCCGGGTCTTCGGTCCTTGCGAAGCTCTATGTACTGCGAGCGCAGCTACTTGCAGCTGAGACGGACCGCGGAGCTAGCAGCGAATTCGGAGAGCGCTAAGCACGAAGTCAAGAAGCGAGACGTGTCCCTGCAACGCGGTGCTAAGAGCAGCTTCCTGGCGGCGGGGGCGAGCTCCGGCCACAAGACATTCTCGTCCTAGCAACGGATCTCTGTGAAGGGCGTAGGCGAAAAGCTTTCGATTTCCATTCGAACTGCGAGAAAGGCAGACTGTTACACGGAGCTCTGAGAACAAAGGTGCACGCCCTAGGCGGGCTTGGGCAGAAGCAGCGTTCTCGAGCTCTTGGCTGCCCGCACACTGCTGGGTATGTGGCGCCCCTGCGGCGGCTTCTGGCCGCCGACAAGTGAAAGCGGAGCAAGGCGTGGGCGAGGGCGAGGGCGGTGAACGAAGCGGCTATGTGCCGTGCTTGTGTGCACCACGTTAGAGGCTACTAGGAGAGGAAGGTGGTTGACTCTCGCTTGCCTTCCCAAGTGCCCTTAGCAGTCGGAAGGAGCAAGCTGAAGCACTGCTGCTTGTGCTGCTCCTTGGTTCCCTTGCAGCCCGCTCTGAAAGCATTGGCGGTCACTTCTAGGCGCCGAGTTGCACACACACAGCACCACGCTAAGTGCCGCGGAGAAGGGAAATCCAGAGTGCAGCGAGGAGCTTGACGTGGCTTACGTGCAGTAAGGAGAAGGTGAACCTAAGCACAGCCTCTTCAATCTGGCCGCCTCTGCTCTGGTAGCAACTTTTGCAAGTCGGCAAAGGGAGACGCGAGTATGTAGAACGGAGGGCAGCGAGACGCCTTGTGTTATGCGCCCTTTCAGGGCTGCTGACAAGGGGCTACTTTAAGAAGGCCTTCTACTTCCTCGCGTCCTTCTCGCTTCGCTCTAGCTGCAAGGAGTACAGCACAGCGAAGGAGTGAGGACGGGCACTGCCCCAGCTTTTGCCCTGGCGTGCAACGGCTGTGTGCTGCTTTTCCAAGCAGCAAGAGCACTGAGAAGTGAAAGCGATTGTGAAGGAGCTCTTTGGCTGCTCGTGTGCTCTTCGCTGCACTGCGCCGCTCGCAAGCGGCTTCGTTCTTCGGCGTCTGCCGTCCGGAGAGAGCTGAACTGCAGCGGTCAGTTTCAGCTCTGCCCAACAGCGCGCTCTCAGTTCTGCGGACAAGCACGCCCTGTTGCCTTGGCTCCGAGTGCAAAGTCCCTAGCGAGCACTCACTCAGTGCAATGCACCCAGAAAGACGCTCTCGCTCGTCTTTCAAGGAGCGACTCCTAACAGCAGAAGCAGCAGAGGCACAAACAGGATGACGAGAAGGGACAATGTAGAACACGTCTCTGTCCTGGCACATTGTCGTGTGCGATACGTCCCTCCGGGTCTTCGGTCCTTGCGAAGCTCTATGTACTGCGAGCGCAGCTACTTGAAGCTGA
Organism: Sturnus vulgaris; assembly: GCF_052056855.1. Taxonomy (NCBI): domain Eukaryota; kingdom Metazoa; phylum Chordata; class Aves; order Passeriformes; family Sturnidae; genus Sturnus; species Sturnus vulgaris. The sequence continues at coordinate 1,256,256 of NC_142265.1, read as the reverse complement.
GACGGACCGCGGAGCTAGCAGCGAATTCGGAGAGCGCTAAGCACGAAGTCAAGAAGCGAGACGTGTCCCTGCAACGCGGTGCTAAGAGCAGCTTCCTCGCGGCGGGGGCGAGCTCCGGCCACAAGACATTCTCGTCCTAGCAACGGATCTCTGTGAAGGGCGTAGGCGAAAAGCTTTCGATTTCCATTCGAACTGCGAGAAAGGCAGACTGTTACACGGAGCTCTGAGAACAAAGGTGCACGCCCTAGGCGGGCTTGGGCAGAAGCAGCGTTCTCGAGCTCTTGGCTGCCCGCACACTGCTGGGTATGTGGCGCCCCTGCGGCGGCTTCTGGCCGCCGACAAGTGAAAGCGGAGCAAGGCGTGGGCGAGGGCGAGGGCGGTGAACGAAGCGGCTATGTGCCGTGCTTGTGTGCACCACGTTAGAGGCTACTAGGAGAGGAAGGTGGTTGACTCTCGCTTGCCTTCCCAAGTGCCCTTAGCAGTCGGAAGGAGCAAGCTGAAGCACTGCTGCTTGTGCTGCTCCTTGGTTCCCTTGCAGCCCGCTCTGAAAGCATTGGCGGTCACTTCTAGGCGCCGAGTTGCACACACACAGCACCACGCTAAGTGCCGCGGAGAAGGGAAATCCAGAGTGCAGCGAGGAGCTTGACGTGGCTTACGTGCAGTAAGGAGAAGGTGAACCTAAGCACAGCCTCTTCAATCTGGCCGCCTCTGCTCTGGTAGCAACTTTTGCAAGTCGGCAAAGGGAGACGCGAGTATGTAGAACGGAGGGCAGCGAGACGCCTTGTGTTATGCGCCCTTTCAGGGCTGCTGACAAGGGGCTACTTTAAGAAGGCCTTCTACTTCCTCGCGTCCTTCTCGCTTCGCTCTAGCTGCAAGGAGTACAGCACAGCGAAGGAGTGAGGACGGGCACTGCCCTAGCTTTTGCCCTGGCGTGCAACGGCTGTGTGCTGCTTTTCCAAGCAGCAAGAGCACTGAGAAGTGAAAGCGATTGTGAAGGAGCTCTTTGGCTGCTCGTGTGCTCTTCGCTGCACTGCGCCGCTCGCAAGCGGCTTCGTTCTTCGGCGTCTGCCGTCCGGAGAGAGCTGAACTGCAGCGGTCAGTTTCAGCTCTGCCCAACAGTGCGCTCTCAGTTCTGCGGACAAGCACGCCCTGTTGCCTTGGCTCCGAGTGCAAAGTCCCTAGCGAGCACTCACTCAGTGCAATGCACCCAGAAAGACGCTCTCGCTCGTCTTTCAAGGAGCGACTCCTAACAGCAGAAGCAGCAGAGGCACAAACTGGATGACGAGAAGGGACAATGTAGAACACGTCTCTGTCCTGGCACATTGTCGTGTGCGATACGTCCCTCCGGGTCTTCGGTCCTTGCGAAGCTCTATGTACTGCGAGCGCAGCTACTTGCAGCTGAGACGGACCGCGGAGCTAGCAGCGAATTCGGAGAGCGCTAAGCACGAAGTCAAGAAGCGAGACGTGTCCCTGCAACGCGGTGCTAAGAGCAGCTTCCTGGCGGCGGGGGCGAGCTCCGGCCACAAGACATTCTCGTCCTAGCAACGGATCTCTGTGAAGGGCGTAGGCGAAAAGCTTTCGATTTCCATTCGAACTGCGAGAAAGGCAGACTGTTACACGGAGCTCTGAGAACAAAGGTGCACGCCCTAGGCGGGCTTGGGCAGAAGCAGCGTTCTCGAGCTCTTGGCTGCCGGCACACTGCTGGGTATGTGGCGCCCCTGCGGCGGCTTCTGGCCGCCGACAAGTGAAAGCGGAGCAAGGCGTGGGCGAGGGCGAGAGAGGTGAACGAAGCGGCTATGTGCCGTGCTTGTGTGCACCACGTTAGAGGCTACTAGGAGAGGAAGGTGGTTGACTCTCGCTTGCCTTCCCAAGTGCCCTTAGCAGTCGGAAGGAGCAAGCTGAAGCACTGCTGCTTGTGCTGCTCCTTGGTTCCCTTGCAGCCCGCTCTGAAAGCATTGGCAGTCGCTTCTAGGCGCCGAGTTGCACACACACAGCACCACGCTAAGTGCCGCGGAGAAGGGAAATCCAGAGTGCAGCGAGGAGCTTGACGTGGCTTACGTGCAGTAAGGAGAAGGTGAACCTAAGCACAGCCTCCTCAATCTGGCCGCCTCTGCTCTGGTAGCAACTTTTGCAAGTCAGCAAAGGGAGCCGCGAGTATGTAGAACGGAGGGCAGCTAGACGCCGTGTGTTATGCGCCCTTTCAGGGCTGCTGACAAGGGGCTACTTTAAGAACGCCTTCTTCGTCCTCGCGTCCTTCTCGCTTCGCTCTAGCTGCAAGGAGTACAGCACAGCGAAGGTGTGAGGACGGGCACTGCCCCAGCTTTTGCCCTGGCGTGCAACGGCTGTGTGCTGCTTTTCCAAGCAGCAAGAGCACTGAGAAGTGAAAGCGATTGTGAAGGAGCTCTTTGGCTGCTCGTGTGCTCTTCGCTGCACTGCGCCGCTCGCAAGCGGCTTCGTTCTTCGGCGTCTGCCGTCCGGAGAGAGCTGAACTGCAGCGGTCAGTTTCAGCTCTGCCCAACAGCGCGCTCTCAGTTCTGCGGACAAGCACGCCCTGTTGCCTTGGCTCCGAGTGCAAAGTCCCTAGCGAGCACTCACTCAGTGCAATGCACCCAGAAAGACGCTCTCGCTCGTCTTTCAAGGAGCGACTCCTAACAGCAGAAGCAGCAGAGGCACAAACTGGATGACGAGAAGGGACAATGTAGAACACGTCTCTGTCCTGGCACATTGTCGTGTGCGATACGTCCCTCCGGGTCTTCGGTCCTTGCGAAGCTCTATGTACTGCGAGCGCAGCTACTTGAAGCTGAGACGGACCGCGGAGCTAGCAGCGAATTCGGAGAGCGCTAAGCACGAAGTCAAGAAGCGAGACGTGTCCCTGCAACGCGGTGCTAAGAGCAGCTTCCTCGCGGCGGGGGCGAGCTCCGGCCACAAGACATTCTCGTCGTAGCAACGGATCTCTGTGAAGGGCGTAGGCGAAAAGCTTTCGATTTCCATTCGAACTGCGAGAAAGGCAGACTGTTACACGGAGCTCTGAGAACAAAGGTGCACGCCCTAGGCGGGCTTGGGCAGAAGCAGCGTTCTCGAGCTCTTGGCTGCCGGCACACTGCTGGGTATGTGGCGCCCCTGCGGCGGCTTCTGGCCGCCGGCAAGTGAAAGCGGAGCCAGGCGTGGGCGAGGGCGGTGAACGAAGCGGCTATGTGCCGTCCTTGTGTGCACCACGTTAGAGGCTACTAGGAGAGGAAGGTGGTTGACTCTCGCTTGCCTTCCCAAGTGCCCTTAGCAGTCGGAAGGAGCAAGCTGAAGCACTGCTGCTTGTGCTGCTCCTTGGTTCCCTTGCAGCCCGCTGTGAAAGCATTGGCAGTCGCTTCTAGGCGCCGAGTTGCACACACACAGCACCACGCTAAGTGCCGCGGAGAAGGGAAATCCAGAGTGCAGCGAGGAGCTTGACGTGGCTTACGTGCAGTAAGGAGAAGGTGAACCTAAGCACAGCCTCCTCAATCTGGCCGCCTCTGCTCTGGTAGCAACTTTTGCAAGTCAGCAAAGGGAGCCGCGAGTATGTAGAACGGAGGGCAGCGAGACGCCGTGTGTTATGCGCCCTTTCAAGGCTGCTGACAAGGGGCTACTTTAAGAACGCCTTCTTCGTCCTCGCGTCCTTCTCGCTTCGCTCTAGCTGCATGGAGTACAGCACAGCGAAGGAGTGAAGACGGGCACTGCCCCAGCTTTTCCCCTGGCGTGCAACGGCTGTGTGCAGCTTTTCCAAGCAGCAAGAGCACTGAGAAGTGAAAGCGATTGTGAAGGAGCTCTTTGGCTGCTCGTGTGCTCTTCGCTGCACTGCGCCGCTCGCAAGCGGCTTCGTTCTTCGGCGTCTGCCGTCCGGAGAGAGCTGAACTGCAGCGGTCAGTTTCAGCTCTGCCCAACAGCGCGCTCTCAGTTCTGCGGACAAGCACGCCCTGTTGCCTTGGCTCCGAGTGCAAAGTCCCTAGCGAGCACTCACTCAGTGCAATGCACCCAGAAAGACGCTCTCGCTCGTCTTTCAAGGAGCGACTCCTAACAGCCGAAGCAGCAGAGGCACAAACTGGATGACGAGAAGGGACAATGTAGAACACGTCTCTGTCCTGGCACAGTGTCGTGTGCGATACGTCCCTCCGGGTCTTCGGTCCTTGCGAAGCTCTATGTACTGCGAGCGCAGCTACTTGAAGCTGAGACGGACCGCGGAGCTAGCAGCGAATTCGGAGAGCGCTAAGCACGAAGTCAAGAAGCGAGACGTGTCCCTGCAACGCGGTGCTAAGAGCAGCTTCCTCGCGGCGGGGGCGAGCTCCGGCCACAAGACATTCTCGTCCTAGCAACGGATCTCTGTGAAGGGCGTAGGCGAAAAGCTTTCGATTTCCATTCGAACTGCGAGAAAGGCAGACTGTTACACGGAGCTCTGAGAACAAAGGTGCACGCCCTAGGCGGGCTTGGGCAGAAGCAGCGTTCTCGAGCTCTTGGCTGCCCGCACACTGCTGGGTATGTGGCGCCCCTGCGGCGGCTTCTGGCCGCCGACAAGTGAAAGCGGAGCAAGGCGTGGGCGAGGGCGAGAGAGGTGAACGAAGCGGCTATGTGCCGTGCTTGTGTGCACCACGTTAGAGGCTACTAGGAGAGGAAGGTGGTTGACTCTCGCTTGCCTTCCCAAGTGCCCTTAGCAGTCGGAAGGAGCAAGCTGAAGCACTGCTGCTTGTGCTGCTCCTTGGTTCCCTTGCAGCCCGCTCTGAAAGCATTGGCGGTCACTTCTAGGCGCCGAGTTGCACACACACAGCACCACGCTAAGTGCCGCGGAGAAGGGAAATCCAGAGTGCAGCGAGGAGCTTGACGTGGCTTACGTGCAGTAAGGAGAAGGTGAACCTAAGCACAGCCTCTTCAATCTGGCCGCCTCTGCTCTGGTAGCAACTTTTGCAAGTCAGCAAAGGGAGCCGCGAGTATGTAGAACGGAGGGCAGCGAGACGCCGTGTGTTATGCGCCCTTTCAAGGCTGCTGACAAGGGGCTACTTTAAGAACGCCTTCTTCGTCCTCGCGTCCTTCTCGCTTCGCTCTAGCTGCAAGGAGTACAGCACAGCGAAGGAGTGAGGACGGGCACTGCCCCAGCTTTTGCCCTGGCGTGCAACGGCTGTGTGCTGCTTTTCCAAGCAGCAAGAGCACTGAGAAGTGAAAGCGATTGTGAAGGAGCTCTTTGGCTGCTCGTGTGCTCTTCGCTGCACTGCGCCGCTCGCAAGCGGCTTCGTTCTTCGGCGTCTGCCGTCCGGAGAGAGCTGAACTGCAGCGGTCAGTTTCAGCTCTGCCCAACAGCGCGCTCTCAGTTCTGCGGACAAGCACGCCCTGTTGCCTTGGCTCCGAGTGCAAAGTCCCTAGCGAGCACTCACTCAGTGCAATGCACCCAGAAAGACGCTCTCGCTCGTCTTTCAAGGAGCGACTCCTAACAGCCGAAGCAGCAGAGGCACAAACTGGATGACGAGAAGGGACAATGTAGAACACGTCTCTGTCCTGGCACATTGTCGTGTGCGATACGTCCCTCCGGGTCTTCGGTCCTTGCGAAGCTCTATGTACTGCGAGCGCAGCTACTTGAAGCTGAGACGGACCGCGGAGCTAGCAGCGAATTCGGAGAGCGCTAAGCACGAAGTCAAGAAGCGAGACGTGTCCCTGCAACGCGGTGCTAAGAGCAGCTTCCTCGCGGCGGGGGCGAGCTCCGGCCACAAGACATTCTCGTCCTAGCAACGGATCTCTGTGAAGGGCGTAGGCGAAAAGCTTTCGATTTCCATTCGAACTGCGAGAAAGGCAGACTGTTACACGGAGCTCTGAGAACAAAGGTGCACGCCCTAGGCGGGCTTGGGCAGAAGCAGCGTTCTCGAGCTCTTGGCTGCCCGCACACTGCTGGGTATGTGGCGCCCCTGCGGCGGCTTCTGGCCGCCGACAAGTGAAAGCGGAGCAAGGCGTGGGCGAGGGCGAGAGAGGTGAACGAAGCGGCTATGTGCCGTGCTTGTGTGCACCACGTTAGAGGCTACTAGGAGAGGAAGGTGGTTGACTCTCGCTTGCCTTCCCAAGTGCCCTTAGCAGTCGGAAGGAGCAAGCTGAAGCACTGCTGCTTGTGCTGCTCCTTGGTTCCCTTGCAGCCCGCTCTGAAAGCATTGGCGGTCACTTCTAGGCGCCGAGTTGCACACACACAGCACCACGCTAAGTGCCGCGGAGAAGGGAAATCCAGAGTGCAGCGAGGAGCTTGACGTGGCTTACGTGCAGTAAGGAGAAGGTGAACCTAAGCACAGCCTCTTCAATCTGGCCGCCTCTGCTCTGGTAGCAACTTTTGCAAGTCAGCAAAGGGAGCCGCGAGTATGTAGAACGGAGGGCAGCGAGACGCCTTGTGTTATGCGACCTTTCAGGGCTGCTGACAAGGGGCTACTTTAAGAAGGCCTTCTACTTCCTCGCGTCCTTCTCGCTTCGCTCTAGCTGCAAGGAGTACAGCACAGCGAAGGAGTGAGGACGGGCACTGCCCTAGCTTTTGCCCTGGCGTGCAACGGCTGTGTGCTGCTTTTCCAAGCAGCAAGAGCACTGAGAAGTGAAAGCGATTGTGAAGGAGCTCTTTGGCTGCTCGTGTGCTCTTCGCTGCACTGCGCCGCTCGCAAGCGGCTTCGTTCTTCGGCGTCTGCCGTCCGGAGAGAGCTGAACTGCAGCGGTCAGTTTCAGCTCTGCCCAACAGTGCGCTCTCAGTTCTGCGGACAAGCACGCCCTGTTGCCTTGGCTCCGAGTGCAAAGTCCCTAGCGAGCACTCACTCAGTGCAATGCACCCAGAAAGACGCTCTCGCTCGTCTTTCAAGGAGCGACTCCTAACAGCAGAAGCAGCAGAGGCACAAACTGGATGACGAGAAGGGACAATGTAGAACACGTCTCTGTCCTGGCACATTGTCGTGTGCGATACGTCCCTCCGGGTCTTCGGTCCTTGCGAAGCTCTATGTACTGCGAGCGCAGCTACTTGCAGCTGAGACGGACCGCGGAGCTAGCAGCGAATTCGGAGAGCGCTAAGCACGAAGTCAAGAAGCGAGACGTGTCCCTGCAACGCGGTGCTAAGAGCAGCTTCCTGGCGGCGGGGGCGAGCTCCGGCCACAAGACATTCTCGTCCTAGCAACGGATCTCTGTGAAGGGCGTAGGCGAAAAGCTTTCGATTTCCATTCGAACTGCGAGAAAGGCAGACTGTTACACGGAGCTCTGAGAACAAAGGTGCACGCCCTAGGCGGGCTTGGGCAGAAGCAGCGTTCTCGAGCTCTTGGCTGCCCGCACACTGCTGGGTATGTGGCGCCCCTGCGGCGGCTTCTGGCCGCCGGCAAGTGAAAGCGGAGCCAGGCGTGGGCGAGGGCGGTGAACGAAGCGGCTATGTGCCGTGCTTGTGTGCACCACGTTAGAGGCTACTAGGAGAGGAAGGTGGTTGACTCTCGCTTGCCTTCCCAAGTGCCCTTAGCAGTCGGAAGGAGCAAGCTGAAGCACTGCTGCTTGTGCTGCTCCTTGGTTCCCTTGCAGCCCGCTCTGAAAGCATTGGCGGTCGCTTCTAGGCGCCGAGTTGCACACACACAGCACCACGCTAAGTGCCGCGGAGAAGGGAAATCCAGAGTGCAGCGAGGAGCTTGACGTGGCTTACGTGCAGTAAGGAGAAGGTGAACCTAAGCACAGCCTCTTCAATCTGGCCGCCTCTGCTCTGGTAGCAACTTTTGCAAGTCAGCAAAGGGAGCCGCGAGTATGTAGAACGGAGGGCAGCGAGACGCCGTGTGTTATGCGCCCTTTCAAGGCTGCTGACAAGGGGCTACTTTAAGAACGCCTTCTTCGTCCTCGCGTCCTTCTCGCTTCGCTCTAGCTGCATGGAGTACAGCACAGCGAAGGAGTGAAGACGGGCACTGCCCCAGCTTTTGCCCTGGCGTGCAACGGCTGTGTGCAGCTTTTCCAAGCAGCAAGAGCACTGAGAAGTGAAAGCGATTGTGAAGGAGCTCTTTGGCTGCTCGTGTGCTCTTCGCTGCACTGCGCCGCTCGCAAGCGGCTTCGTTCTTCGGCGTCTGCCGTCCGGAGAGAGCTGAACTGCAGCGGTCAGTTTCAGCTCTGCCCAACAGCGCGCTCTCAGTTCTGCGGACAAGCACGCCCTGTTGCCTTGGCTCCGAGTGCAAAGTCCCTAGCGAGCACTCACTCAGTGCAATGCACCCAGAAAGACGCTCTCGCTCGTCTTTCAAGGAGCGACTCCTAACAGCCGAAGCAGCAGAGGCACAAACTGGATGACGAGAAGGGACAATGTAGAACACGTCTCTGTCCTGGCACATTGTCGTGTGCGATACGTCCCTCCGGGTCTTCGGTCCTTGCGAAGCTCTATGTACTGCGAGCGCAGCTACTTGAAGCTGAGACGGACCGCGGAGCTAGCAGCGAATTCGGAGAGCGCTAAGCACGAAGTCAAGAAGCGAGACGTGTCCCTGCAACGCGGTGCTAAGAGCAGCTTCCTCGCGGCGGGGGCGAGCTCCGGCCACAAGACATTCTCGTCCTAGCAACGGATCTCTGTGAAGGGCGTAGGCGAAAAGCTTTCGATTTCCATTCGAACTGCGAGAAAGGCAGACTGTTACACGGAGCTCTGAGAACAAAGGTGCACGCCCTAGGCGGGCTTGGGCAGAAGCAGCGTTCTCGAGCTCTTGGCTGCCGGCACACTGCTGGGTATGTGGCGCCCCTGCGGCGGCTTCTGGCCGCCGACAAGTGAAAGCGGAGCAAGGCGTGGGCGAGGGCGAGAGAGGTGAACGAAGCGGCTATGTGCCGTGCTTGTGTGCACCACGTTAGAGGCTACTAGGAGAGGAAGGTGGTTGACTCTCGCTTGCCTTCCCAAGTGCCCTTAGCAGTCGGAAGGAGCAAGCTGAAGCACTGCTGCTTGTGCTGCTCCTTGGTTCCCTTGCAGCCCGCTCTGAAAGCATTGGCGGTCGCTTCTAGGCGCCGAGTTGCACACACACAGCACCACGCTAAGTGCCGCGGAGAAGGGAAATCCAGAGTGCAGCGAGGAGCTTGACGTGGCTTACGTGCAGTAAGGAGAAGGTGAACCTAAGCACAGCCTCTTCAATCTGGCCGCCTCTGCTCTGGTAGCAACTTTTGCAAGTCGGCAAAGGGAGCCGCGAGTATGTAGAACGGAGGGCAGCGAGACGCCTTGTGTTATGCGCCCTTTCAGGGCTGCTGACAAGGGGTTACTTTAAGAAGGCCTTCTACTTCCTCGCGTCCTTCTCGCTTCGCTCTAGCTGCAAGGAGTACAGCACAGCGAAGGAGTGAGGACGGGCACTGCCCTAGCTTTTGCCCTGGCGTGCAACGGCTGTGTGCTGCTTTTCCAAGCAGCAAGAGCACTGAGAAGTGAAAGCGATTGTGAAGGAGCTCTTTGGCTGCTCGTGTGCTCTTCGCTGCACTGCGCCGCTCGCAAGCGGCTTCGTTCTTCGGCGTCTGCCGTCCGGAGAGAGCTGAACTGCAGCGGTCAGTTTCAGCTCTGCCCAACAGCGCGCTCTCAGTTCTGCGGACAAGCACGCCCTGTTGCCTTGGCTCCGAGTGCAAAGTCCCTAGCGAGCACTCACTCAGTGCAATGCACCCAGAAAGACGCTCTCGCTCGTCTTTCAAGGAGCGATTCCTAACAGCAGAAGCAGCAGAGGCACAAACAGGATGACGAGAAGGGACAATGTAGAACACGTCTCTGTCCTGGCACATTGTCGTGTGCGATACGTCCCTCCGGGTCTTCGGTCCTTGCGAAGCTCTATGTACTGCGAGCGCAGCTACTTGAAGCTGAGACGGACCGCGGAGCTAGCAGCGAATTCGGAGAGCGCTAAGCACGAAGTCAAGAAGCGAGACGTGTCCCTGCAACGCGGTGCTAAGAGCAGCTTCCTCGCGGCGGGGGCGAGCTCCGGCCACAAGACATTCTCGTCCTAGCAACGGATCTCTGTGAAGGGCGTAGGCGAAAAGCTTTCGATTTCCATTCGAACTGCGAGAAAGGCAGACTGTTACACGGAGCTCTGAGAACAAAGGTGCACGCCCTAGGCGGGCTTGGGCAGAAGCAGCGTTCTCGAGCTCTTGGCTGCCGGCACACTGCTGGGTATGTGGCGCCCCTGCGGCGGCTTCTGGCCGCCGGCAAGTGAAAGCGGAGCCAGGCGTGGGCGAGGGCGGTGAACGAAGCGGCTATGTGCCGTCCTTGTGTGCACCACGTTAGAGGCTACTAGGAGAGGAAGGTGGTTGACTCTCGCTTGCCTTCCCAAGTGCCCTTAGCAGTCGGAAGGAGCAAGCTGAAGCACTGCTGCTTGTGCTGCTCCTTGGTTCCCTTGCAGCCCGCTGTGAAAGCATTGGCAGTCGCTTCTAGGCGCCGAGTTGCACACACACAGCACCACGCTAAGTGCCGCGGAGAAGGGAAATCCAGAGTGCAGCGAGGAGCTTGACGTGGCTTACGTGCAGTAAGGAGAAGGTGAACCTAAGCACAGCCTCCTCAATCTGGCCGCCTCTGCTCTGGTAGCAACTTTTGCAAGTCAGCAAAGGGAGCCGCGAGTATGTAGAACGGAGGGCAGCTAGACGCCGTGTGTTATGCGCCCTTTCAGGGCTGCTGACAAGGGGCTACTTTAAGAACGCCTTCTTCGTCCTCGCGTCCTTCTCGCTTCGCTCTAGCTGCAAGGAGTACAGCACAGCGAAGGTGTGAGGACGGGCACTGCCCCAGCTTTTGCCCTGGCGTGCAACGGCTGTGTGCTGCTTTTCCAAGCAGCAAGAGCACTGAGAAGTGAAAGCGATTGTGAAGGAGCTCTTTGGCTGCTCGTGTGCTCTTCGCTGCACTGCGCCGCTCGCAAGCGGCTTCGTTCTTCGGCGTCTGCCGTCCGGAGAGAGCTGAACTGCAGCGGTCAGTTTCAGCTCTGCCCAACAGCGCGCTCTCAGTTCTGCGGACAAGCACGCCCTGTTGCCTTGGCTCCGAGTGCAAAGTCCCTAGCGAGCACTCACTCAGTGCAATGCACCCAGAAAGACGCTCTCGCTCGTCTTTCAAGGAGCGACTCCTAACAGCAGAAGCAGCAGAGGCACAAACTGGATGACGAGAAGGGACAATGTAGAACACGTCTCTGTCCTGGCACATTGTCGTGTGCGATACGTCCCTCCGGGTCTTCGGTCCTTGCGAAGCTCTATGTACTGCGAGCGCAGCTACTTGCAGCTGAGACGGACCGCGGAGCTAGCAGCGAATTCGGAGAGCGCTAAGCACGAAGTCAAGAAGCGAGACGTGTCCCTGCAACGCGGTGCTAAGAGCAGCTTCCTGGCGGCGGGGGCGAGCTCCGGCCACAAGACATTCTCGTCCTAGCAACGGATCTCTGTGAAGGGCGTAGGCGAAAAGCTTTCGATTTCCATTCGAACTGCGAGAAAGGCAGACTGTTACACGGAGCTCTGAGAACAAAGGTGCACGCCCTAGGCGGGCTTGGGCAGAAGCAGCGTTCTCGAGCTCTTGGCTGCCCGCACACTGCTGGGTATGTGGCGCCCCTGCGGCGGCTTCTGGCCGCCGGCAAGTGAAAGCGGAGCCAGGCGTGGGCGAGGGCGGTGAACGAAGCGGCTATGTGCCGTGCTTGTGTGCACCACGTTAGAGGCTACTAGGAGAGGAAGGTGGTTGACTCTCGCTTGCCTTCCCAAGTGCCCTTAGCAGTCGGAAGGAGCAAGCTGAAGCACTGCTGCTTGTGCTGCTCCTTGGTTCCCTTGCAGCCCGCTGTGAAAGCATTGGCGGTCGCTTCTAGGCGCCGAGTTGCACACACACAGCACCACGCTAAGTGCCGCGGAGAAGGGAAATCCAGAGTGCAGCGAGGAGCTTGACGTGGCTTACGTGCAGTAAGGAGAAGGTGAACCTAAGCACAGCCTCTTCAATCTGGCCGCCTCTGCTCTGGTAGCAACTTTTGCAAGTCAGCAAAGGGAGCCGCGAGTATGTAGAACGGAGGGCAGCGAGACGCCGTGTGTTATGCGCCCTTTCAAGGCTGCTGACAAGGGGCTACTTTAAGAACGCCTTCTTCGTCCTCGCGTCCTTCTCGCTTCGCTCTAGCTGCATGGAGTACAGCACAGCGAAGGAGTGAAGACGGGCACTGCCCCAGCTTTTGCCCTGGCGTGCAACGGCTGTGTGCAGCTTTTCCAAGCAGCAAGAGCACTGAGAAGTGAAAGCGATTGTGAAGGAGCTCTTTGGCTGCTCGTGTGCTCTTCGCTGCACTGCGCCGCTCGCAAGCGGCTTCGTTCTTCGGCGTCTGCCGTCCGGAGAGAGCTGAACTGCAGCGGTCAGTTTCAGCTCTGCCCAACAGCGCGCTCTCAGTTCTGCGGACAAGCACGCCCTGTTGCCTTGGCTCCGAGTGCAAAGTCCCTAGCGAGCACTCACTCAGTGCAATGCACCCAGAAAGACGCTCTCGCTCGTCTTTCAAGGAGCGACTCCTAACAGCCGAAGCAGCAGAGGCACAAACTGGATGACGAGAAGGGACAATGTAGAACACGTCTCTGTCCTGGCACATTGTCGTGTGCGATACGTCCCTCCGGGTCTTCGGTCCTTGCGAAGCTCTATGTACTGCGAGCGCAGCTACTTGAAGCTGAGACGGACCGCGGAGCTAGCAGCGAATTCGGAGAGCGCTAAGCACGAAGTCAAGAAGCGAGACGTGTCCCTGCAACGCGGTGCTAAGAGCAGCTTCCTCGCGGCGGGGGCGAGCTCCGGCCACAAGACATTCTCGTCCTAGCAACGGATCTCTGTGAAGGGCGTAGGCGAAAAGCTTTCGATTTCCATTCGAACTGCGAGAAAGGCAGACTGTTACACGGAGCTCTGAGAACAAAGGTGCACGCCCTAGGCGGGCTTGGGCAGAAGCAGCGTTCTCGAGCTCTTGGCTGCCCGCACACTGCTGGGTATGTGGCGCCCCTGCGGCGGCTTCTGGCCGCCGGCAAGTGAAAGCGGAGCCAGGCGTGGGCGAGGGCGGTGAACGAAGCGGCTATGTGCCGTCCTTGTGTGCACCACGTTAGAGGCTACTAGGAGAGGAAGGTGGTTGACTCTCGCTTGCCTTCCCAAGTGCCCTTAGCAGTCGGAAGGAGCAAGCTGAAGCACTGCTGCTTGTGCTGCTCCTTGGTTCCCTTGCAGCCCGCTGTGAAAGCATTGGCAGTCGCTTCTAGGCGCCGAGTTGCACACACACAGCACCACGCTAAGTGCCGCGGAGAAGGGAAATCCAGAGTGCAGCGAGGAGCTTGACGTGGCTTACGTGCAGTAAGGAGAAGGTGAACCTAAGCACAGCCTCTTCAATC